>NW_027507764.1:378404757-378824757 GCF_037356315.1 Lithobates pipiens | reverse complement strand
CGCTCAGAATCCCTCTTATCCAACTTCACATCATTGTGGCAATTTATCATCCCCCCCTTCTTTTTTTTTTTATGTAAATCTCAAGCCTTGGTTTATGTCTCCCATCAATTCCTATACAAATATATCAAATCGATCTTATAAAGTAAATTTATTCCACTTCCTCTCCCTCCCCTTACCCTCCCCCCAATTTCACCCCGTAGACCACCCCATTCTAAACTATTACAAAACCCCTATAAACCTTATGTCCTTAACCTTTCCGTTATATACCATTTTATTTTAAAATTATGCCAGCTCTTCCATTTCTGCATAATATATTTGTTACTCTTCACCTCGAGATTGCACCCTAGGCACTCCATCCTATGTTTCTTCGACAGCGTCCAGCCATTCCCACATTGTGGGGGCTTCAATCTCCTTCCAGTTTTTAGAAATTCATTTTTTTCCAGCATTTAATAAATGGGGGACTAGTGATGCCTTATACTGTTTGGCTCTACCCTGTATACTGTGGAATAATACTACCCAGGTCGCTGCTACCACCTCGGTTTTAGTTATCAGCACAGGTGAGCCATCGTACCTGCTTCATTACAGGTGCTAAGTCCATGCCCGATACTGTATAAGGCTGCTTCATTACAACCCCGCCAGCACTCCCCGCTGCCATCTGAGTGGAATTTACGGCTCCGATCTGGGGTATAATACCACCTTGCCAGGCACTTATAGCTCAGCTCTGCCGTCTTGGAATCAACCGTCGATTCGTGGACCAGTTTGAACATTTTACCTAACATTACATTATCTGTCTGTATACCCAATTCCCTTTCCCACACTTTGACGAATGGTGGGACATCCGGCCCCTCTCCCGCCAGCAACAACTTATACCACCTTGAAACTATCCCCTTTGAATTCTATGTTATAGTTAGCTGTTCCAAAGGTGTTAATTCCTTCCCCGATTGAATCGGTTGAGGTAATTTTTTTATAAAGAGAGAAAGCTGGGTGTATCTCCACTCGTCAATCGCCATCATTTTTATTTTTTGCTTTAAATCATGAAACGGTGCCAAGCCTCCAACCGTGATTACATCTCTTAACTGTGCCTCTGTCCTCAGCCAATTACCTCCAATCTCCTTACAACCTATCAAAAAATATTCGTTCTCCTTTAGTGTGATAAGAGGTGAATTATATTTCACGTTTAATTGCTTGTAAACCTTATCCCATATCCTAAGTGTGTTGCGTGTTATATTATTGCCTTCTAGGACCACTGTCCTCTTGTGCGGGGGATTCCAAATCTGTTTACCTAACTGTGCCTTACAACTAACGTGCTCTAAGTTTACCCACCTTTTTTCTTTATTCTCCCTTTTAGTCCATTCAGTCGTTCTAGACAAGACGGCCGCATTATACAATTGAATGTCTGGCATCGCTAAACCACCCCTTATTTTCAGTTGTCGGATGCTGGCTAATGCTACTCTGGGTTTTTTATTTTTCCATATACATTTTGTTAATACCGATTTTAATTTCCTGAAATATACCTGAGGAAGGGGGATAGGCATCATCTGAAACTTATACAGAATTTTCTTGAATATTATCATCTTAACTGTATTTATACGTCCTAACCAAGATAGTGGTCTATTCCCACATCTTTTGCATTCCGCTTGAATTTTGTGTAAGATTGGTATATGGCCAAAAAATAATGAAGTATAGCCTCCATATAATAACTATTCATATAGAAAGTACCATCATCCAGTAATAATTCAAGGGGAAAGGAGGTAGATTGAAAATTGTGAAGGTAGGGGAGATGTGATAAAGAGGAATTGGTATAGGGAGCTCTTTATCACATCTCCCCTACCTTCACAATTTTCAATCTACCTCCTTTCCCCTTTAAGATTGGTTTATAATTAATTCTATACATTTTCTTCTCGGAGTTAGCTAGTTTAATGCCCAGGTACTTAAGTTATTTTCGCCAGGGGAACTTCCATTTTCTCTGGAGCGGTTGCTCCTCGGCTTTGCTAGTACTAACGTTTAACATCTCCGATTTCAAACAATTTATTTTGAAATTTGAGAGATCACCATACTGCTTTAACAACTTTACTAGATTAGGCATACTATTCTTGGGGTTACAGACATAAAATAATATATTGTACGCAAATGCTGCAAGCTTATGTTCTTCCATCCCAATTTTTACCCCTAAAATGTCTGGATTTTCCCTAATCGCTACAAGGAGAGGTTCTAAGGACAATACAAAAAGGAGGGGTGACAACGGACACCCCTGCCTTGTCCCCCTTTTCAATTCAAAATAGGGCGATTCGAGTCCGTTAACTTTTATCTGTGCCCCAGGATGATACTATAGGATTTTAATCTTCTGCAACATTTTCGGGCCCAATCCCATGCTCTCTATCGTCTGAAACATAAACCCCCAGTCTACTCTGTCGAAGGCCTTCTCTGCATCCGTCAACAGCAGCAAACTGGGGACCCCCCCCTTCGCATCCTTTGGAGCAACAAAAGGGTGTGTGAGTTCTGACGCGGATCGCGAGTGAAGCGCTGAGATTGCAGCTTTATGGAATGACCACCTCTGTGTTGATCAGTGAAGATTCTCAGTGAGTGGGGATCATTGGCGGTAGAACATGTTCAAACACTTCTCCCATGATTGTCTCTGTTTCATGCACTGTTTGTGGACTGTGATCAGTGGTGATCCTTGGGATCGCCACTGTTCACAGTTTCATAAGGCGGGCACCTAGGTAGAAGAAAGTTGTTGTTAATAGAGAGAACAGCTTAATTTTATATGTATGGGAATTTTCGTCTTGTCTTGGAATTTCAATTGAGAGTATAAGTTGTTTTTTTCTTCTGAATGCAGATGGATTGTTGAGTAGTTGATATATGTCCTATGATCCTGCCAAGACAGAGAACGGCGTTGCTACAGTGGGCAGGTGAGAGGGACAGAGTAGGGTACTCATCTATGTGTGGTGCTTTAAGAGGATTGAATCGCAGATTTGAACAAGGACAAGTTACTATTTGAGTGATTCCTCCTATCCAAAGTATTGTTTAGCAAAATGTACGTACGTGCAGGTACATATTCGCTCGCAGAGATCTGCTATTTTGCTTCAGGTGGAAGAGGGGATCAAACCATCGACCAGAGCACACGGCAAGCAGGAAACAGGAAGCCAAACACACAATGTTGATCAGCTCAGCTGGCCTGCAAGGCACAGGTTAATATAGAGTTCTCTGATAGGGGCTGGGGTGGAGCCATGCTTAGAGGAGAGATTATAAAAGCAGTCAGGTGAGAGTGGCTGGTCTCTAGAGAGGAACACACGGTGAGAGGTAAGCTGACAGACAAACTCTATTGCATAACCATGACATTTTGCTATGAGCTCTAAGATGTTGAAGGGGAACCTGGCCTCCTCGGGTGACCAGATTCCCTCAACTGTGAGAAATTGGAATGCTCATCCCCCTGAGAGACTGGCATTGGGTGCTATCACCTTCCAGTGGTATGGTAGAAACGACATCCAAAGCTGGAATGGAAATCCACCAAGCTATGGAGTTCCTTGCTTGGCTGGATAGGAGCATAGGGAGGTAGAGGTCTTGAATGCAACAGTCTCAAAGAAGGCCACAGAAGTGTGGCCCAGTGTGGAGGCCACACTGAGACCCAGAATCCACATAGAGAATTTCACAGAGGGATGCATCTTTGATCTTAATGCCTGAGCATGAGATCTGTGAGAGATCAGTTTGGGAAGGGAAAGGGAAGGTTAGAGATGATTCCTTCAGAATAAGGTCATCTAGATATCCTATAACCTAAAAGTTCTTAACAGAGCAAGAAGGGGTGAAAGTGCCTCTATGACTACTCTGGATGCAGATCATAAGTCAAATGGCACTGCAACAAACTGGAAATGTTTGTCTTCTACTGTGACGCACAAAAGGCTCTGATGAGGTGGGTAAATGGGAATATGCAAAATGACTTCTTGCATGTTCACTGATGCTAGATATTCCCCTTGTTTTAAAGAGGTGATAACAGACCTTTTGAATTCCATACATAACTTTGAATGTGAAGGTGTTTGTTTATATATTTTAGGTCCAGCATAGGATGGTCCAGTTGGATTTTGGAATCATGAACAGGTTTTAATAGAATCCTTTGAACCTGTCTTTCAGAGGTATTGGAAAGACTACTTCCTGGGATAAAAGTTTGGGGCTGTCTGCCAATCTGACGGCCCTCAAGCATATTTTGGTTGGTTTTGAAATCACCAATTGAACCCACAGGTCTGGGACATCTGTGATACAGAGAGAAGCATATTGTAACAGCCATCCTCCATTCTTAGGAGGAGAGCTTTAACCTCCCTGGGGTTTTTACCGAGTGTGGGTTAAATATCAGTACTATTACCGGTAACCCCGAGCCACACTCGGGATTGCATTGCAGGATCCTGGTGCAGTGTACTCATCTTGTCCCCAGGATCCTGTGATGCCCCCCCCCACTGTGTCTGCGGGCTCTGTCCTTTACCCGATGCCTCTGTGTGCCGGGCTCCATTCCCTGCGAGCATCGCGACGCATGGAGCGAAGCCCGGTGGCAAATTCAAAAAATATAAAATTCATAATGCCTTGTACACACGACCAGACTTTTCAACATCAAAAGTCCGATGGAACAATTCCGGCAGACCATTCGATCGTGTGTGGGCTGCAGCGGACTTTCGATTTGCAAAAGTCTGACAGACTTTAGAAATGGAACATGTTTCACATTTTTCCGCCAGAACTCCGCCGGACCCAGTTCCTACCGAGAAATCCGCTCGTGTGTATGCTAGTCCGACGGACAAAAACCGACGCGGGGGCAGCTATTGGCTACTGGCTATGAACTTCCTTATTCTAGTCCAGTCGTACGTCATCATGTTCAAATCCGTCGGACTTTGGTGTGATTGTGTGTGGCCAAGTCCGTTAATTCGGAAAGTCCGTCAGAACTCTGTCAGAACTCTGTCAGAACTCCGCCGAAAGTCTGTCGGACCTAGTCCCTCGAAAAGTCTGGTCGTGTGTATGCGGCATAACACATACAATGCACTGTAAACTTACAGATTACATTACTGTATGAAATCATTTCATATCCCTTTGGCCTTAGTGCGTTGTCCAATGCTCTGCGTGCAGGTTTATATTATAAATACTGTTCTTTCTGCCTGGAAATTTGAGATTGTCTATAGCAACTACAAAGTGCCCCTTTACGTCAAAAGTGGTTTTAGACCATCTAGAAAACAGCGATAGTAAATTAGAACACTTGCAGAATTGAGCAATAGTGAATTGTGGGGAAATTATTTGTATTATTATATTATTATTATTTTTTATAATTAGTTATAGTTATTTATTATATTATAATTTATGATTTTGTGTTTCAAACTTTATCATACCCAGGATGTCTACTAGACTCTTGTTTGGACAGATTTAAGTGTGTTATTGCTAAGAATTACAGGCCTCCAATATAAAACACCAAATTTCTATGCAAAACAATTGTACCGCTTTGAGACACAAAAATCTGACATAATCATACTGCCAAGGATATTAAAGTTGGCTTTGTGTTCTAAGTCTTGCACCAAAATGAAGGGCTGAACTTTGGTTTAGAAGTAAAGGCCTGAGCAGAGTGTTGAGGAGATCTACATTTTGAAGAGGTAGAAGCTCATAAGGAGGGTAATTTTTAAATCTTCTAAGTTTGTCAAGTGCCTCACCAAAAACACATCCACATATAAATTGCATATGTGTATAGAAACTTTTGCAGGCAGCTTCAGCTATACATGCTTTTAGCCACCAGATTCTGTGCATAGGAATAGAAATTAGGGCCATTCTGGAGATTTGTGTCATGACTTACTGTAGGACATTCACACAAAAGAGGAAGGAAGAAGGTAATTGCCGCCATTGTTCAGTCAAAACACATTCATGGAAGCTTTTGTGCACAGCATAGCATATTATAACTGGCAAGCATATTGCATGCAGCCATAATATCAGGTGTATAGGCAGAGGCATAGCTTGAATCTTGTGGGCCCTGATGCAAAAGGGGTGGGGCGCAACTTATATCTGGGGGGGGGGTAAAGCCATGTGACACAAAATCTGGAGCCTGCAGCACCTCAGGGGCCCCTCAGGAGTTGTTAAAGGATTTTTTTAGTAATTTCTGAAGGTTTCTCTGTCAGTGTTGGTAGGTGTTGGGGGAAGGTGTCTTTTCCCCAGATGTCAGGGAAGTGGGGTAAGTGGACATACCCGGGTGGGGGGGGGGGGTACAGAAAATACCAGTGACACTGAGCGGTGTCTTACCTAGAGATGTTAAATTTCCCGAAATTTTGAAGCTCGGAAAAAAAAAACTGTTTTTTCAAACAGAAAAATGTATTCAAACAGAAATTTTCGGAAAAAATTGAAAAAAAATACTTGCAAATTACCTTTTTCTTTTCAGAAGAACTTGTAATGTGAAAATGCCTCCATATGCTAGATGTTGGTGTCACCATTTTTCTGAGGGGAGTAGGAAATAAAAACAAGAAAAAATGACTACTTTGCAAGAAGACACTAATCTATGGTTGTGTGTGGGGGTGAGGGAAGAACCAGATTACTGGTAATTAAATTATTATTTACACAAAAGTTTATAAAGATAAACTAATGTAGCTAAATGATTCAGTTTTCTGGATTCAGAATCAGATAAATGTAAACTCTTAACTTTTTTAATTAAGTATATACTTTCAGGTCCTTTTTGTTGCTCTGTATTTTCTTCCAATGCTTTTGAGGCCTAGTGAAGAGGACAGAACAAACCAAACACACCCACTGCAAAAGCAAATTGAAACCTTTTTCTTGTTACAATAGCAGCACAGCACCCTCTAAAGGAAGAAATGCATACGGTTATTTCATTGAAGGGTTACGCTTGTTACCTAGGACTTACTTGTCCTCACCCAAAAATTAGAATAATCTGATATCATACTTTTTTTAGAAATGATTTGGAAAATATTTGAACACCATGTCTTAAAATATTTTATTCATCATGTTAAAATAAAATATTCCACAATTTTTTTTTCTTTTTTCAATTTTTCAAATTTTTGGGGGAAAAAAAGCCTTCAAGAAAATTTTTTTTTTTTTTCCCAAATTTTTCCTTTTTTTTTTTTCTGGGCCTTCACATCTATAGTCTTACCTCACCAGGGACATTGGTCACATCGTGGCTACAGGACAGCATTCTCCTCCTCTTAACTCGCTGAGCTCGGTTACCATTCCATGTTGCCAGCACAGAGCACAGACACTTCCCCATCCTGGGCTGTTCTCACCTTATGCTCCTCTCCATTCAGGAAATGGCTCACAGCTTCTCCCCAGCCAATGAGAACAGAGGGAGGTGGACTGTGGAAAGCAAAGTGGAAGCCCAGTACTGGAGCATGACTGTGGGGCCCTAGGGCAGATCGGAGCTGGACTTGTGGGGGATATGATAATATGATAGGGAGGCTGCAGGGGCCCCCTGAATTTAGGGACGGGGTTGAGATTGTGATCCCTGCAACCCCTTATGCTACGCCCATGTGTATAGGAGTTTTGGGGTGAAAAATATTCTTAGCAGACATATCAGGATTTGACTCAGGTAGAGATGTTGGGGGTGGAGAAGGAGCCTGGCACTTTTGAACCCTTGGCTGTGATGTCTGTATTAAAGCCATTAGTTGTCAGAGTAATTGTGACATAGTCAGAGAAAAATCTTCTTTACTCAAATAGACTGCCTGTTGCATGTCTGAGACAGAGCTAGAACTGAATGTTAAAAAAAGGTCCTGCCTTCTGCAGAGCGAATGATGGCCTGAGTTTTTGTCATGGTTTCTTTACTCCTAGCTTCTGTAATTTCTATAATTAAAGGTATTCCCCTGTGGGGGACTCATGGAATTGGGTATGGGAATAAGGTAAGGTAAGGAAAATGCAGCAAACAGAGCAGTGATTGTTCTGTAGCAAAGTCCTCTTGGCAAAATTGCAAGAGGAAGTGTCTGAGTACCATATAAAAGTATGTAGGCAGAAGTGGTGGCAAATTGTGTGGCCTGTGCTGTGATGTAACACCTGACCATCCACCTAAGATGGCATGGCATTTAAGTTTGAAAAATAAGCAATTCCAGTTTCTTGAGTTTTAACATATGAACGTATGCTATTCAGGACACATATAAATAGTGTAAAGCAAGTAATGGAGATGTTATACTGTGATGGATGGATGGATATACTGATGCATGGAACCGTGCGCCAGAGGGGGCAGAGTCACCGGATGGCCACACCCTCCGTTATATAAGAACTGTCAGAAGAAGAGAAGCGTCACACATCGAGAGTCTCCCTTTTCTCGGAGCGGCCCGAGAACGAAGAAGAGGCGCCGTGGGCGAAAATGCCGGACGAGAACACCGGAGCAAGAAGAAGCAGATTGGAGAAAGAAGAAGATGGAGGAAGAAGATGAAGAAACCGAAGGATGAAGAAAAGAAGAACGAAGAAGACCAGAAGAAAGAAGATGAAAGAAGACTTTAATAAAGGACTTATCAAAGTCCGTCTCCTGTAATTTTTAACACTTTTGTCACTTTTTTGGTGAAATGGTATGGGTACTTTTGTACCCCCTTACCATTTCACACGGGGGGAGGCCAGGATCTGGGGGTCCCCTTGTTAAAGGGGGCTTCCAGATTTCGATAAGCCCCCCACCCGCAGACCCCCACAACCACCGGCCAGGGTTGTGGGGATGAGGCCCTTGTCCTCATCAACATGGGCACAAGGTGCTTTGGGGGGACCTGGTACGTTTCAGGAGGGGGGTGCTCTCTTGTCCCCCCTCTTTTCCTGCAGCCTGCCAGGTTGCTTGCTCGGATAAGGGTCTGGTATGGATTTTGAGGGGGACCCCACATACATTTTTTTTTTGGTGCGGGGTTCCCCTTAAAATCCATGCCAGACCTGAAGGGCCTGGTATTGATTTTGAGGGGGACCCCACACCATTTTTTATTTCTTTTGGCATGGGGTTCCCCTAAATAAATGTATTTTTCAGACGAAAACAAAATTCCAAAACAAAATATTTCAGTAGTCTGCACATGTCTAGTGCTTATGCTTAATTGCTAAATAATTTAGGTTCTCTGACAAATGGACCAGATAAGATTGACTGTCTTCTGAAATGACTCAGTGTGTGTGTGTCTCTCTCTGCTAGCAATCGTAAGTTGGCTGTACGTGTGTACTTAGTTCTAGCTATTTTACTGCTCCTTCTCTTTGGTTACAATCAGCCAATAACATTCATCATCATCATTATTTTTATTTTACTTCCCCCACCCAATTCCAGCAGCGATCTTTTCTCTCTATGTCAAATCTTTTCTCTCTATGTAGAATAATCCTGGACTAATAGAGTTAAGGTTAGGAACATTTGGCTACAGGTTCGATGGACACAGATTGTTATTGTCAGCGTCATGTTGACTCTCCTATCTATATTGAACTGTTTGTCACAACAAAAATGAAAATAAAGCATTTATTTATGTGGGATCTTTCATTTTTTGGATTCTGCACTTTTGTTATCGTTTGTTAAAACGATAACGAAAATGCCTGAAATTCGGACGAAAACTAATGCACATGTCTAATGCAGAGTATGGATCAGTATGCAGAGTATAGATAGGTTTGCAGAGTATGGATGGATATGCAGAGTATGGATGGGTATGCAGAGTATGCAGAGTATGGATGGGTATGCAGAGTATGCAGAGTATGGATGGGTATGCAGAGTATGGATGGGTATGCAGAGTATGGATGAGTATGCAGAGTATGGATGGGTATGCAGAGTATGGATGGGTATGGAGAGTATGCAGAGTATGGATGGGTATGGATGGGTATGCAGAGTATGGATGGATATGCAGAGTATGGATGGGTATGGATGTGTATGCAGACTATGCAGAGTATGGATGGGTATGCAGAGTATGGATGGGTGAGCATGGATGGATGGATGGATCTGTCACTGAGCAGCGCTGTGGGAACTACACATGCAGCCCACAGCACTGCTGCCACCTATCTCTCCCCCCTCTACTCCTCTGGACCTGGCGGTCACGGATGTTCTCATGTGCACGCCCCAGGGGGCGCGCGAGAGCGGGATTCTGGGAAGACATCACTGTATGCCCTCTCAGAGTTAAGCAACTGCCCTGCAGCCGTCATTCGGCTATGGGATGGTTGTTAAATGGTTACGGGGTTAGAAGTATCTGAAGGAAAATAAATAAATTACATGTTGTAGTTAAGCTAAGACTGATTTCTCTGTAAGGGATAAGAAGTTAAACACCTTAGGACACTTCCAAAAAACTCACAGAGAGGGCTTATAGGGGCTCACTCAGGGGGCATGTCTTTAACCACCTGGCACCCGTGCTATAGCCGAAATACGGCTACAGCGAGGCGCTCAATAGCCAGGAGGGTGTCCCTGGATGTCCTCTTGTTTACATCCCTCTGCACGCTGCCACGGGCCTGCATCGAGGGAAATCTTTGTTGGCCGTGTCCCTTGGTGTCCTGTGCTAAATGGCCAATCAAAGCGGCCATTTAGCACTCGATCGGAGTGTCCAATGAGAGATGATCTCATATGTAAACATATGAGATCATCTCTCATTGCCGGCTCTCCCTCCTCACACAGAGACCACGTGTGAGGAGGGAGAGCGACCTGCAGCTGCAGCATGAGCCGTGAGTGTGTGAACACAAACACACACATGCTCACAGTGCCATCTGTTCCCAGTGCCACCTATCAGTGCCACCTGTCCCCTTTGTCACTTGTCAGTGTCACATGCCATCTGTTATCAGTGTCATGTGTCATCAGTGCCACATATCAGTGCCATCTGTCATCAGTGCCACATCAGTGTCCCATGTCATCAGTGCCACATATTAGTGCCATCTGTCATCAGTGCCAAGTATTAGTGCCATCTGTCTTCAGTGCCACATATTAGTGTCATCTGTCATCAGTGCCACGTATTAGTGTCATCTGCCATCAGTGTCACATCAGTGTCACGTGTCATCAGTGCCACATATTGGTGCCATCTGTCATCAGTGTCATGTGTCATCAGTGCCACATATTAGTGCCATCTGTCATCAGTGCCACATCAGTGTCATTTGCCATCAGTGCCACATATCTGTGCCATCTGTCATCAGTATCATGTGTCATTGTCCTGGTGCTCCAGGGCCTTCAAAAGTGTAATAGGTAGTCAACATGTTAGATGTGTCATTTAAGCTCCTAGAACATCTGAAGGTACTCCCTGCATGCTTGGCCTCTCTATGAGGCTAAGCTGTGAAAAAGTCCCACACATGTGGTATCGTAATATTCAGGAGGAGTAGCAGAATGCATTTTGGGGCATCATTTGTGGTATACAAATGCCAGGTGAGAGAAATAACCTATTACAATAAAAAAATCTTAATTATGCAAAGAATTGTGGGAAAAATTACAACATCAAAAACCTCACCATGCATCTTACTAAATACCTGGGAATGTCTACTTTCAAAAAAAAAGGGTCATTTGGGAGGTATTTATGCTTTCCTAGCTTGTTAGGGTCCCAAGAAATTAGATCATCATGTGTGATCAATTTTTTTATGATTTTCACCACAGCTTGTAGACTTTCTAACTTTCACAAAGACCAGATAATATCCACTAATTTGGGTTATTTTTACCAAAGATATGTAGCAGTATAAATTGTGGACAAAATGTATGAAGAAAAATTTATAATTAGCAAAATTATATCACAGAAACAAAGAAAATTTGTTTTTTTTTCAACATTTTTGGTCTATTTTCATTTATAGCGCAAAAAATAAAAACCCAGAGGCGATCAAATACCATCAAAAGAAAGCTCTATTTTCATTAAAAAAGGGACAAAACAATTAATTTGGGTACAATATTACATGACTGAATAATTGTCATTCAAAGTGTGAGAGCACTGGAAGCTGAAAATTGGTCTGGTCAGGAAGGGGGTTTAAGTGCCCAGTAGGCAAGTGTTTAAAATCTTTATCAGTGCCAATTGACCTGACATTATTAGACTATAACCTAGGGTCTGTGTCCTGAACTGCACAATTAAGATAGAAATATTCTAGATTTATTCAACATTTTTATGCAACTTATTGCTTTACATTACTTGGCATGGTAGTTGAAAGATGGCGCTATGGTGTCAGGATTAATGAACACTAATGAAATTCTGTGTGTTTGAAAATATCTCCACCCCATATCACCTTTGTCTGCATCTTTTAATAATCTCCTGAAAGTCGTTTGAAACTTTCACATAATTATTTTAAATTTTATTAAAAACTCTTTCACATAAATCAGCTTATGTTAATCAAGTAATTTATATTTTGTGGTTATTTAAGTAATCAAAGTGTATTTAATCTTGTTCATAAAATAAGTATGTTGAAATTGAAGTCAAAGCACTCTATGTTTAAACTATGTTTGTTACACAGTTTTTTTTTTTCTTGTTTTTTTTTAATCTGTAGCCCTTAAACAACCTTAGGAAAGTCTCAATAATGATATGGCATTTTGTCATTTTAAAGAAAGTCAAGAAAAAGAAAGACAAATTACTCAATGAGAAAGCAGCAATGTTGCAATGCAATCACAGCTGCACAGCTAGGTAAACATAAGAATTTACTACCAACAAACATTTGTTTCAAAACCCTTTCCCTCTAATTAAAAACAGATCTGATTCTCCCAAACAACCAATTATTGAACAGTTTGTCAAGTCATCGTACAAGACAGTTACTGAGCATAGAGCAGCTGCAAATGTGTGATCAGCTTTTTATTATATGTCAATTTTTGTGACTCTTTCGTGTTTATCCAATGATAAATGATGTATTTAAATTGTGTACAAATCATTTGTCGGAAAAAAGAGCTATACTATTATTTAAATACGTTTTAATATATGATTGCCATTTCACACAGCTGATTACAACTGAAGAGCAGAGTGCTTTTGGTGAAAATTGGTTTTACAGTGAAATTACCAATTTTACCTTTGGCAAAATTTGATAGAAGCCCTAAATTAGTTGCTCATAAGAAGTGTGTCGAAAAAAATCTACTTTTTTCTTCATTCAGAGGGTGTTGTATTTTCTTTTCTTTTTTATGGGAGGGGTGTTTAGGGTAGTTCAATTTATTTTATGAGACTATTTACAAATGTTGTTAACACAATGGGGTTGATTTACTAAAGACAAAAATACTGTGCACTCTGCAAGTGCATTTGCTCCATGGGTAAGTAAATGAGCAGAAGCTCTGCTGACTTCCATCATCCAATCATGTACAAGCAAAAGTGAAGTTTTTTGTTTTTTTTTCCTTGCATGTGATTGGGTACTCTTTGCAAAGTGAAGCCTTGCATAATTTACTAAGCTTTGGAGCAATTGCACTTGCAGAGGGCAACTCAAGAGTCACACATTTTCTATTTAGAGTTAAATGGAATTGGATTGGAATCTTGGGTGAAAGATGCATGAATCTTATGTGAACAAAATTTTTTAATCTCCCTGGTGGTATGATTATTTCGTTTTATATTGTAGGCTTGTAATTCTTATGCCGCGTACACACGTAGCCAACTATCCGGCGGACTTAGTCTGATGGACTTCCCGCCGGCCTTTCCACTGGACTTTCCGAACAAGCTACTTGACCACACACAGCACTTTTTCAGCGGACTAATACGGCGTACTAAGTCCGCCGTACTTTTGAAATGAACGGACTCACCCACACACGCGGAGAAGAGTCCGCTCATTTTGAGCGTGTCTCCAGGTAGCCAGGGCCAGCGAAGGAGGCGTTGCTGGCCCGTCACCTGGTATGAACTTAAAGGGGAACCCCTACGCCGAAAAATCGGCGCGGGGGTCCCCCCTAGGTCCACATCAGACCCTTGTCCGAGCACGCTACCCGGCCGGCCAGGAAAGGGGGTGGGGACGAGTGAGCGCCCCCCTCCTGAGCCGTGCCAGGCCGCGTGCCCTCAACATGGGGGGTGCCTTGGGGAAGGGGGGGCCGCGCGCCCCCCCCCACCCCAAAGCACCTTGTCCCCATGTTGATGAGGACAAGGGCCTCTTCCCGACAACCCTGGCCGTTGGTTGTCGGAGTCTGCGAGCGAGGGGCTTATCAGAATCCGGGAGCCCCCTTTAATAAGGAAAAAAAACTAAAAATAAAACACAACACACAAGGGTTAAAATAGTTTATTGCACAGCTCCGGGGGTCTTCCGTCTTCGGGGGTCTTCTCGCCGCAACTCCTCCGCTATCTTCTGCTAGCTCTTTTGCACTTTTGAAATGAACGGACTTTTCCCGCCCGGAGAAAAGTCTGTTCATTTCAAAAGTACGGCGGACTGGCACACACACGGCCGGACTGTCCGCCGAAATGTGAGTCCGACGGAAAGATTGGAGTGCAAAACTACTTTCTAAGTCCGCCGTACTTTTGGGTAAAAAAAGTCCGCCGAACTTTTCCACCGGATTGTTTGATCGTGTGTACGCGGCATTAGGAATAACTCATTTAAATATGTCCAAACCAGAGTCTAGTAGACATCCCAGGTATGATAAAATTTGAAAAACAAAATCATAAATTAAAATATAATAAATAACTATAAATAATTACAACAAATAATAATATAATAATAATAAAAATTATTCACTAATGTAATCAAATCGAAAACACTGAAATGTGCTCAGTTGCAAAATTGAAACTGTCATTACTTTTCAGTATTTGATGACGGATCTCCCCACAAATCATTATCGCTCAATTCTGCGAGTGATTCTAATTTATTATCGCTGTTTTCTAGCTGGTCTAAAACCACGTTTGATGTAAAGGGACAGTTTTGGTTGCTATGGAGAATCTCCAGTTTCCAGGCAGAAAGAACAGTTTTTATAATATAAAACTACATGCAGGGCACTGGACAGACCACTAGGGACAAAAGGGATGTGAAATAATTTCATACAGTAATGTAATCTGTACGATATACATGTGTGGGTTTCACTGCCATTCTCCATCCCCGTGCATTGCAACACTCGCAGGGAATGGAGCTCTGCTCTGTGATAGATCGAACAGAGGACGAGCCGCTCACACAGAGGGGAGACATCACTGGATCCAGGGGATAAGGTAAGTACACTCTTCCTGGATCCTGTGATGCGATCCGGAGTCTGGCTCGGGGGTTACCGCTTTTGGTTCTGAAATTACACTTCAAGTAAGACTATGGAATACCACCAGGGAGGTTAATAGAGCATCTTTTGTATTTGTGTTTTTTTGCCCTTTTTGTGAGGTGTCATATATTGCAAAAACAGAGTTGTTCTCAGCAATTAAGATTTAGGTTCTTCTGCCTTTCATAATTTGTGATGGATGAACATGTTCAGGCTTCAGTGCCTGTGAAAGGATCCTTGGATTTGTAACATCAAAGAAAGGGATCATTACTGTTGGACCAACCTTTTTGGATCCACGTTAGAAGAAGAAAATGTCGGAGCTCCTCTTGCAATCACAGAGGGGACACTAAATAAAACACACGTGGAGGGATCTTTACAGAGACTGGCAGTGCAACTTTTCATTGCCATTGTGACATGGAGCCTCTTGTCAGTTAACCTCGATGGCGGTATCCCCGAGCATGACTGGAGGTCAGGAGCGGTAATCCCAAGTCACGCTCGGGGTAACATTGCAGAGCGGCCAGCGGAGATCTTACTTTCTCCTGGCACTCCAGCGATGTTCTCTGCTGTCCTCCCCTGTGATCGCCAGCGAGATCACCAGCATCTCACTTTCCTGGTTCCGTTCCCTGCGAGCATCAGCGACTCATGGGAGTGAAACTGGGCGGGAATTTCAAAAAGTTAAAATAACACAAACACATAAAAAGAGGTGATACACTATAATCTGAGAAGATTACACTGTATCATCTCTTTATCTGACTGATAACTGTACAGTGCCCCTTGCCTCCAATAAAATATATCTAACATGGCATCAAAAAAGTGCCACTTCGCTACAAAATTGCCTTTGGACCAGCTGAGTGACAGTGGCAGCGACACGGAGTTGCTTGCAGAACTGAGCGATAGCAAGTCGTGGGGAGATTTGTCGTCTGACATGGATCTGGAAAGTGACAGCGGTGATGATCCTGCACCTGACCTCAGCGATGTGCGCACTTGGTGCCCTATTGACTGCGATACGGACCAGGTAGCACCGCCAAGATTCCCCTTCACTGGATCATCTGGGATGAAGGTAGATGTCGACCGTGGCAACCCTCTGGCATACCTGCAATTATTCCTCACTGAGGATGTAATTGAAAAAATTGTACAGAGACAAATTGCTACCAAGAGCAGCAATCCGCTACGCTGCATGCAAGGTTTTCCTGAAGCAGAAAGTGGGAACCGGTGACCAAAGAGGACACCTGGCAGTTTCTGGGACTCATCATTCTTCAGGGGGTGGTGGGGAAACCACTCCAGAAATGGTACTGGACCACCAATAAATTACTGGCCACTGTTTTTTGGCACCGTGATGTCCGAATACCGGTTTTCCCTCATCATGAAGTATTTCCACTTCACGAACAATGAAGAGTTTGATGAGGCCATGCATTCTGCACCCAAACTAAAAATCTGGGAGGTGTGCCAGAAAGGGACATCAGCGTGGAGGAAAGTTTGTTGCATCCAAAAGAGCACGGTTTGGCATCAAATCCTACATGCTCTGCGAGTCATCCACTGGGTACATCTGGAATTCGGTCATTTACATCGGTAAAGGCATGAAGTTCAACCCCAGGTACAGCAGCTATGGGATGGCCACATCATCAGTCCTTACACTGCTGGAGCCATTGTTGAACCAGGGATATTGTGTTATGATGGACAATTTCTACACGTCTCCGACACTATTTGAGGTTTTGCTACAAAACAAGACTGATGCCTATGGTACCATTAGGCCTAACCGACGTGACATGCCATGTATGTTTGGCAAGAAAAAAACAAAAAAACTGAGAAATGGTTGCCTGGCAAAAGGGTAAGATGATGGCAATGTGATGGCGAGACAAGAAGGACATGTGTCTCATGAGCACTGTGCACAATACCTCCACTGCTATGGTCCACACAAAAGGTGGGAAAGATGTGCTGAAACCGCAAGTCGTGATAGACTATAATTGCACTATGGGAGGGGTCGACAGAGCCGATCAGGTAATGACATTTTATCAGGCTATGCAATGCCTTTGGAATTCATATATTCTATACAGAGCAAAGAGTGACAAGCCTCTTGTTCATGCTGATTTTATCTGGAAGGTGGCTGAGCAGATTTTTGTCAAACACCAGACGCCATCAGTAGCTGTGAACAGACCTGGACGACGTGCTGTTGACGTTGCCAACCCAGAACGCCTAACAGGTTGTCACTTTATGGACTACATACTGCCAACCGCAAAAAAGGCAGCACCTACCAGGATGTGCGTGGTTTGCTGTTCAAAGAGAGATAGCAATGGAAAGAAAGTCCGAAAAGAAAGCAGGTTCCATTGTCCAGATTAAAAGGTAAAAAGGTAGTGGTGCGCGGTACTATGGTGAAGAATCTAGTTAAAACAGGTTTAATATATTCAATAGGTACTCAAAAGATTAGAAGATAAATGTAATATCGTCTCCACTACAGGTAATAAATGGAACGTAGAAAAAGAAAAGACAATATATGTATATAAAAAATATAAAAAATATATATATATGTATATATAGTGAGGGACCCTCACTCCTATGCGTAGTAGTATTTTGAGTGGTAGACAAATGGATAAGAAAAACAATTAATGATAAATAAGGCTGGTGGTCCCAATGCGATTTTTTAGGTAGCAGAGTTGCATAAAGTGGCAGTGCTGAATATAAAGAAGGTCCGTGAAAATAACTACTACTGTATTTGTTTCAGTGACTAAAGTACTATACATAAAATAGTGGACGAAATAAAAAATATATAGAGTGAATCACCATGCGATTTGTTAAAAATGACGAAAAACGCATACAAAGTGCTAGTGCTGAACAATAAATAGATCTGAAAAGAAAATCTGCTAAGTCAAAGTATATGTGTAACAGTGTACAAAAGTAATCATTAGCTAGATAAGGCAAAAGATGTAAGTAGTGCTTGCCTTGTGACTAAAGAAATCGCATATGGTGTTAAAGCCAAGGGAGGGTTAAGCAAAGTGACTCTGTGCGGGTGTCTTTATACCATAGACTTAAATATCGGTGCAGTGCACTAAATTGAATCATACAATCAAAGAAAATAAATCAAATTGTTGAATCAAAGCAAAAACGCATAAACGATCCAAGTGTTGGTGAGAGGGAAACAACCCTCTGGGAATAATCCAAAACAGAAGGAAAAAGGTGCACAGTGTTTGAAGCTATAAAAAATATAAAAAAACAACAATGGAACAGTAATCCTAGTTAAAATTGTCCATTCAGCTGGTGCAACAACAAGTGGCGATTAGCCCAAAATCGCATGTAACAAGACAATCGCCTGCAATGCTGGTGCTTAAAATATATGTGCACTATAAGGTAGAGATTTAAACAGTGATAATGGTGATGGTGGATATCTCTCACGTGGTCCTGTGTAATCAGAATATGGGTGTCCCCTTACCTTACAGCTGTAAGGTAACAGCATATGGTATATGTATCCTCAGGGTTCCTGGTGGTCCTTATCCCTCGAGGTCCTATTCACGTGTCCCCGGGTCCTGGCGTCTCCTGCCTACTGTGCCGTATTGGGCTCTGTAAGTGGTCCCTCAGCGGTACTTCAGCGTGGGGGGGGGGGAATTGGTGGTATACCTCGGCGGTTTTATGCAAGGGGTTAAACAGATAAGGAGGAAGGGAGCCCCATAGTATAGTATTTTTCAACAGTATTGAAATTTATTTATAAAAACAGCTTTGGTACTCACAAACAGACAGAGTTTTTGTATGGTGTATAAACGAGCCTCGAGCTCGATTGCGCCACTTAGGGACGCTACCGGAAGTGACGCAATCGAGCTCGAGGCTCGTTTATACACCATACAAAAACTCTGTCTGTTTGTGAGTACCAAAGCTGTTTTTATAAATAAATTTCAATACTGTTGAAAAATACTATACTATGGGGCTCCCTTCCTCCTTATCTGTTTAACCCCTTGCATAAAACCGCCGAGGTATACCACCAATTCCCCCCCCCACGCTGAAGTACCGCTGAGGGACCACTTACAGAGCCCAATACGGCACAGTAGGCAGGAGACGCCAGGACCCGGGGACACGTGAATAGGACCTCGAGGGATAAGGACCACCAGGAACCCTGAGGAAACATATACCATATGCTGTTACCTTACAGCTGTAAGGTAAGGGGACACCCATATTCTGATTACACAGGACCACGTGGGAGATATCCACCATCACCATTATCACTGTTTAAATCTCTACCTTATAGTGCACATATATTTTAAGCACCAGCATTGCAGGCGATTGTCTTGTTACATGCGATTTTGGGCTAATCGCCACTTGTTGTTGCACCAGCTGAATGGACAATTTTAACTAGGGTTACTGTTCCATTGTTGTTTGTTTATATTTTTTATAGCTTCAAACACTGTGCACCTTTTTCCTTCTGTTTTGGATTATTCCCAGAGGGTTGTTTCCCTCTCACCAACACTTGGATCGTTTATGCGTTTTTGCTTTGATTCAACAATTTGATTTATTTTCTTTGATTGTATGATTCAATTTAGTGCACTGCACCGATATTTAAGTCTATGGTATAAAGACACCCGCACAGAGTCACTTTGCTTAACCCTCCCTTGGCTTTAACACCATATGCGATTTCTTTAGTCACAAGGCAAGCACTACTTACATCTTTTGCCTTATCTAGCTAATGATTACTTTTGTACACTGTTACACATATACTTTGACTTAGCAGATTTTCTTTACAGATCTATTTATTGTTCAGCACTAGCACTTTGTATGCGTTTTTCGTCATTTTTAACAAATCGCATGGTGATTCACTCTATATATTTTTTATTTCGTCCACTATTTTATGTATAGTACTTTAGTCACTGAAACAAATACAGTAGTAGTTATTTTCACGGACCTTCTTTATATTCAGCACTGCCACTTTATGCAACTCTGCTACCTAAAAAATCGCATTGGGACCACCAGCCTTATTTATCATTAATTGTTTTTCTTATCCATTTGTCTACCACTCAAAATACTACTGCGCATAGGAGTGAGGGTCCCTCACTATATATACATATATATATATATATTTTTTATATTTTTTATATACATATATTGTCTTTTCTTTTTCTACGTTCCATTTATTACCTGTAGTGGAGACGATATTACATTTATCTTCTAATCTTTTGAGTACCTATTGAATATATTAAACCTGTTTTAACTAGATTCTTCACCATAGTACCGCGCACCACTACCTTTTTACCTTTTTGTCTTCTCCAATTGGGGTTCAAGTACCCCATTTCAGTGTGTGCAGCGGTGCAACAATTAGATTACTCTTTGATTAGGCGCAGGAATATTCTCTTTTATACTTACATTGTCCAGATTGTGATGTTGGACTGTGTGCTGTACCTTGTTTTAAAATTTATCACACTCAAGATGTTTATTGAATTTTCTTTGTTTGACAAATTTCATTATTTCACATTACATTATTGAATACACTTATATTATTTATTAGATTATAATTCATGATTTTGTGTTTCAAACTTTATCACATCTGGGATGTCTACTAGAGTCTTGTTTGGTCAGGTTTAAGTAAGTAATTACTAAGAATTGCAGGCCTATAATACATAACACCAAATTTCCATGCAAAAAAATTGTACCGCTTTTGGTACAAAATTCCTGACATAATCATACCACCAGGGAGGTTAAAGGAGAAGCAGCAGTTGTGATTGCCGCCTAAGCGAGTCTTTAACCACTTGCTTACTGGGCACTTAAACCCCCTTCCTGTCCAGATACATTTTCAGCTTTCAGCGTTGTCTTATGCCGCGTACACACGAGCGGATTGTATGGCGTACTTAGTCCAATCCGTCGTAGTTTCCACTGAACGGACTTGACCACACACGGATACACAAACAGTCCGTCGAAAGCTTGCGCGATGACGTGTACAGCACGTACGACGGGACTAGAAATAGGAAGTCCAAGACACAGCAAAGCACCCTTCCGCCGTGTAAATCCTTTCTGGGCATGCACCATTCTTAGTCCATTGAACTAGCATACTGACGACCGTATTGTCCGCTGAAACCAAAGTACGACGGACAGATTTTTGGAAAATCCAAAATTCTTAGTACTCCGGACTGCACGCTTAAAAAGTCAGCTGAAGCCCACACACGAGCGGATTGTCCGCTGAAATGTGTTTTAACGGACTAAGTACGTCAAACAGTTCGACCGTGTGTGTGCGGCATTACTTTGAGTGACAATTGCGTGGTCATACAAAACGGTAACCAAATTACATTTTTATAATTTTTTTACCACAAATAGAGCTTTTTTTGGCGGTATTTGATCACCTCTGGGGTTTTTATTTTTAGTTAAAAAAAATGTAAAAAGGCCAAATTTTTTTTTATATATTCTGTTATAAAATTTTGGAACAGGTTATATTTCTCCTTCATTGATGTACGCGGATGAGTCGACACTGATGGGCACTGATAGGTGGCAGTGATGGGTGGCAATAATGGACACTAATTGGTTACACTGATAGGCAGCACTGCTAGGTGGCACTGATTGGCACCACTGGTGGGCATTGATAGGTGGCACTTGTGGACATTGATAGGTGGCACTCCTGAGCATTGCTAGGTGGTACTGGTGGGCACTGGCAGGTGGCACTGGCAGGGGATACTAGTGTGCACAGATGAGGCATAATTGCCTCTTCCTCTTCGGAATGTCCCTTGCAGATGAGACGGTGATCGGATTTTTTTCTCCTCACGCTGTCAGCGTGAGGAAAAAAAAAACAATTGCCGAGCTTTTGTTTACGTCATGTGATCAGCTGTCATTGGCTGACAGCTGATCACATGGAAAGGGGCCAGAAGCGGCCCTTTACTCGGATCAGTGATCACCCGAGTCTCAGTGAATCAGTGATCACAGCGTGCACGGGGGAGGCCGTCATGTGATGGCCTCCAGGAAATTCAGGTCCGCATGTGGCCGTCATTCGGCTATAGTGTGGACGTCAAGTGGTTAAAGTAATTCTTTAGTATCCAGAGCTGTCTGCTACTGGTTAGGGATGGGTGAATGGTTCAGCCGAAGCATAAGTTTGGGCTGATCTTTTGCTGTGTGGATGTTCAGTGAGTAGCTGAACAAACGGGTCATTCCACCGTTTGTTCGCCCCCCCCCCCCCCCCCGACCACAACACATTGCGGTGCTGAACAGTGCATTGCAAGCCCTGATTGGTTGAAGCAGTGAAAGAGCACGGTTAGAGTTATGATTGGACACTGTCATCATGACTTTATCCAATCATGGCTCATTCCCACCCCACAGTATAAAAGTATTCTTTCAATGGCAGCCATTTTCAGTGTGATTTTGGCATGGAGAGAGATAGAACAAGGCTGTGTTCAGTGCTTCAGTGCTTTTAGTTAGGGTGCTGTACTGTGCTATTTTGCTTCAATTATCAGTGTAGAATATTAGTTTTGTGTCAATCTAGGGATAGTGTGAGTGTAGTGAGAAGGACCATCATTCAGCTTTGCATAGTGTGCAGCTAAAGTAGGGACAGCTCAGATAATTTCACTGTAGTGTAATGAGACCATGTCATTCATACATACATTAGTGTAGAGTAGGGATAGCTCAGATAGTTTCAGTGTAGTGTGTAGTGAGACTGTTTCAGTAATCTTGACATTAGTGTAAAGCTAGAGTAGGGACAGTTCAGATAGCGTCAGTGTAGTGATGGTTGGACACCGTCTATTTGATTGCTTTATTGCCAGTTTAACGTCATATAGTTTTGTGTGTGTTAATGCCAGTTTAACGCCATATAGTTCTGTGTGCGTTACTGCCAGTTTAACGCCATATAGTTCTGTGTGTGTTATTGCAAGTTTAACGTCATATAGTTCTGTGTACGTTACTGCCAGTTTAACACCATATAGTTTTGTGTGTTACCGCCAGTTTAACGCCATTTACTTGTCGCCATATAGTTTTGCGCGTTACTGCCTGTTTAACGTTACTTACGTCTGTGTGCGTTACTGCCAGTTTAACGCCATATAGTTCTGTATGCGTTACTACAAGTTTAACGCCATATAGTTTTGTGTGTTACTGACAATTTGATGCCATATAGTTCTGTATGGGCTACTGCCAGTTTAACGCCATTTACGTTTGTGTGCCTTACTGCCAGTTTAACGCAATATAGTTCTGTGTGCATTACTGTCAGTTTAACACCATATAGCTCTGTATGTGTTATTGGCACTTTAACGCCATATAGTTTTGTGTGCGTTACTGCCAGTTTAACACCATATAGTTCCGTGTGCATTACTGGCAGTTTAACGCCATACAGTTTTGTGTATGTTACTGGCAGTTTAAAGCCATATAGTTCTGTGTGTCACTGTACATTTGGTGCATTATATTGCAGTATATTATAGTGTATTTGTGGGGGGTGTGTGTCTAGTGTAAGTACTAAAATTAAAGTGCAGCAAACACCTCTTTAAATTGATTAAAGTGCATCTACATACATATTTCTTCTTTACATTTGGTTATAAGCACCTCCCCCTCACTCCCAATAATGTCTGGGAGGACAACAAGGAGAGGCAGACATTCCTTTGGCACTGTAAGGGGGCCAGCAACAAAAGTGTCCACAGGCAAAGATGGACGTTGTGATCAATCCTCAGGCAGGGCATCATTTCCTCTGATTAGTGAGTTTGCCCGTGACAAATATGCAGTCCCCTGCAGTTGCCAGAGTGGATAAACCTGCCTCCTTGTCTACATCTATTCCTGACATAGCCCCAACAGCAGTCATTGAGGAGTCAGCTGAGTATTTTGGAACACAGCATCAGCCACTTGCTCTAGAGGGAGGAACACTGGTAGACAAATTGGCATTCATGTTCCCCAAACCACAGCGTATTGCCAAGTTGTCTCCAGTGGTAATGATGAAGGTGGAGGAGATGAAGATGATGATGGTGATGAGGTCACTGATGCAACTTGGGTGTCAGATATAGCAGAGGAGAAAACTGAAGCTGAGGCGGCACAACCCCCAAGAGCAGCCACCCTATTCTATTACATTCTGCAGCTGTTATCTCCCGGCCCATTCCCCAAAGCTCAGCTGTCTGGGCCTTTTTAAAGCACATCTGCAGCAGATAACACTGTTTCTATCTGCAAACTGTGTCTCAGGCACATGAAACGTGGCAAAAACACCAACCATTTGGGTACCACATACTTAAAAAGGCATTTAACATCCAAGCACTCAGCCCATTGGCAAGAGCACCTAAAAGCCACACAAAAGGGGCACAAATCTTTCCCACCTCTTCCTTACCCACTTCAGTCTGCCCCTGCTATACCGAGTCATTACCTCTCAGCAGCCTCCATGGACAGGGATGATGGTATAGCACAAGGTTTAATAGGTTCTAGCAGCACATCTGCCTGCAGCACACTACCAGCTGTAGACTGTAACCTGCAAATTTCTCTGCCCCAACTGCTGCAGTGGAAAAAAATACAATCCCTGACACCCACATGCCTAGCGTCTAAATGCAAGCTTGTCAAAGCTGTTTGCTCTCCAACTTCTGCCTTTCAGCTTGGTGGATTCTGCCCCCTTCTGTGAATTCGCACAATGCGCCGTACCGCAATGGCAGGTTCCCAGTCACTGCTACTTTTCACTCTCCATCTCCCTACCATCATGTGGAAGAGAATGTTCTGACATAGTTGGGCAAGGCAGTCAACCGTAAAATCCACCTTACTTTTGGCACGTGGTCCAGCAAGCAGGGACGATATATTTTGTTCACAACACACTGAGTAACGCCGCTTGCAACTCAAAAGGATGCAGGACAAGGCTCGGTTCTGCAGTTTGTTGTGCCCCCATGTCTCCATACAGTTGGTGGTGATGATAACAGACCCGTGAGCTCTACTCCCTCCTCCTCCTCCAACACTTCCATGCCTTCCTCTGCAGAATTGCCCTATGAACATCAGGTACCTCCTAATCATTCAAAGGGCTATTCCTAGAGTCAGGATAAAAGGTGCCATGCAGTGCTTCAGCTGGTGTGTTTAGGAGATAGGAACCACAGCAGAGACTCTTGCAGCTTTGCAGGAACAGGCTCATAGGTGGTTCACACCATGCAAGCTGGAGCCAGGAAGGGTGGTGTACTATAATAGCTCAAACCTCCTGTCCGACCTTACACGGGGAAAGTTGACACATGTGCCATGCCTGGCACATGTCCTCTATTTGGTGGTGCAGCATTTCCTAAATATGTACCCAGGGTTGCAAGATGCATTAAAGCTGGCCAGAAGAGTCTGTAGCCATTTCAGGTCAGGTAGTCATACACAGCCAGTGCTCAGTTGGCGGAAATCCATCTGCCCATAAACCCGCCTGATTTGTGACATGCCCACGAGGTGGAACTTTACTTTTTCAATGCTGCAGCAGCTATACATTCAGTAGAGGGCCATCAACAAGTACCTGTGTGAATACGGCATGACGACAGGCTCAGGCCACCTTGTTTTTTTTTCCCCATGCCAATGGCTGATCATTAAGGATGCATGCACTGTATTGTCACTATTTGAAGAGGCCACAAGAATGGTGAGCTGTGACAGTGCATGCATCAGTGACACAATCCCTGTTGTGTTCCTCCTGGAACAGACTCTGCATGGCATTATGGGCAGGGCACTAGAGGCAGAGCAGCAGGAGGAAGAAGAAGACTTCCTTTTCCTCTCAATGCCCACTTTATCCAGACACCATCATTCCTATGTCACAGAACACACAGGGGAAGAGAGGGGAGGAGGATGAGGAGGAGGATTCTGGCACTTCGAGGAAGAGGAAGACATGCATCAATCTGTGATGCTGTGTACACGCAACCGGTCTTTCCGGCAGACTAGGTCCAACGGTCTTCCCGATGGACTTTCGGCGGACTTACGACTGACTTTCTGATCGACTGAACTTGGCCACATATAATGACACCAAAGTCATAGTGGTGTAGTGGTTAGCACTCTCACCTAGCAGTAAGAAGGGTCGCTGGTTCAAATCCCAACCACGACACTACCTGCCTGGAGTTTGCATGTTCTCCCTGTGCCTGCGTGGGTTTCCTCCGGGTACTCCGGTTTCCTCCCACAATCCAAAGACATGCAGGTAGGCTAATTGGCTTCTGTCCAAAATTGGCCCTAGTATATGAATGGGGACCTTGGATTGTGGGCTCTTTGAGGGTAGGGACCGATGTGAGTGTGCAATGTACAGGGACAATTGTAGACACTTAGGTTGAACTGGATGGACTGGTGTCTTTATTCAACCTTACTAACTATGAAACTATGATGTACGACCTGACTAGAATTAGGAAGTTCATAGCCAGTAGCCAATAGCTGCCCTAGCGTCAGTTTTCGTCTGTCTTACTACCATACAGACAAATGGATTTTTCCACTGGGCTCGAGTCCGTCGGAAAGATTTGAAACATCTTTTAAATGTAAAGTCCATCTGATTTTCGACAGCAAATGTCCAATGAAGCCCACACACGATCGAATTGTCAGACGGTTTAGTTCCGTCTGACCTTTGCTGTCAAAAAGTCCAGCCGTGTGTACACGGCATTAGCGATGGCTTTTCAACCCCAGGACCCTTGGGAGTAGTACGTGGCTGGGAGGAGGAAGTTCCAGATGCTGTCATCCAGAGTGACCCCAAGGTTTCTGCTTCTCAAGCCTCAACAAATTTGAGGTGCAAGGGAAACCTCATGCTTCAAAGCACGTGAAAAGACCCAAGAATACGTGGCTTAAAGAAGGATGATTACTGGTTGGCAACCCTCCTTGATCACCGTTATAAGTGGAAGGTCTCAGAATCCCATCAAGAGAGAGTGCAGAAGATAAAATATCTTGCGGACACGTTAAAGAGGATTTTATTGAATGTTTTTCCTGACTCCAATAAGTTACAGTGTCATGGAAAACGTAGTTATGAGTCTTCTGTTGGTCAAGAGAGGAACGTTGGAGAAGGCCTCCGCCTAAGTGAGGCAATTCGGGGCAGGGCTGTCAGTTTCCACATTCCATCGGCAGTATCTGCATCACATGGTGGATGATTATCTTGGGGCCAAAATAGAGATGGAGAGCTTTCCAGCTGACAATCCACTGACTTACTGGGTCATGAGAATAGACCACTGGCCAGAACTTTCCCAGTATGCTATTGAGTTGCTGGGTTGCCCTGCATCCAGCGTGCTTTCAGAATGAGCATTCAGTGGAGGTTTTGCTACTGATCATAGAACGCGCCTGTCCACAGACTCTGTGGACCCTTTGACTTTTATAAAAATGAATCAGTCCTGGATTACCAGCTATGACACCCCTGATGCCGATGTCACTGATTAAGGCTGCCTAGCTTTGAGGGTGTTCAATCATTTTATCTAAAAGAATGTTTTTGGTATAGGTTTCATGGGCACAATTAGGCCGGGTTTACACTGGTGCGACATGACCCTCGTCCTACTTTGGATCCAACCTTGCCCTGCGACTTGAAGTCAGAGACGCTTTCGACTTCAATGAACTGGGATGCGACTTGGATCCCCGCCAATACCAGGCACTGTATTTGGTATGAATTTTGAAGGGGAACTCCACGCCAAATTTTAAATAAAAAACCGGCATGGGTTCCCCCTCCAGGGGCATACCAGGCCCTTCAGTTTGTTATGGATTTAAGGGATACCCCCTAAGCCAAAAAAACACACAGGGCCCTCCCAAAAGCCATACTAGACCCTTATCCGAGCATGCAGCCCCAGCCGGTAAGGAAAGGGGGAGGGAATGAGCGAGTGCCCCCCCTCCTGAACCATACCAGGCCACATGCCCTCAAAATGGGGGGTGAATGCTTTGGGGCAGGGGGGGGCACTGCGGTCCCTCCACCCCAAAGCACCTTGTCCTCAAGTTGATGAGGACAAGGGCCTATTCCCGACAACCCAGGCCGTTGGTTGTCGGGGTCTGCGGGCGGGGGGCACACATTTATACTGCTGCCGTTCTATTGCTCTATTCCCCTTTGTCTTTTCTATGTCATTTAAACATAACATGCAGTGTAATTGCCAAAAGTATATTTTTTGTTTTCAAAAAAGTTTTATTAAAGCTATTAACAGAAATACAAAGTCAGCAAAAGGATTCATATTTCAACATTGGCATAAGAAGTTGGATGACAAGGTTACAAAATGGTGATAAACAAATAGCAGAACCCCGCAGGACAAACCACCGATAACTGATTAACTGTATGGGTCTTACATCCAACAACAGGTCATAAAAATAAAGAGAATGACATGTTAAATGAGCTGACCATCATAACCAAAATACAAAAGAAAGATCATGACAGAGAGAGAGGGAAAGAGAACAGAGAGAAACAAAGGAAAAAGAGGAAAAAATGCAAACAGAAAAGAGAAGCAAAATGAAAAACCTAAGGTGCGATCACTTCAGCAAACGAAATAGGAACCATGGGTTCCACTTAAGGTCATAAACGCGTTCAGTGTCATGCAGAGTGTGAAAGATCTTTTCAGACAGCATTACCTGGTCAATACGTGAGAGAACCTGTGCTAATGGTATAGACGGGGACTTCCAATGAAGTGCAATAGTCCACAGTACAGCGACAGAAATAGAGTGCGCTAACCTTACAAAGTGTTTAGGAGTGTCGGGGGGGTCTGGAAGAGAAGACAGTGGTGATAAGAGAGGGACAGTGTTCGGCCAGCGAACCCATCCATCAGTCTCAAGACCTCCTGCCAGACAGGGCGAATTAAATCACAGTCCCAAAAAATGTGAACAAAGGTGCCAGGGTGATTGCATCCTCTAAAACAGTTGGGGGATGTAAGGGGATAAATCTGGTGCAAACGTACCGGGGTGTAGTACCACCTGGTGAGAACTTTGATGGCCGTCTCTCTAACAGTTAGGGATCTGGTGCATTTGCGCATGTTGTTCCAACCTTCCTCCCAATCCACCACTCCCGTCTCCAGAGCCAACTCCTCCTCCCAGCGCGCTCTATATCGCAGGGACTGACACCCCGAATGTCCCTCCAGGGCCCTATATATCAGAGAGATCAGTCCTTTTTGGCGTGGGAAATTAAAACACACGTCTTCGAAGATAGTGAGCTGTGCTTGGGGACGGAGTCCATACCGGGAGAGAAAGAAGTGGCGGATCTGTAGGTATCTATAACGTTCAGAGTCCGGGAGTTGGTGCTGGGTCTGCAGAGTCGAAAAAGGAACAAAGCCAGAGCCCGTCACAAAGTCCTTCAACTGGGTAAGCCCACAGCGGACCCATATACCAAAAGATTCAGGAGCCAAAAGTATATTTTAATGATATTGCCACAGTCTTGTTTATGTTTTTCCAAGCATGGATTACGCTGTCAGTCACATTAGTTACATTGTTTATTGAAGTGTAGTATTTAAATGCTGTCTCCCTGCCTCTACTCTATGCTAACACTTGAGAAAGGAGCGTGCATGTGCCCAACGGACTTTGCGCATGCTCTGAGATGCGTTATGTTCCCTGCTGACATCACACGAGCCGATCTGCAGTCTTTCAGGCGCGAGACCCAGCTGAGTTCCTCCCCAGCATCTTGCGGACCTCACCACAGTGGTTTGGACTTCTGGACACATGCCTATGACAGCAGCCGTTCGCTTACGTACAGCCCTTTGTATTTTAATATGTAAGTGATATTATATTGTTCTATGATTAATTAAAGCATTTTTACTGAGTGGCGCTCTTCTATCTTTATATATTTTCTCAGCCGCCGCCGTTGTACAGCAGCAGGTTGGCTCCCCTGGGCAAACCGACATAACTGTATCACCTTTTGACCACTAGGTGTCGTGACCGCGCACCTGCAGAGCGACCTCCGGGCACCCACGATCTCTCCACATAGAGACTGAATGGAGATCTGTCAATGTAAACAGACAGATCTCCATGCTGTCAGGGGTGAGGAGAACAATGATCGGTTTCATCACCCAGTCAGCCCCCCCCCCCCCCCCACAGTTAGGATCACTCCCTAGTGAACACAGTTAATACCTTGATCGGGCCCTAGTATTAACCCCTTTCCCGCCAGTGACATTTACACAGTAATCAGTGCATGTTTATAGCACTGATCGCTGTTTAAATGCCAATGGTTCCAAAAATTTGTCAAAAGTGTCCTATCGCCATATTTCACAGTCCCGATAAAAATCACTGATCACCGTCATTACTAGTAAAAAAATAATAATAATAAAAATGCCATAAGTCATTCCCCTATTTTGTAGATGCTATAACTTTTGCGCAAACCAATCAATATACGCTTATTGCAATTTTTATTACCAAAAATATGTAGAAGAATACATATCGGCCTAAACTGAGGAAAAAAATTTTATTTTTTTTTTTAATTATGGATATTTATTATAGCAAAAAGTACAAAATATTGTGTTTTTTTCAAAATTGTCACTCTTTTCTTGCTTATAGCGCAAAAAATAAAAACCGCAGAGATGATCAAATCCAACTAAAAGAAAGCTGTATTTGTGGGAAAAAAATACATCAATTTTTTTTAGGCACAGCGTTGCAGAACCGCGCAATTGTCAATTAAAGCGAAGCAATGCCATATCGCAAAAAATGGCCCGGTCATTGAGCAGCCAAATCTTCCGGGGCTAAAGTGGTTAATTGGGTTCATTTTTCGGGTCCGAACTTTCGCAGTGTTCGAAAATTCTGGTGCGAACTGAACTGCTGATTAGGAACAGGTTATCTTTCTATTAGTATGGTAATAAATATAGTCACTTCCTGCTTTATGCTCTCCGGACCCAGAGAGCTCAAATATATTGTTTGTACCCACATAGCCCCATTCAAGGAAAAAAAATGACATACTAACCTCAAAATAGTGAATACTTTCAGTGACTTTTATTTGACATTGTGTTGAGCCACAGATAAAGGGAGTTTCAAATGATAAAAATCCAAACTAACATATATATATATATATATATATATATACACTATATAGTAAGTATACTGTATACGTTTCTACTTTGAGTCAGTGACTCTCCCTTCCATAATGGAAGAGGAAAGGGATTCTCAGAGCCTAGAGTCTATCACCGCTGAGGAACAACTTTCTGCTCTGATGGCATCACCTTACCTTAATGAAAAAAGTTTTTTGCTCCAATTATCTTCACATTTCCGAAAGGCATTTAAAGTGGTTGTAAAACCTTACAAACCACTTTGACCTATAGGTAAGCCTAGATTAAGGCTTACCTGTAGGTCCAAGAAATATCTCCTAAACCTACATGGTTTAGGAGATATTTACTAAAAGACAGTGACAGCTGTCTATGGCGCAGGCGTACTATTGCCGTTAGCAGTATGCTAATGGCGATATGCCATTAGTGGCGGTTCCCATGCGCATGTGCGGGAGTGATACCTGGAAGAAGATGGATGCTCCGGACTACAGGGGACTAGTGATGGCCGAACGGTTCGCCCGGCGGTCGTTTCGCGGCGAATTTCCGACATTCGCATTCCGCACGTTCGAACGCCTTTTTCCGTCGTTCGCCGCGGCGGACTTACGTGTTTAATGTATACAAGAACTTTAACCTTTGGTGACACGTTTATCATGTGATACAGGACAGCCAATTGAGACATGACAGCACATGGACACTTGTACATTCCCCCTAACCTATAAATACACCCGATCCGGTGGCCATTTTACATTCTTTCTTCTGTTAAGATAGGGACAGGTTCCTGTGTGGAGTAGGGAGAGATAAACCACTAGCTATTTGGTACACAAAAGTTCTTTTCAGGACTGGTATAGGTGTTAGGTGTTGATAGGTTTGCTGTGCTGCTGATTCTTGCAGCAGCCTGAGTGTCTTTTGTTAGTTTAGAGAAAGGGAAAGGACGGTGTATGCTACAGGGACAGCCAGATTAGTCTTTCATCATCATCATCATCATCATCATCATTAGCTGTTACTATCAAGGTCCACAAAAGAGCTGTTCCAGTAACCACTAATCGTTCTCTTTTTTTGCCAATTTGTATAGGGACAGGAAGGAAGCAGTGTTGTCAGGCAGTGAGGGTAATTTTAAAGACTTGCTGTTATTATTAGTTCCACAAAGGTTCTTTTCAGGACTGGTATCAGTGGTACAGTAATAGGCTTGTACATGTATAATATTCTTTCTTCCAAATATAGAAAGGATATTATACTTGACTGCTGCCCTTCTGCTGCAGTCTGCTAAACATTCACAACTCACTTGTTCCACAAAAGTTCTTATAAGGACTGGTAACTTGGTATAGGGTGCTACGGTACATAGGCTTGAGTGCGGTACAGTCTGCTGTTCTGTAAGGACCGCTATCGGTCCACAATAGATAGGGTTGACGTGCACCACTGCTGACCGCTGCCCTATACTGCAGCAGTCCTTCAGCGGTATAGGGACTGACGTACAGTCTGCTAATCACTAACACACAACCTGCTTGTTCCACAAAAGTTCTTATAAGGACTGGTAACTTGGTATAGGGTGCTACGGTACATAGGCTTGAGTGCGGTACAGTCTGCTGTTCTGTAAGGACCGCTATCGGTCCACAATAGATAGGGTTGACGTGCACCACTGCTGACCGCTGCCCTATACTGCAGCAGTCCTTCAGCGGTATAGGGACTGACGTACAGTCTGCTAAACACTAATACACAACCTGCTTGGTCCACAAAAGTTCTTATAAGGACTGGTAACTTGGTATAGGGTGCTACGGTACATAGGCTTGAGTGCGGTACAGTCTGCTGTTCTGTAAGGACCGCTATCGGTCCACAATAGATAGGGTTGACGTGCACCACTGCTGACCGCTGCCCTATACTGCAGCAGTCCTTCAGCGGTATAGGGACTGACGTACAGTCTGCTAATCACTAACACACAACCTGCTTGTTCCACAAAAGTTCTTATAAGGACTGGTAACTTGGTATAGGGTGCTACGGTACATAGGCTTGAGTGCGGTACAGTCTGCTGTTCTGTAAGGACCGCTATCGGTCCACAATAGATAGGGTTGACGTGCACCACTGCTGACCGCTGCCCTATACTGCAGCAGTCCTTCAGCGGTATAGGGACTGACGTACAGTCTGCTAATCACTAACACACAACCTGCTTGTTCCACAAAAGTTCTTATAAGGACTGGTAACTTGGTATAGGGTGCTACGGTACATAGGCTTGAGTGCGGTACAGTCTGCTGTTCTGTAAGGACCGCTATCGGTCCACAATAGATAGGGTTGACGTGCACCACTGCTGACCGCTGCCCTATACTGCAGCAGTCCTTCAGCGGTATAGGGACTGACGTACAGTCTGCTAAACACTAATACACAACCTGCTTGTTCCACAAAAGTTCTTATAAGGACTGGTAACTTGGTATAGGGTGCTACGGTACATAGGCTTGAGTGCGGTACAGTCTGCTGTTCTGTAAGGACCGCTATCGGTCCACAATAGATAGGGTTGACGTGCACCACTGCTGACCGCTGCCCTATACTGCAGCAGTCCTTCAGCGGTATAGGGACTGACGTACAGTCTGCTAATCACTAACACACAACCTGCTTGTTCCACAAAAGTTCTTATAAGGACTGGTAACTTGGTATAGGGTGCTACGGTACATAGGCTTGAGTGCGGTACAGTCTGCTGTTCTGTAAGGACCGCTATCGGTCCACAATAGATAGGGTTGACGTGCACCACTGCTGACCGCTGCCCTATACTGCAGCAGTCCTTCAGCGGTATAGGGACTGACGTACAGTCTGCTAAACACTAATACACAACCTGCTTGTTCCACAAAAGTTCTTATAAGGACTGGTAACTTGGTATAGGGTGCTACGGTACATAGGCTTGAGTGCGGTACAGTCTGCTGTTCTGTAAGGACCGCTATCGGTCCACAATAGATAGGGTTGACGTGCACCACTGCTGACCGCTGCCCTATACTGCAGCAGTCCTTCAGCGGTATAGGGACTGACGTACAGTCTGCTAATCACTAACACACAACCTGCTTGTTCCACAAAAGTTCTTATAAGGACTGGTAACTTGGTATAGGGTGCTACGGTACATAGGCTTGAGTGCGGTACAGTCTGCTGTTCTGTAAGGACCGCTATCGGTCCACAATAGATAGGGTTGACGTGCACCACTGCTGACCGCTGCCCTATACTGCAGCAGTCCTTCAGCGGTATAGGGACTGACGTACAGTCTGCTAAACACTAATACACAACCTGCTTGGTCCACAAAAGTTCTTATAAGGACTGGTAACTTGGTATAGGGTGCTACGGTACATAGGCTTGAGTGCGGTACAGTCTGCTGTTCTGTAAGGACCGCTATCGGTCCACAATAGATAGGGTTGACGTGCACCACTGCTGACCGCTCACCTATACTGCAGCAGTCCTTCAGCGGTATAGGGACTGACGTACAGTCTGCTAATCACTAACACACAACCTGCTTGTTCCACAAAAGTTCTTATAAGGACTGGTAACTTGGTATAGGGTGCTACGGTACATAGGCTTGAGTGCGGTACAGTCTGCTGTTCTGTAAGGACCGCTATCGGTCCACAATAGATAGGGTTGACGTGCACCACTGCTGACCGCTCACCTATACTGCAGCAGTCCTTCAGCGGTATAGGGACTAAGAGTTTTGTCACAGGGTCATTTAAAAAATGACATGCAGAGGAAGAGGCAGGCCCTTCCGCAGGGGTGGTAGGGGTAGGGCAGGAGCAACAGGCTTGAGCCAAAGTGGGAAGTTGCAGAAGGTGCGTTCAATTACTTTAAAGGATGCACCAGACTTGGTTGAGTGGCTCGCTCAGCCTTACTCTTCTGCACCCTCCTCATCCTCTCGATCTGCACCCTCTTCTTCACTCTCTGCTATGTGCACCCCCAAAGACACTACCACCAACAACACGACCACCACCACCACCACCACATACCTTCCGCTTGAGTCACTGGAATTATTTTCCGATCCATATCAAGAGGACATTTCTGATGCGCAGCCACTCTTGGTATTGGATCAGGAAGAGGAGGTAGCAACAAGCGCTACTCAGCAGTCTGACGCCAGTACCCAGATCAGCCCAAGGAGGAGGTTGGTCCCCGGTGTTGCTGCCTACTCCGAGATCTCTACTTATAGCGGTGGGGAAGGTGACGTTGATGATGACGTGTCTAGTGATGTCACGTGGGTGCCCACAAGAGAGGAAGAGGAGGGGAGTTCAGAGGGAGATATGGACCAGCAGATAGGGAGGAGAAGCAGCAATGACTTACATTGCACAGCAGGGACAAAGCAGACTGCAAATGTATCAGGAGCGAGTCATCGACCATGTACGGTCACATCTGGCGCTCCCAGGACACCGGCACATGGCTCCGCAGTGTGGGCTTTTTTTAACGTGTCCGCTGCTGACAATAGCGTTGCCATCTGCAATCTTTGCAGTCAACGCGTTAGTCGCGGTAAGCCCAATACTCACCTAGGGACGACCGCCTTAAGAAGGCACATGAGCAGCCATCACCGAGCCCAGTGGGAGCAACGGAACACACAAAGCCACACTGCAGGCTCTCACCGTCCAGCCTCGTCTTCTACTTCTCCTTCTCCTCTCTCCTCACAATTGTCCTCCACTCCACCTTCCATCACGCCAAGCTCACATTTTTCTGCAAAAAGGCAGGCTTCCGTGGGCCTAATGTTTGAGCGTAAAAAAATGATGATGCCGGATAACCCTCTTGCCCAACGGTTGGCGGCTGGCTTGTCAGAACTCATAGCCCGCCAACTACTGCCATATAAACTGGTGGACTCGGAGGCCTTTCGCAAATTTGTGGCCATTGGAACACCACAATGGAAGGTCCCAGGAAGGAAGTATTTCTCAGAGAAGGGCATCCCAGAGCTATATGGCCATGTTCAGCGGCAAGTGAATGTATCTCTGGCACACAGTGTCGGTGCCAAGATACATCTGACCACAGACACGTGGTCTAGCAAACACGGGCAGGGAAGGTATATCAGTTTTACTGCCCACTGGGTGAACCTTCTGACGGCCGTCAAGCATGTAACCCGTGGCACCCGTGTAGATTTGGTTTTACCGCCACGGATTGCATGCAGGCCTGACTCTTCTTCTCCTCCTCCTACTCCATCCTCCTCCCTCTCCTCCTCAGCTGCCTCCTCCTTTTCCGCTGCTAGCGTCTCTTCCACTGCACCGCCCAAGCTCCCCAGAACCTATTCCACATGCCAGGTGAGACGTTGCCATGCCGTGCTGCGTCTGTTGTGCCTGGAAGCAAAGAGCCACACTGGCCCGGCACTCCTTTCAGCTTTGCGTTCACAGGCAGATGAGTGGCTAACACCGCTCAATTTGACAGTTGGTAAAGTGGTGTGTGACAACGGTGCCAATCTGCTTAGCGCATTGAAACAGGGCAAAATCACGCACGTGCCGTGCATGGCACACGTCTTAAACTTGGTCGTGCAGCGATTCCTTGTCAAATACCCTGGGGTCCAGGACATCTTGCGGCAGGCAAGGAAAATCTCGGCCCATTTCAGAAGATCTTACACGGCCATGGCTCGCCTTGCTGACATTCAGCGGCGACACCATCTGCCGGTCAGACGTCTTATTTGCGATTGCCCGACGCGATGGAACTCAACCTTCTATATGCTTGATAGGCTGCTCCAGCAGAAACGTGCAGTTAACGTCTACCTGTATGAACTCTGCGAAAGAAACGGTTCTGGGGAGCTGGGTTTTTTTTCACCGCGCCAGTGGCTGCTCATGCGCGACACATGCAGACTTCTGCGGCCATTTGAGGAGATCACCAAACTGGTCAGTCGCAGCCATGGCGCCATCAGTGACATGGTACCTTATGCCTTCTTTCTGGAGCGTGCATTGCGTCGTGTCATTGATCAGGCTGTGGAGGAGCAGGAGCGGGAAGATGAGGAAGTCGCAATGCTGGATGAATTCCCAGGGGGGGCTACTCTATCTGAGACAAGTCAACAACAGGAGTCTGATGAGGAGTCAGAGGAGGATGGTGCCGGGGCGGATGAGCAGGAGCAAGAAGAGCATGCTTTAAACCTTTCTGGGATCCCTGTTGTGCGAGGATGGGGAGAGGAGAATGAAGAGGACGACATTATCCTGGATGATGAGCAGGAGCCAGGCCACCACACCGCTTCCACTTTAGTGCAAATGGGGGCCTTCATGCTCCAGTGTTTTAATAGGGACCCCCGTATAAAAAGCATGAGGGTCAAGGACCAGTACTGGGTGGCAACGTACTTAGACCCCCGGTACAAACACAAAATGGCGGAAATGTTACCGCCGTCGCAGAGGGCTGTCAGAATGCAGCACTTCCAGGCCTTGCTTCGAGAAATGCTGCATTCTGCTTTTGCGTGCGCTGGCAGAGGAGCAATTCCCACTCCCAGAGAAGGATTTGCGGGTACCAATCCAACAGCGCCTGCAAGAAGAGGCCGGTTTGAAGATGTGTTGGTGACTTCGGATATGAGGTCATTCTTTCAGCCGACCCATCGACAGGTGTCATCCGGATCCAGCATCAGGGAACGCCTAGACCGTCAGGTGTCCGACTACATTGGGTTAACGGCCGATGTGGACGCTCTGAGGAGTGATGAACCCCTAGACTACTGGGTGGGCAGGCTTGACCTCTGGCCAGAGCTTGCCCAATTTGCAATCGAACTGTTGGCTTGCCCCTCATCCAGTGTCCTGTCCGAAAGGACGTTCAGCGCAGCAGGGGGGATTGTGACCGATAAGCGTACTCGCCTAGCTCACCACAGTGTTAACTACCTCACATTTCTAAAAATGAATGAGGCATGGATCTCGGAGGAATTCAACACATGTGACCAGTAGACCATGTATATGTCTATAAACTATTTTTTTAATCAAGCACACAGACCTTCTTAATTCATTTGGCTCACTTCCTTGACCCAAAAAAGCACACCGTACTATATGCCCCTACCCTCCTCTTTGAAGAGGTTGAGCGGTGTCATATTTCTACTGGGGCTGCTTATGATATCCCTGTGCTGTGCTGACTTCCTCCTGGGGGTTCTTATTATGAAGGGATCACACTATCCCTGTGCTGTGCTGACTTCCTCCTGGGGGTTCTTATTATGAGGGGATCACACCATCCCTGTGCTGTGCTGACTTCCTCCTGGGGCTGCTTACGGTGCTGCTGTCAGTGCTGTATGTCACGGTGCTGCTGTCAGCGCTGTATGTCACGGTGCTGCTGTCAGCGCTGTATGTCACGGTGCTGCTGTCAGCGCTGTATGTCACGGTGCTGCTGTCAGCGCTGTATGTCACGGTGCTGCTGTCAGCGCTGTATGTCACGGTGCTGCTGTCAGCGCTGTATGTCACGGTGCTGCTGTCAGCGCTGTATGTCACGGTGCTGCTGTCAGCGCTGTATGTCACGGTGCTGCTGTCAGCGCTGTATGTCACGGTGCTGCTGTCAGCGCTGTATGTCACGGTGCTGCTGTCAGCGCTGTATGTCACGGTGCTGCTGTCAGTGCTCTGTATTACGGTGCTGCTGTCAGATGCCTCTATCACGGTGCATGTGTCATTCCGGTATGTCACGCTGCTGGTGATCATCTCCTGCACCCTCTTCTTTGCCTACCCTGGTCCCTGACCTTCCCTCTCCTCCATTGCCTTCATTAGCTCCATAGTCCTGAATTGTTAGAACAATTTCCCAAATAAAATAAAAATGCTTGTAGTTATCGATCCCAAATTCACCTCATACATGTATTATGTCATTGTCCAGATGGTGGGACTACGTTTTACCCCCTAATAATTACCACGTGGCCGCAAATTCGACATGAAGGTTTGCAAAGTTCGCCTCCCATTGAAGTCAATGGGGCCCGCGGCGAACGGTCGGTTTCGCGAACGTTTGGGTCCGTTCGCATTTCGCGTTCGCGAAACGTCCCGTCGGAAGTTCGTCCATCACTACAGGGGACAGCGGTGACATCGCTGGCTCCTGTGTCAGGTAAGTGACACGTACCTTTGCAGGGAGACAAAGAGAAAGTAAACCCATCAAGGGTTTACTTCCTCTTTAATGCCATCAAGGAGGACCATAGATTCTCCCCAGACTTACATTAGGCTAGCATTTCTGTGATCCCTAAACAGGGTAAATACTCTGTGCCAGTTATAGGCCAGTTATATCATCCCTGTCCAAGGTATATCTCCTTGCTAAATTGCTATCTGAAGCTTTTCTCTAAAAGTATAATGAACAGCCCGACCCTTCAATATATTATTTCCACGAAACTAACTTAACTCTGTCAGGAAAAATATGAGGCAACACTATCTAAACCAAAAACCTGATAGCAAAAGTCAGAACAACAGCAATCCCTATGCTACTGTTGTCCCCTGCTGTAAAGAAAACCCTTTGACAGGGTAGGCTGGGATCTCCTGCATCAAACTTTAACATAAAGTACATAGGTATACCATTACCATTGCTTTCTTCAAAGCCCTTCACTTTATAATTTCATCTACAGTCAGGATCAATAGCAAATCACAGCAGAATCAGAGAGGGCTTCCCTGTCACCTTTAATATTAATTCTTGTTCTTGAGCCCTTACTTTAATACATTGTAAATAATCCAGACTAGGGATGAGCCGAACACCCCCCGGTTCGGTTCGTACCAAAACTTTCGAACGGACCCCAAATTCGTACGAACTTTAGAACCCCATTGAAGTCTATGGGACTCGAACGTTCGAAATTAAAAGTGCTAATTTTAACAGCTAATATGCAAGATACTGTCCTAAAAAGGGTTTGGGGACCTGGCTCCTGCCCCAGGGGACATGGGTCAATGCCTAAAATGTTTTTAAAAATGGCAGTTTTGGCGTGAGCACTGATTTTAATGACGATTAAAGTGAAAAAAAAGTGAAATATTCCTTTAAATATGGTGCCTGGGGGGTGTCTGTAGTATGCCTGTGAAGTGCCACGTGTTTCCCGTGTTTAGAACAGTCCCTGCACAAAATGACATTAAACGGAAATAACATCATTTAAAACTGCTTGCGGTTTTAATGTTATATCTGGTTCCTGCAATATGGTTGAAAATCATTGAGAAAAATGGCATGGGTAGCCCTCCCTGCCCATTACCAGCCCCTTTAGGTCTTGTACGCATATTAAGGGGAACCCAGTACCCATATTAAAAAAAGGAAATGCGTGTGGCCCCCAGGCCCTATATACTCAGAACAGCAGTATACAGGCGGTGCAAACAAGACAGGGACTGTGTAGGTTTGTTGTGTTAAGTTGAATCTGTTTGTAATTTTCAACTGGTAAATTTTTAAAGTGTAGCTCCAGTCAAAAAAACTATTTTTAAGCTTTTTGGAAAACATTGGGAAGGGTTATCACCCCTGTATAATTTGTTTTGCCGTCCTTCTTTTTTCATCTCACTTGCTGTTTTCTCCTTCCGTTTGCAAGTAGGAGATGTTTGTAAGTTGGATGTTTGAAAGTAGGGGCCTGCCCTATATGCTCTGCAGAAATGGCGGAACAAAGTGTTGGTTTTGCCACAACATTGTAAGCCCTCAAAGTGACTCTTGGTGCGCTGGAGCGCCCTGCTGTGAACGATTATATCAAGAATTATAATTACATGCCATTGTTGAACAGTGGTAGAAAAATTGACCTTTGGTGGTTGTGGTGCTGGTGCCACAACACTATAAGTCCTCACAGTTACTCTGGGTGGGCACAGGAACGGGCCCTCCTGTGAAATATTATATCAAGAATTGTAATTACATGTCCCTGTTAAACAGGGGCAGAAAAATTGGGCCTTAGGCACTGGTGCTGGTGCCACGACACTGCAACCTCTCCCATATACTCTAGTTTTATTGCAGGAATTAGCCCTGCTGCAAAGCATTGCATCAAAAATTGTAATTAAACGCCCCTGTTAAACAGGGGCAGAAAAATTGGGCCTTAGGCACTGGTGCTGGTGCCACGACACTGCAACCTCTCCCATATACTCTAGTTTTATTGCAGGAATTAGCCCTGCTGAAAAGCATTGCATCAAAAATTGTAATTAAACGCCCCTGTTAAACAGGGGCAGAAAAATTGAGCCTTAGGCACTGGTGCTGGTGCCACCACACCGCAACCTCTCCCATATACTCTAGTTTTATTGCAGGAATTAGCCCTGCTGCAAAGCATTGCATCAAAAATTGTAATTAAACGCCCCTGTTAAACAGGGGCAGAAAAATTGGGCCTTAGGCACTGGTGCTGGTGCCACGACACTGCAACCTCTCCCATATACTCTAGTTTTATTGCAGGAATTAGCCCTGCTGCAAAGCATTGCATAAAAAATTGTAATTAAACGCCCCTGTTAACCACTTAATAACCGCCCTATAGCCGAATGACGGCTACAGGGTGGTTTCTTAACTCTGGGAGGCCGTCATATGACGTCCTCCCAGAATTCCGCTCTCGCACTCCCCCTGGGGTGAGCACTCGAGAGCATCCGTGACCGCCGGGTCCACAGGACCCGGCGCATCACGGATCACGGTAAATGGCCGCTCATAGCGGCCGTTTACCACGTGATCGCTCCGTCAAATGACAGAGTGATCACTTGTTCCTCCCTCCCCCTCTCTGTACCGATCGGAACAGCGGAGGGGGAAGAGATCGGTGTCAGCAGCGATGTGGGCTGCATCTGCAGTGCCCACAACGCTGCTCGCTGAAAATTAACCCCTCAATTCCCAGCCAATACCCTGCCATTACTCTGCATTACCCTGCAATACCCTGCAATACTCTGCAATACTCTGCATTACTCTGCAATACTCTGCAATACTCTGCATTACCCTGCAATACTCTGCAATACCCTGCAATACTCTGCAATACCCTGCAATACCCTGCAATACTCTGCAATACAGTGCAATACTCTGCAATACCCTGCAACACTCTGCAACACTCTGCAATACCCTGCAACACTCTGCAATACCCTGCAACGCTCTGCAACACCCGCCAATACCCTGCAACACTCTGCAATGCTCTGCAACACTCTGCAATGCTCTGCAACACCCACCAATACCCTGCAACACTTTGCAATGCTCTGCAACACCCGCCAATACTGTGCAACACTCTGCAATGCTCTGCAACACCCTCCAATATTCGGCAATGCTCTGCAACGCAATACTCTGCAACTCCATACTCTGAGATACCCAGCCATACTCTGAGATACCCAGCCATACTCTGAGATACCCAGCCATACCCAGCCATAGTCGGTGATACCCTGCAATACCCAGCCATAGACACCCCCCCTCCCGCCGCCCTCCGGTGCTTCTACCGACTCGCCAATACGATCAAATCCAGAATATTTTTTTTTTCAGGCTTCCCAGCTTAGAGGTGAGATGCGGGGTCTTATTGACCCCATATCTCACTGTAAAGAGGACCTGTCATGCCATATTCCTATTACAAGGGAAAATTTATTTTTGGGGAAAAAAATGTCAAACTAAAATAAATAAAGTAAAATGAACAATAACATTTTTTTTTTTTTTTTAAAGCGCCCCTGTCCCCATGTGCTCGCATGCAGAAGCGAACGCATACATAAGTCCCGCCCACATATGAAAACGGTGTTCAAACCACACATGTGAGGTATCGCTGCAAACGCTAGAGCGAGAGCAATAATTTTAGCCCTAGATCTCCTCTGTAACTCAAAACATATAACCAGTAAAAAAAAATTAAATCGTCGCCTATGGGGATTTTTAAGTTGCGACGTTTGGCGCCATTCCACGAGCCTGTGCAATTTTGAAGAGTGACATGTTAGGTATTGATTTACTCGGTGTAACTTCATCTTTCACATTATGCAAAAATTGGGCTAACTTTACTGTGTTTTTTTTTTTAAGCACAAAACTGTTTTTTTTCCCAAAAAAAGCATTCGAAAAATTGCTGCGCAAATACTGTGCGGGATAAAAAGTTGCAACAACCACGATTGTATTCTCCAGGGTGTTTGCTAAAAAAACATATATAATGTTTTGGGATTCAATGTAATTTTCTAGCAAATAAATGATGATTTTTACATGTAGGAGAGAAATGTCAGAATTGTCCTGGGTGCTCCAGAACGCCTGATGGCGCTCCATGCATGTTGGGCCTCTGTATGTGGCCACACTGTGTAAAAGTCTCACACATGTGGTATAACCGTACTCAGGAGTAATAGCAGAATGTGTTTTGGGGTGTAATTTGTGGTATGCATATGCTGTGTGAGAAATAAACTGATAATATGACAATTTTGTGAAAAAATAAAAAAAGTAAAAAAAATCTTGATTTTGCAAAGAATTGTGGGAAAAAATTACAACTTCAAAAAACTCATCATGCCTCTTATTAAATACCTTGGAATGTCTTCTTTCCAAAAAGGGGTCATTTGGGGGGTATTTGTACTTTTCTGGCATGTTAGGGTCTCAAGAATTGAAATAGGACGTCAGTACTTCAGGTGTGATCAATTTTCAGATATTGGCACCATAGCTTGTGGACTCTATAACTTTCACAAAGACCAAATAATATCCACCAATTTGTACTTATTTTTACCAAAGATATGTAGTGGTATAAATTTTGGCCAAAATTTATGAAGAAAAAATTACTAATCTGCTAAATTTTATAACAGAAACGAAGAAAAATTCATTTTTTTACAGAATTTTCTGTATTTTTTCTTTTATAGCACAAAAAATAAAAAACCCAGCGGTGATTAAATACCACCAAAAGAAAGCTCCATTTGTATGAAAAAAAAGGACAAAAATTTCATATAGGTCCAGTGTTGCATGACTGAGTAATTGTCATTCAAAATGTGAGAGCACCGAAAGCTGAAAATTGGTCTGGTTATTAAGGGTGTTTAAGTGCCCAGTGGTCAAGTGGTTAAACAGGGGCTGAATGGCATCCCCCAGAACCAGAAATGTTCTTCCAACATATCAGCGGAGGAGGAAGAGGATAGACAATCAACATAACAGGACAGTCACTCAGCATCAGCATAGGCAGTCTTGAAGGGATGTGATATTTAAAAAAAAAAAAATATTCGGTTACATCAGTTTCAGGTGCTTGGTAGCTGTGGGTTATCCAAGACTGATTCATCTTGATGAAGGTCAGTCGATCAACTGATTCGGTGGACAGGCACACCCTGTGATCGGTAACAAAGCCACCAGCAGCACTGAAGGTGCGTTCCGAAAGAACGCTGGATGCAGGACAGGCCAGTAGCTCAATTGCATACTGTGCAAGCTCTGGCCAGTGATCCATCCTCAAGACCCAGTAAGCCAGAGGATTTTCGGTGGGAAAGGTGTCCAAGTCTGACCTTGCCCCTAGGTATTCCTGCACCATGTAAATCAAACGCTGGCGATGGTTGCTGGAACCGATCATACCTTGGGGCTGCGAACTAAAAAATTGTCTGAAAGCATCAGTCAGACGGCCACCTTCTCCACCGCTCCTTCTGACCGATGCCTCAGCAACACGTTGTCCAGGACCAGGAGTTTGTAACCTCCCAGTCTCTGGGAACGCGTTGCACGGACCTTTCTGCAAGGCCTCCCGGAGATGTCTCATCCTCTGCTCCCTCTGCGATGACAAGATAAGGTCGGCAACCTTACCCTTGTACCGTGGATCAAGGAGAGTGGCCAGCCAGTAATGGTCCCTCTCCTTGATCCGAAGAATACGAGGATCCTTCCGCAGGCTTTGCAGGATCAGGGAGGCCATGCAGCGTAGGTTAGCTGAGGCATTCGGTCCGGAGTCCTCTGGGTCACTAAGGACAACATGATCTGCAGCTACCTCCTCCCAGCCACGTACAAGTCCATGTGTTTCTTGGGATTGTAAATCATCCCTACAAGACTGCTGCTGCTGCTGCTGCTGATGCTGAGTGCCAGCCTCCACCTCCATGCTGACACAATCATCCTCCTCCTCCTCTTCCTCCTCCTCATCCTCTTCCTGTGTGATGGGTGGCACAGCAGGAACACTGTCTGGATTAAGGGGGCCCTGAGAGGCAAGGAAGTCCTCCTCTTCCTGCCTCTGTTCTGCCTCAAGTGCCCTGTCCATTATTCCACGCAGCGTATGCTCCAAGAGGTGGACAAGAGGTACAGTGTCACTGATGCATGCACTGCCACTGCTCACCATCCTTGTGGCCTCCTTTTTTTTTTTTTCGTTGGAGTTGTTCCTGGACTTTTCTGTTCACATATACCTACCTACTTACATCTGGAGTGAATCCATTGGGGTTTTTTCTGGAGTCGGCTGCATGTGATCAAACAATTAGGACTACTGCTCTATTCGCATGTGGAAATAAAGACTCCTGCACACCGAGAGTGTGAGCACGCGCATTTGACCATTTGAAAATTCAGAGGTCCATCAGAGCTGGTAAGAGTTTATTCCTACTGGTGGAAGGAGTGTCACATACAAGCAATTAGCGGTCTTTCCACATGGTGTTCCCGCTCTACATGCTCTTCTGTTGTCATATATGACCAATACGTGTGGACTTTTGTATTTTGCGCTGCACCATTTGTATTAATTGATGTGTTCACAGGCATTAAATGATCAGCGGAAATGCACACAGACTTTCCTGGCCTGCTTCAGGACATCCTGTAAGCCCGGGTACCTGCCCAAGAACCGCTGCACCACCCGGTTAAGGACGTGAGCTACACAGGGCACATGGGTCAGTTGTCCCTGTCGGAGGGCGGAGAGGAGGTTGGTGCCATTGTCGCAAACCACCATTCCTGGCTTAAGCTGGCGTGGTGTCAACCACCTCTCGGCCTGCCCCTGCAGAGCTGACAAAACATCCACCCCAGTGTGGCTCCTGTCCCCCAAACAAACCAGCGCAAGCACGGCATGGCATCGTTTTGCCTGCGTACTTGCGTAGCCCCTGGAACGCCTACGGAGCACCGCTGGTTCTGAGGACAGAGCACTGGAAGAGGCCATGGAGGAAGAAGAAGAGGAGGGGGTGAAGGAGAGAGGTGTGTCACAACCAATAGTAGCATTTTGGAGGCGTGGTGGCGGAACAACCTCCAACACTACTGCACCTTGTCCTGCATCCTTCCCAGCTGCCAGAAGAGTGACCCAATAGGCCGTGAAAGACAGGTAACATCCCTGTCCATGCCTGCTGGACCATGAGTCAGCGGTAATATGCACCTCTGACCTTACCGCTGACCGCCCTGTCCAGCGAGGCAAGGACATTGCCTTCCACATGCCGGTAGAGAGCCGGAATCGCCTTCCGTGAGAAAAAGTGGCGTTTGGGGACCTGCCACTGAGGAACCGCACATTGAACAAACTCACGGAAGGGGGCCGAGTCTACCAACTGAAAAGGCAGCAGTTGAAGTGCTAGCAATTTAGCCAAGCTAGCATTCAACCGCTGGGCATGTGGATGGCTGGGAGTGAACTTCTTTCGCCGGTCCAGCAGCTGGGGCAGGGACATTTGCCTGCTATAATCGGACGTGAGTGTACTGCTAGCAGAGTGCCCGGAAGCACTTGGCTGTGACACACCTAATTGTACACCTTCATTCCTCTCAGAGCAGGTTTCAGAGAGGACTGAAGGTCTAGTGGGGTTGGAGATGCCAGCTGATGAGGAGCAAGGAGAGGTCCGCTTTGTTCTTTCGTGTGGGTCTTTGAGGTACGCTTGCCAATGAGCTGCATGGCAGGTCAACATATGTCTGGTCAAGCATGTGGTGCCCAAGCGGCTGATGTTTTGGCCACGCGAGATACGCTTGAGACATATGTTGCAAATAGCAGCGGTGCGATCTGATGCACTCGTCTCAAAAAAGGCACACACCAAAGAACTTTTAGGATAACGCGCAGAGGCAGCGCCCTGCACAGGCGGAGCTCTGCGGTGTGATTCAGTCCTGTGCTGCCCCTAAGCTGGCCCCCGGAGGGCATCCTGCCTCATTGGACATGTGCCTCCTCCTCTCTCCTACCAGGCACCCACGTGGAGTCAGTGCCCTCATCATCCCCTCCCTCTTCATCGCTGTAGCAAACCTGGCAGTATGCTGCAGCTTGTGGAACATGACTGCCAGATTGCTGTCCTTCTTGAGCATCCCCTCTCTCTGCATTCACGCTACTGCCTTCCTCTAGCTGAGTATCATCATCAGAGCCTACAAAACACTGGGCATCCTCCTGGAGCATGTACCCAACACTGTGCTCAAAGAGTTCAGGAGACTCCTCAGGAGGACGTGGTGGGTCTAGGGAAGGAGTCACTGATGATGACATTGAGACGAGGGAAGATGATGCGTTGGCAGCTGCTTTGCTAGTACCCTGAGACTGGGTGAGAGAGGATGAGGAGGATGAAGAGGGCTTGGTCATCCACTCTACCAAGTCGTTGGCATGTTGCGGCTCAACATGTCCAGCTACGGAAAAGAAGGACAAGCGTGTCCCATGGCCACGTGCTGATGATGACGATGCACCGCGTCCACGACCAGCACTGTTGTCTCTAGACACAGAGCCTGCTTGCCCTCTTTTATCGGTCCGCGCCTGTCTGCCTCTCCTTGCTGGCCTTCCAGACATGGTAATGGCCTGAAGGGAGTTGGGTAAAACAGCAATTGGGTAGTGTATATTGTGCTGGAGGCACACAACACCCACTAACTCCTGCAGATGCCTTTATTATAGAACACCAGCAATAAAGGGTAGATAAAGGTGTATATTGTGCTAGAGGCACACAACACCCACTAACTCCTGCAGATGCCTTTATTATAGAACACCAGCAATAAAGGGTAAATACAGATGTATACTGTGCTGTGCTGGAGGCACACACAACTTCCAATAACCCCTGCAGATGGCAGATGGCTCAAATAGAGAAGAGCTATGTAGGTGGATATAGCGGTGTGTACTGGGTACAGAGCACGCAGACAGCATGCACAAGCTCCTAACACTGACTGCAAGCTCTATTATAAAAGATAGATACAGTGCCTTGTGAAAGTATTCGGCCCACTTGAACTTTTCAACCTTTTGCCACATTTCAAGCTTCAAACATAAAGATATAAAATTTTTATTTTTTGTGAAGAATCACCAACAAGTGGGACACAATTGTGAAGTGGAACGAAATCTATTGGATTTTTGAAACTTTTTTAACTAATAAAAAAATGTAAAGTGGGGCGTGCAAAATTATTCGGCCCCCTTGCGTTAATACTTTGTGGAGCCACCTTTTTCTGTGATTATAGCTGCAAGTCGCTTGGGGTATGTCTCTATCAGTTTTGCACATCGAGAGACTGAAATTCTTGCCCATTCTTCCTTGCAAAACAGCTCGAGCTCAGTGAGGTTGAATGGAGAGCGTTTGTGAACAGCAGTTTTCAGCTCTTTCCACAGATTCTCGATTGGATTCAGGTCTGGACTTTGACTTGGCCATTCTAACACCTGGATACGTTTATTTGTGAACCATTCCTTTGTAGATTTTGCTGTATGTTTGGGATCATTGTCTTGTTGGAAGATAAATCTCCGTCCCAGTTTCAGGTCTTTTGCAGACTCCAACAGGTTTTCATCCAGAATGGTCCTGTATTTGGCTGCATCCATCTTCCCCTCAATTTTAACCATCTTCCCTGTCCCTGCTGAAGAAAAGCAGGCCCAAACCATGATGCTGCCACCACCATGTTTTACAGTGGGGATGGTGTGTTGAGGGTGATGAGCTGTGTTGCTTTTACGCCAAACATATCGTTTTGCATTGTGGGCAAAAAGTTTGATTTTGGTTTCATCTGACCAGAGCACCTTCTTCCACATGTTTGGTGTGTCTCCCAGGTGGCTTGTGGCAAACTTTAGACGAGACTTTTTATGGATATCTTTGAGAAATGGCTTTCTTCTTGCCACTCTTCTATAAAGGCCAGATGTGTGCAGTGTACGACTGATTGTTGTCCTATGGACAGACTCTCCCACCTCAACTGTAGTTCTCTGCAGTTCATCCAGAGTGATCATGGGCCTCTTGGCTGCATCTCTGATCAGTCTTCTCCTTGTCTGAGCTGAAAGTTTAGAGGGATGGCCAGGTCTTGGTAGATTTGCAGTGGTCTGATACTCCTTCCATTTCAAAATGATCGCTTGCACAGTGCTCCTTGGGATGTTTAAAGCTTGGGAAATCTTTTTGTATCCAAATCCGGCTTTAAACTTCTCCACAACAGTATTACGGACCTGCCTGGTGTGTTCCTTGGTCTTCATGATGCTCTATGCGCTTTCAACAGAACCCTGAGACTATCACAGAGCAGGTGCATTTATACAGAGACTTGATTACACACAGGTGGATTCTATTTCAGAGATCCTCGCTGAACTTCTGGAGTGAGTTTGCTGCACTGAAAGTAAAGGGGCCGAATAATTTTGCACGCACCACTTTTCAGTTTTTTATTTGCTAAAAAAGTTTAAAATATCCAATAGATTTCGTTCCACTTCACAATTGTGTCCCACTTGTTGGTGATTCTTCACAAAAAAAAAAAATGTTATATCTTTATGTTTGAAGCCTGAAATGTGGCAAAAGGTTGAAAAGTTCAAGGGGGCCGAATACTTTCGCAAGGCACTGTATATCGCTAGCGATATAGGTGAATATAGCGGTGTATACTGCGGTCAAGGCACGCAGACAACAACCACTACAGAAGAGCAAGATCGAAAAATCGGCCTATAACGATCGGTGTATACTGTGTTGAAGGTACACAGAACACCCACTAACTGCTTCAGACGCCAACACACTACACAAGGCCGCCGCGCTGGTGGCCTTATATAGTGTGGGGCGTGTACTACACAGCCTGAGCTATGATTGGCCACAGGCATCCTGCCTGTGGCCAATCATGGCTCTCCTCGCTGCCGGCGCTGTGATTGGCCAAGCATGCGGGGTCACAGTGCATGCTTGGCCAATCATGAGCCAGCAGTGCACTGCGCCATCGCAGTGCATTGTGGGCCGTGAGCGCCACACGAATTTGGTGCGAACTGCCCATAATGTTCGGAATTCGCCGAACGGGCGAACAGCCGATGTTCGAGTCGAATGTACGTTCGACTCGAACACGAAGCTCCCTAATCCAGACATAAAGGGCCCACAGTTGAGATGGTACCACCACAAGACTGACTCTTATGCCACCCCTTTTTGTTTATTTCTAGTCCAATTACATCTCCAACAGCCCTTCTGAAGAAGAAGATGGACGCTCTGCGCTACAGAGGACAACGGTGACATATCTGGCTCCTGTGTCAGGTAAGTGACACATAATGGGCTACTATGCGATGCATAGTAGCCCAATATGCTTTACCTTTGCAAGGAGACAAAGCCATCAGGGTTTACTTCCTCTTTAAGTAGGTAGAGTGATAATCCCACATTTGTTTGCAACTGTATCCAGCATGCCCATTTTGTTCCAAATGTATTAGGGGTATCTCTTGCAATATGAATCAGTTCTTTCATTTCAGCAATCTTTTTAATTCTACGAAACCATTCCTTAATAATAAGGGAGTGTTGGAAGATCTCCAATGTATTGGGATGCATTGCTTTGTTGCATTAATCAGGTGCATTGCTAGTGATTTGTGGTAGGATTTGTGTGGTAGAAGTAAGTGGTGTAGAAGAAACTGAGCTGGAGATAGTTCTAAATCATAGGATTACACCTGTGAAGTGATACGGTGTACTTCCTTCCAGAAGGTTTGGATATGGGGGCAGGTCCACCAGATGTGTAATAGCATGCCATGTTCTTTGTGACATCATCAACAAACTTCTGGGATTATTGGTGTAAATTTATGTAATAGGGCTGGTGTGCGATACCAACGTGATTGGATTTTGTATCCATTTTCTTGTGTGGAAACATTAACAGGGCCTTTATGCATATTAAGGTAAATTTGTTCCCATTCTTCCGGTGTAAAGGATAAGGATAGGTCCCTTTCCCATGCCTTGCAGGCTATAGTGTCATTGGAGTGGTAGTCTGTGAAGTGAAGAGTGTGAATGGTGGATATGAGGTGAGCTTGGGTGGATTTTTGTGCACAGAGCCTTTTAAAAGGTGTGAGCTGTCTTGAGCAGAAAGCATTTTTGTTCAAGGATCCTAGTTAATGTGCAAGCAACAGGTACGTCCAAGAGAGAATGGGAGGTTTATCCATTTGAGTTGATAGGTGAGAGGCAGGTCGGCATTTCCCTCGATCGTAAAAATGGTGGGCAAAGATTTAATCATTCAACCAGTATTCGTAAGAAACGATTGTTCATACCTGGGGGAGAAATCTGGGTCCATTTTTATCGGGGTCAGTGGCCAAGGGTATGGGCAATAATGAGGTATGTTTACACACCTTACAGAAGCATTGGATAGTAGGCTTGATTAGTGGGAGTCTATCTCGGGAAGGCTTTGGCGTTCTAGTGTTCATGGTAAAGACTACAGGGGGGAGCCTGTAAAAGATGTTTCTAGATGGACCCAGTCTTTGTTGGGTGCATGTATATTCCAGTCAATTATTCTGGCCAGGTGCACTGCTTTGTAGTAGTTTAGAAGATCTGGGAGACCTATCCCTCCTAGGTGTTTGGGTAAAGAGAGTTGTGCGTAGCTGATACTAGGTTGGTGTCCTCCCCAGAGAAATTTAGAGCAGAGGCTTTTGTAAGTTTTGAAAAAGGCTGGTGGAATTTGTATAGGTGCTGTCTGCATGATGTACAGCAGTCTTGGTAAGGCATTCCTTTTTAATATTGCTGCCCTGCCAAACCAGGAGAATATCAGTTTGGCCCAGGTTTTAAGGTCCATTGTCAGTTTGTTTAGGATTGGAATGTAGTTTTTCATGTACAAATCAGATAGTTTAGCGGGAAGTTGTATTCATAGGTATGTGATCAAATCTGAGTTCCAGTGGAATGGGAAGTTATCTTTGCACTGGTCCACTAGGTGTTGCGGTAGAGATATATTTAGGGAAAATGACTTAGAAAAGTTTATTTTGAGATTGAAGAGTACTTTAAAGTGTTTGAATTCCTCTAGTGGGACTGGTAGTGTGGTATGTGGTTTTGTGAGGAATAATAAAATATCATCTGCAAAGGCAGTGAGTTTGAATTCTTTAATACTGGCCTGAATCCCTTGGATATTAGGGCTGTGTCTTAAGTTGCAGAGAAACAGTACAAGAGTAAGTATAAAAAGAATGGGAAAATCTTGTCCTGTTGTGAATGAGGAAGGCATTCAACAGGGTATTATTAACTCGTATTCTGGCTGAGGGGTTAATATATAAAAATAGAATGAGATTGAGCATGTATGGACCTATGCCCATGGTCTTTAAAACAGCTTTAATGTAGTCCCATGCCACCTTGTTGAATGCCTTCTCCGCATCCAGGGAAAGAAAGAAGCCTTTTTGTTTTAATGATGTTATCTGGTGATGTAGATTGATAGATTTTATGGTGTTTTCCCTAGCTCCGCGACCTGGGATAAAGCCTACTTGGTCAAGAAAAGTGATTGAGGGAAGGAGTGGCAAGAGTCTGTTGGCCAGAATTTTGGAAAAAATGTTGATGTCAACATTAAATAGCAATATCGTTCTGTAGTTTGGCGCTTGTGAGGGGTCTTTTCCTTCTTTGGGGATGACCGATATGTGAGATTCCAGCATTCCATGCGTAAGGGGGTTAGAGTGTGATAAGGAATTTATGGCCCTCAGGAAGGGGGAGCTTAGTGTTTGTGGGAAAGGTTTGTAGTAGACGGCTGAGACGCCCTCTGAGCCAGGGATTTTTCCTGATTTTATTTGTTTTATTACAACATCCCATTCTTTTTGAGAGATTGGACATTCTAGGTTGTTAGCGGAATCCTCTAGAGATTACCTTGGGGCAGAACTTTAGAATTTGTCTAGGAATGTTTTGATCTTGTTAGATCTAGCCATGTGAGGTTTGGTACATTGATATTATATAAATCTAAATAAAATCTTTCAAACTCTTGGGCAATGTCGCTGTTTTTCATAAATGTTTTACCGGCAAGGGAGTACAGTATATGTACTGTCGTTTTTGCTTTTTTGAGCGCAATGCTTGGACTAAAAGGTGTCCACATTTATTACCAAATTCGTAAAAAATCTTTTAGGATAGTGTGAATTTTTTCCTGAGGTTGCGACCTAGCTCATCTTGCAGTAGTGTGTGGACTTATAGAAGTTCTTGATAGGATTTTTGATGGGCCAGGGTGCACTTGTGTTGAGTTTTAAATGACTTGAGAAAAGTTTCCCTCTCACTACACATTTGTGTGCCTCCCATTGAGTTAAGTTTGATGTGTCAGGTGTATCATTCTCCCTGAGGTAGTCATCAAGACATTTACGTATCTCTTTTGTGCGGATTTTATCTGTCAAAATGGTGGGATCTAGTCTCCAAATCTGTACATGTGGGGTCGTGTCTGGGAAAGACAGTGTGACTGAGATAGGTTGGAAAGGGTCATGGGTTCTATTGTTGCCTTTTGCAGGTAGGAGAGGTCTTGTTGCATTAAGAAAAAGTAGTCTAAGCAGGAGAAACTGTTGTGTGGCGTAGAGAAGAAGGTGAAGTTTTTTTCTTTAGGGTCCATTGTGCGCCATGTATCATGGAGTAAATGGTTTTGGAGACATAGTCTGATTTGGCATAATGCCCTGTAAGGTAGGTATGATGTGCCTGAAGAAGTATCAAGGAGGGGATGTAGAAGAACATTAAAATCTCCACCTAAGATTAATATTCCCTAGCATGGTATTTTATTTGAAATACATGTTGTTTTACAATGTTACCATTGATAATCTATCCATATAACTATATACATATATTTGTTTATTATATTGTTTTTGGTACACATGATATTGTCTCATTGCATGCTTGACTGTATGTGCAGTGCCAGTTGTCACACTATCTATCGTCATAGTATTATCCCCATATTTATCTTTCAGATTCCTGTGATGTTTTTCATTCAGGCCATTTTGGTAGGTGGCATTCCTCCTTTGTGTGTCTTCCTGGCAAAGGGGGGGGCACAGAAACTTCTGCGCTCCCACTTTGATTCGCTAGGTGGTCGATTGGGCTGCCAATGCGAATGATCCCTTTGCCAGCAGCGTTCCTGATCACCTCCGGACGTCTCACGCTGTGCACTTCCGCGTGGCATTTCGAGGGTGCGCACAGCGTCATGTGATTACGGCAGCGGTGACAACAGTGGTCAGGGACTTTTGCCTTCTGGAACACAGAGGGAGCCACACGAGGCATGCCTCTATGGCTGCCCCCTCCTCTCTCGGCTGGTCAGGTAGGTGGGTGGCAGTCATCACCCGTGGCGTTTTTTTCCATTAGCACATCCAATTAGGGATACTTTATTAACTTGTGGAGGTGGGCTGATCTTGAGATGATCACTCCACATTCCTCCCTGGATGGTCAGACGTCTCCATTTCCCCCCACAGGGGTAAATAATATTTATCCATTTATTCTTGTTGGCCTTTTGCCTTGTTTCGCTAGGCTATGTCTAAATCTGACATCCTAGCCAGCAATTTTCATTAATAGGCATTTGGGCCACCTACTTTCTACATGACAGTCATTTGACAATACAGCCATTTCAGTGATGCTAACATCATCATTGAACTAAGCAAGGTATTTATTAAATGGTCTAAATAGTCTCATCTACACACCTGTAGTATGTATACACTCTTCTGCTCTCCAGTGTTCTCTATCAGTTTGTTACAACTTCAGTATGCACATACTTCTCTGTTTTCTACTTTCCCTTTTTCTCCAGTCTTGCTATCACTTCATTATCATTTTCCTTTTTTTTTTTTTTTTTGTTGTTCTCTTTCCCTTAATTTTTTGTTGTCTCATATATATTTTTTCCATTCCCCGCACAACACACCATCCATGCACACTTCACTTATTTTTAATCGCTCCTTTCCCCTTTTTCATACGCTCTCATCTAACCTAATTTTGCATTTCCATCCACTTGCCCCTTTCCTTCCACCCTCTCCTTTCTTTTTCCTCTTTACTTTTTCACACTTCATGCAAAAACTATCCATTTTGCTAATCGCTCATTTCTCACACCATTGCCTTTTTCCCCACACTTCCTCACACATTTAATTATATTGCTGTGCATTAGGGATGAGCCGAACACCCCCCGGTTCTGTTTGCACCAGAACTTTCGAACGGACCGAAAATTCATACAAACTTTAGAACCCCATTGAAGTCTATGGGACTCGAACGTTCAAAATAAAAAGTGCTAATTTTAATGGCTAATATGCAAGATATTGTCCTAAAAAGGGTTTAGGAACCTGGCTCCTGCCCCAGGGGACATGGGTCAATGCCTAAAATGTTTTGAAAAACTGCAATTTTTTAGGGAGCACTGATTTTAATGACGATTAAAGTGAAAAAAAAATGTGAAATATTCCTTTAAATATGGTGCCTGGGGGGTGTCTATAGTATGCCTGTGAAGTGTCACGTGTTTTCCGTATTTAGAACAGTCCCTGCACAAAATGACATTTAAAAAGAAAAAATTAATTTAAAACTGCTTGCGGTTTTAATATAATATCTGGTACTGGCAATATGGATGAAAATCATTGAGAAAAATGGCATGGGTAGCCCCCCCTGCCCATTACCAGCCCCTTTGGGTTTTGTACAGATATTAAGGGGAACCCCGTACCCAATCCATATTAAAAAAAGGAAAGGTGTGGGGCCCCCAGGCCCTATATACTCAGAAGAGCAGTATACAGGCGGTGCAAACAAGACAGGGACTATGTAGGTTTGTTATGTTAAGTAGAATCTGTTTGTAATTTTCAACTGGTACATTTTTAAAGTGTAGCTCCAGTCAAAAAATCTATTTTTAAGCTTTTTGGAAAACATAGGGAAGGGTTATCACCCCTGTATAATTTGTTTTACCGTCCGTCTTTTTTCATCTCACTTTCTGTTGTCTCCTTCCGTTTGCAAGTAGGAGACGTTTGTAAATTGGATGTTTGAAAGTAGGGGCATGCCCTATATGCTCTGCAGAAATGGCGGAACAAGGTGTTGGTGTTGCCACAACATTGTAAGCCCTCAAAGTGACTCTTGGTGGGCGCTGGAGCGCCCTGCTGTGAATGATTATATCAAGAATTGTAATTACATGCCATTGTTGAACAGTGGTAGAAAAATTGGGCCTTTGGTGGTTGTGGTGCTGGTGATGCTGGTGCCACAACACTATAAGTCCTCACAGTTACTCTCTAGAATTGTAATTACATGCCCCTGTTAAACAGTGGCTGAAAAATTGGGCCTTAGGCACTGGTGCTGGTGCCACGACACTGCAACCTCTCCCATATACTCTAGTTGTAGTGCAGGAATGAGCCCTGCTGCAAAGCATTGCATCAAAAATTGTAATTAAACGCCCCTGTTAAACAGGGGCTGAAAAATTGGGCTGGTGGCATCACCCAGAACCAAAAATGTTCTTCCAACATATCAGCGGAGGAGGAAGAGGATAGACAACCAACAGGACAGTCACTCAGCATCAGCATAGGCAGTCTTGAAGGGATGTGATATTTAAAAAAAATATATTCGGTTACATCAGTTTCAGGTGCTTGGTAGCTGTGGGTGATCCAAGACTGATTCATCTTTATGAAGGTCAGTCGATCAACCGAGTCGGTGGACAGGCACACCCTGTAATCGGTAACAAAGCCACCAGCAGCACTGAAGGTGCGTTCTGAAAGAACGCTGGATGCAGGACAGGCCAGTAGCTCAATTGCATACTGTGCAAGCTCTGGCCAGTGATCCATCCTCAAGACCCAGTAAGCCAGAGGATTTTTGGTGGAAAAGGTGTCCAAGTCTGACCTTGCCCCTAGGTATTCCTGCACCATGTAAATCAGACGCTGGCGATGGTTGCTGGAACCGATCATACCTTGGAGCTGCGGACTAAAAAATTGTCTGAACACATCGGTCAGACGGCCATCTTCTCCACCGCTCCTTCTGACTGATGCCTCAGCAACACGCTTTCCAGGACCAGGAGTTTGTAACCTTCCAGTCTCTGGGAACGCGTTGCACAGACCTTTCTGCAAGGCCTCCCGGAGATGTCTCATCCTCTGCGCCCTCTGTGACGGCAATATAAGGTCGGAAAACTTACCCTTGTACCGTGTATCAAGGAGAGTGGCCAGCCAGTAATGGTCCCTCTCCTTGATCCGAAGAATACGAGGATCCTTCTGCAGGCTTTGCAGGACCAGGGAGGCCATGCAGGGTAGGTTAGCTGAGGCATTCGGTCCGGAGTCCTCTGGGTCACTAAGGACGACATGATCCACAGCTACCTACTCCCAGCCACGTACAAGTCCACAGGTTTCTTGGGACTGTAAATCATCCCTACAAGACTGCTGCTGCTGCTGAGTGCCAGCCTCCACCTCCATGCTGACACAATCATCCTCCTCCTCCTCATCCTGTGTGATGGGTGGGACAGCAGGAACACTGTCTGGATAAAGGGGGCCTTGAGAGGCAAGGAAGTCCTCCTCTTCCTGCCTCTGTTCTGCCTCAAGTGCCCTGTCCATTATTCCACGCAGCGTATGCTGCAACAGGTGGACAAGAGGTACAGTATCACTGACGCGTGCACTGTCACTGCTCACCATCCTTGTGGCCTCCTCAAACGGTGACAGGACAGTGCATGCATCCCTGATCATGCCCCACTGGCGTGGTGAGAAAAAACCGAGCCTGTCCTGGTGCCGTAGTCGCACAGGTACTCATTGATGGCCCTCTGCTGCGTGTGCAGCAGCTGCAGCATGGCCAATGTTGAGTTCCACCTAGTGGGCATGTCACATATAAGGCGGTTCTTGGGCAGGTTCAACTCCTTTTGGAGCTCAGCCAGCCGAGCACAGGCATTAAATGATCGGCGGAAATGCACACAGACTTTCTTGGCCTGCTTCAGGACATCCTGTAAGCCCGGGTACCTGCCCAAGAACCGCTGCACCACCAGGTTAAGGACGTGAGCCACACAGGGCACATGGGTCAGTTGTCCTTGTTGGAGGGCGGAGAGGAGGTTGGTGCCATTGTCGCAAACCACCAATCCTGGCTTAAGCTGGCATGGCATCAACCACCTCTCCGCCTGCTCCTGCAGAGCTGACAAAATATCTGCCCCAGTGTGGCTCCTATCCCCCAAACAAACCAGCGCAAGCACAGCATGGCATCGTTTTGCCTGCGTACTTGAGCACTGGAAGAGGCCATGGAGAAAGAAGAAGAGGAGGGGTGGAGGAGAGAGGTGTGTCACAACCAGTAGTAGCATTTTGGAGGCGTGGTGGCGGAACAACCTCCAACACTACTGCACATTGTCCTGCATCCTTCCCAGCTGCCAGAAGAGTGACCCAATGGGCCGTGAAAGACAGGTAACGTCCCTGTCCATGCCTGCTGGACCATGAGTCAGCGGTAATATGCACCTTAACGCTGACCGCCATGTCCAGCGAAGCAAGGACATTGCCTTCCACATGCCGGTAGAGAGCCGGAATCACCTTCTGTGAGAAAAAGTGGCGTTTGGGGACCTGCCACTGAGGAACCGCACATTGTACAAACTCACGGAAGGGGGCGAGTCTACAAACTGAAAAGGCAGCAGTTGAAGTGCTAGCAATTTAGCCAAGATAGCATTCAACCGCTGGGCATGTGGATGGTTGGGAGTGAACTTCTTTCGACGGTCCAGCAGCTGGGGCCAGGAAATTTGCCTGCTGTAATCGGACGTGGGTGTACTGCTAGCAGAGTGCCCGGAAGCACTTGGCTGTGACACACCTAATTCTACACCTTCATTCCTCTCAGAGCAGGTTTCAGAGAGGACTGAAGGTCTAGTGGGGTTGGAGATCCCAGCTGATGAGGAGCAAGGAGAGGTCTGTTTTGTTCTTTGGTGTGGGTTTTTGAGGTACGTTTGCCAAGGAGCTGCATGGCGGGTCAACATATGTCTGGTCAAGCATGTGGTGCCCAAGCGGCTGATGTTTTGGCCACGCGAGATACGCTTGAGACATATGTTGCAAATAGCAGTGGTGCGATCTGATGCACTCGTCTCAAAAAAGGCCCACACCAAAGAACTTTTAGAATAACGCGCAGAGGCAGCGCCCTGCACAGGCGGAGCTCTGCGGTGTGATTCAGTCGGTGTGCTGCCCCTAAGCTGGCCCCCGGAGGGCATCCTGCCTCGTTGGAGATGTGCCTCCTCCTCCTCCTCCCCCTCCTCCTCCTCTCTCCTACCAGTCACCCACGTGGAGTCAGTGCCCTCATCATCCCCTCCCTCTTCATTGCTGGAGCAAACCTGGCAGTATGTTGCAGCTTGTGGAACATGACTGCCAGATTGCTGACCTTCTTGAGCATCCCCTCTCTCTGCGCTAACGCTACTGCCTTCCTCTAGCTGAGTATCATCATCAGAGCCTACAAAACTCTGGGCATCCTCAGAGAGTTCAGGGGACTCCTCAGGAGGACGTGGTGGGTCTAGGGAAGGAGTCACTGATGATGATATTGAAACGAGGGAAGATGATGCGTTGGCAGCTGCTTTGCTAGTACCCTGAGCCTGTGTGAGAGAGGATGAGGAGGATGAAGACGGCTTGGTCATCCACTCTACCAAGTCTTCGGCATGATGCGGCTTAACATGTCTAGCTGCCGAAAATAAGGACAAGCGTGTCCCATGGCCACGTTCTGATGACGATGCACTGCGTCCACGACCAGCACTGTTGTCTCTAGACACAGAGCCTGCTTGCCCTCTTTTATCGGCTCGTGCCTGTCTGCCTCTCCTTGTCAGCCTTCCAGACATGGTAATGGCCTGAAGGGAGATGGGAAAACCAGAAATTGGGTAGTGTATATTGTGCTGGAGGCACACAACACCGACTAACTCCTGCAGATGCCTTTATTATAGAACAACAGGAATTAAAGGGTAGATACCGGTGTATACTGTGCTGCGCTGGAGGCACACAACACCAACTAACTACTGCAGATGGCAGATGACTCAATTAGAGAAGAGCTATATAGGTGGATAATGGTGTATACTGCGGTCAGGGCACGCAGACAACACCCACAAACTCCTACAGCTGACTGAAAGCTCAATTACAGAATAGCAATATAGCTAGCTATATAGGTGGATAATGGTGTATATTGCGGTCAGGGCACGCAGACAACACCCACAAACTCCTACAGCTGACTGAAAGCTCAATTACAGAAGAGCAATATAGCTAGCTATATAGGTGGATAATGGTGTATACTGCGGTCAGAGCACGCAGACAACACCCACAAACTCCTACAGCTGACTGAAAGCTCAATTACAGAAGAGCAATATAGCTAGCTATATAGGTGGATAATGGTGTATACTGCAGTCAGGGCACGCAGACAACACCCACAAACTCCTACAGCTGACTGAAAGCTGAATTACAGAAGAGCAAGAATGCTAAATCGGACGATAACGAACGGTGTATACTGTGTTGAAGGTACACAGAGAACACACACTAACTCCTACAGACGCCAACACACTACACAAGGCTGCCGCGCTGGTGGCCTTATATAGTGTGGGGCGTGTACTACACAGCCTGAGCTATGATTGGCCACAGGCATCCTGCCTGTGGCCAATCATGGCTCTCCTCGCTGCCGGCACTGTGATTGGCCAAGCATGCGGGGACACAGTGCATGCTTGGCCAATCATGAGCCAGCAATGCACTGCGATGGCGCAGTGCATTGTGGGCCCTGAGCGCCACGCGAATTTGGCGCGAACGGCCCATAACGTTCGGTATTCACCAAACGTGCGAACAGCCGATGTTCGAGTCAAACGTTTGTTCGACTCAAACACCAAGCTCATCCCTACTGTGCATCCACATGCACTTTTTTCCTTTCACCTTTCTCCTTGCCTTTTTGGTGGGCCTTTGGGGGTATATAAACGTGTGACTCCTTGTAAGCTGCACTCAGTGAATTGTCGTCTCCTCCTGAGGCTTTATCTGACCTTGAATCACACAGGATCATCTGATAGCTCTTAAGGAAATCTTGGTTGGGAGGTCCCCACCATATTATTGGTAACTGTGTGAAATGGCCACTTTGTGCACATGTAGCCTTTCATTAATCTTTCAACCTGATGTGCTAAATGTAGTCTCTTTGCAGCAAACCTATCCTCTAAAGAAGACCCCAGCAAAATTGGTCAAAACGCATTAGTTTTGTCTTACATTAGTGAAAAAGAGCTTCAATTGCGTGACCTAGGTGATGTTTAGTGAGATAATATAAATAAATAAATCGTCAAATATTATCAACAAATCAATAAATAATATAAGAGACAAATAGTGTTGTTCATCCCCTAAGGGGAAAAAAATTTATTCCTTTTCTTTTTTCTCTTTTTTTTTCTTTTAAATTACCCAATGACTGAATCCATAAATAAATAAACAAACAGTGTTATGTGAATAAATTAAACAAATGTCCACAGCATATGAACACACAATTATATGAATTAATGGTGGCTATGGTTATAAGTCCATATGTTCTGCAGGGTCAAAGCAAAAAAATTCAAAGAATTCCTTCCCAAATGGTGGAAAATAAGCAAACTTTAACTGAACGGCAACAGTTTTTCTTTGCTCTATTTCTTCTAATACAGCCTCCACATGTAAGTCCACAAGTGATATATGAAAATGACCAAATGGCCGCTTACCAAATCCAAGTATCAAATGGGCATATATCAGAATGAACCCTCCACACCAAGCGATATCCCACTCTCTTCCTCAGCAAGGACAGTCTGCTCTCCAATCAAAGGTGATCACTCTCGCACTTCATGCTCAGCTGTTTTCCGTCCACACTACTCACCTTGCTTCACTGGCTGTGAGTGTGCCAAAAAACTTCCTCCGTCCACCATATAGGGAAAAAAAAATTACATAGTGCAATAGGTTTTAACACATCAAAGCTTCTTTATTAAAAAGCCCACACATGGCCAATATCGCTTGTGGGATTACATGTTGTTGTGGTTAAAATGGTATTTCTATATACCTGACAAAGACCAGCTAGGTATAATTACGGCAATTACCACACTTACGAAACCCGCTCAGCACTGCAGCACTGATGAGACAGCCTATTACTGAACACAAGAAAAGAATTAGTCAAAGTTGATGTTCAAAGCTTATCTGATTTAATTCTGGGCGGGTCTACAACTTATATACGCTATCATTAGCCAATCATTGCATAGAACATGGGTGTGGTTAATACAGACATGTACATTACATATCATTAATTATGCCATCTGCTTTCATGACTCATAGTCATGAGTCCTGTGGCCCAGACATATTGAGACACAATTTCTTTATTTAGACTACAGAATAAAACTGCTTATGCAAGCTATATTTTCTCATATGTATGCTTTATAGGAAACCGCTACAGTCTGTAAATACAGAGTTCAAACTAACTACCGTATTTTTCGGACTATAAGGTGCACCGGATTATAAGGCGCACTAGCAACGACCGGCTGATAAAATGGATATTTCCATATATAAGGCGCATCGGACTATAAGGCGCACGGTCGATTTTGTGAGAAAATTTTGGCTTTTACGTGCGCCTTATAGTCCGAAGGTTTACGTCAAGAGACCGGGTGGCTTTTTCCACGAATCTCCATCCCTATTGATCTGTGACTCCATGCGCGCCCATCTGACAGATACTGTTAAAGCCCAAGTGAGTGCTTGCCATCATTCCGGGTGCATTAACCAAAGAACTCCAGCGATGTCAACAGGTCATATATAAGGCGCACCGGATTATAAGGCGCACGGTCGTTTTTGTGAGAAAATTTAGGCTTTTACGTGCGCCTTATAGTCCGAAAAATACGGTAACAGATTAACCCAAGTTAATCTTATATGAACTTATAAAGATGTAGTCACTCCGGTTCAGCCATATCACAACACATGTGGAGGCTGTATTAGAAGAAATAAAGCAAAGAAAAACTGTTGCTGTTCAGTTAAAGTTTGCTTATTTTCCACCATTTGGGAAGGAATTCTTTGAAGTTCTTTGCTTTGACCCTGCAGAACATATGGACTTATAATCATAGCCACCATTAATTCATATAATTCATAATAAGTGTTCATACGCTGTGGACATTTGTTTAATTTATTCACATAACACTGTTTGTTTATTTATGGATTCAGTCATTGGGTAATTTAAAAGAAAAAAAAACAGAGAAAAAAGAAAAGGAATTAATTCCCCCCCCCCCCCTTAGGGGATGAACGACACTATTTGTCACTTATATTATTTATTGATTTGTTGATAATATTTGACGATTTATTTATTTATATTATCTCACTAAACCTCACCTAGGTCGCGCAATTGTAGCTCTTTTTCACTTACACTTAACCCTATATTCAGGTTTTTTAGTTGCAGCACCTGGCAATGTTTTATCACCTTTGAGTGTTGTTTTAGGTGGAGTTTATTTACTCCAATTTGTTTTTTTCTCCACATACCTTTGTACATTGTTGCACATTATGTTTATTTGAGGTAATTTGTACCTCTTTAACCACTACAATACAGGGCACTTTCACCCCCTTCCTTCCCAGCCCAATTTTCAGCTTTCAGCGCTCTAGCGCTTTCAGTGACAATTGCGCGGTCATGCTACACTGTACCCAAATGAAATTGTTATCATTTTGTTCGCACAAATAGAGCTTTATTTTGGTGTTATTTATTCACGACTCCGTTTTTATTTTTTTGCGATATAAGCGCAAAAATAGCGGAAATTTGGAAAAAAAACAATATTTTCTTTTTTCTATTTGAAAAGAAATCCAATAAAATCAAATTTTGTCATAAATTTAAGCCAAAATGTATTCTGCTACATGTTTTTGGTAAAAAAAATTCCGTTAAGTGTATAATAATTGGTTTGTGTGATCACGGACATATGTACGCAAATGATCATGTACATATGTGTGCAGGTGATCACGTACATATGTGTGCAGATAATCATTGGGACATGTGATTTTAGTGGGACATATGTGGGGGACATGTTTTTATTATTAGGGACATGTGTTTTTATTATTTGGGGACATGTATGTTTTGGGGACATGTGTGTTTTGGGGACATATGTGGGGACTGTGTTTGTACTGTGTGGTGTGTTGTGTGTTTACACTACACTGATGATCAGTGAGTAAAAAGCTGTAAAAAGCAGCCCATACTCACTGATCATCAGCCGGCTGCAGCGTTCTGCTCTCCTCTCCTCAGCGGTGACTTCCGTGTGAGGAGAGGAGAGCCGATTGCCTAGCAACCGGCTGTTTGTTTACATCACATGACGGCCGTGATTGGACACGGCCGTCATGTGATCAGGAGGGCCAATCACAGAGCCCTCCTGCCGATCTGAGATGTGCCGTGTCCGGGTGACACGAGCACATCGGGATCGGGCCGCTGCGCGAGCGCGCGCGCGCGCGATCCCGCTACTCCTGAAGGACGTTCCTGAATGGCCTATCAGGAGTAGACGGCTCCCACCCGGCCGTATATATGCATTGGCCGGGTGGGAAGTGGTTAACCACCTCAATACAGTGCAGTTACACCCCCTTCCTGACCAGACCAATTTTCAGCTTTCAGCGCTCTCACAGTTTGAATGACAATTACTCAGTCATGCAACACTGTACCCATATGAAACTTGCGTCCTTTTTTCCACACAAATAGAGATTTCTTTTAGTGGTATTTAATCACTAGTGAGTTTTTTATTTTTTGTGCTATAAATAAAATAAAACGTACATTTTGTGAAAAAAATGCCTTTTTCTTTGTTTTTGTCATAAATTTTTGCTAATTAGTAATTTTTCTTCATACATTTTGGCCAAAATTTATACTGCTACATATCTTTGGTAAAAATAACCCACATTAGTATATATTATTTGGTCTTTGTGAAAGTTATAGAGTCTACAAACTATGGTGCCAATCGCTGAAAATTGATCACTTCTGATCAGGCCTTCAGTACATCAGGTGAGTCTCATTTCTTGAGACACTAGCAAGTCAGGAAAGTACAAATACCCCCCAAATGACCCCTTTTTAGAAAGAAGATATTTCAAGGTATTAAGTAAGTAGCATGATGAGTTTTTTTAAGTTGTCATTTTTTCCCACAATTCTTTGCAGATGCAAATGAAGATTTTTTTTTTATTATTATTTTTTATTTACAAAATTGTCATATTATCAGGTTATTTCTCACACACAACATATGCATACAACAAATTACACCCCAAAACACATTCTACTACTCCTCCCGAGTATGGCGATACCACATGTGTAGGACTTTTACACAGCCTGGCCACATAGAGAGGCCGAACATTGAAGTAGTACGTTCAGGCGTTCTAGGAGCATAAATGACACATCTCATTTCATTCCTACCTATCACACTTTTGAAGGTCCTGGACCACCAGGACAGTGAAATTACCCACAAAATGATTTTGGAAAGCAAACATCCCAATGTATATTCTATGAGACATGGGCTGCAAATAGGTACTGGGGTACTGTGATGGGCTGAAGATAGGTACTCTGGTACTCTGATGGCCTGGTGACAGGTACTCGGGTACTCTGATGGCCTGGTGACAGGTACTCGGGTACTCTGATGGCCTGGTGACAGGTACTCGGGTACTCTGATGGCCTGGTGACAGGTACTCTGATGGCTTGGTGACTGGTATTTGGGTACTCTGAAGGGCAGTGACAGGTACTCATATGGACTGTGACAGGTACTCGGGTACACAGATGAACTGTGACAGGTACTCAGATGAACTGTGACAGGTACTCGGGTACTCAGATGAACTGTGGCAGGTACTCGGGTACTCAGATGAACTGTGACAGGTACTCGGGTACGCAGATGAACTGTGACAGGTACTCGGGTACTCAGATGAACTGTGACAGGTACTCGGGTACTCAGATGAACTGTGACAGGTACTCGGGTACTCAGATGAACTGTGACAGGTACTCGGGTACTCAGATGAACTGTGACAGGTACTCGGGTACTCAGATGAACTGTGACAGGTACTCGGGTACTCAGATGGACTGGGACTGATACTCGGGTACTCAGATGGGCTGTGACAGGTACTCGGGTACTTTGATGGGCTGTGACAGGTACTCTGGTACTTTGATGGGCTGTGACAGGTACTCGGGTACACTGTTAAACCGTGACAGGTACTCGGGTACCCCGATGGACTGTGACAGGTACTCAGGTACTCTGATGGACTTTGACAGGTACTCAGGTACTCTGATGGACCGTGACAGGTACTCGGGTACCCTGATGTGCCGTGACAGGTACTCAGGTACTCTGATGGCTAGGTACTCGGGTACTCTGATGGGCCGTGACAGGTACTCGGGTACTCTGATGGGCCATGACAGGTACTCGGGTACTCTGATGGGCCATGACAGGTACTCGGGTACTCTGATGTGCTGGGACAGGTACTCGGGTACTCTGATGTGCCGTGACAGGTACTCGGGTACTCTGATGGGCTGGGACAGGTACTCGGGTACTCAGATGGACTGGGACAGGAACTCGGGTACTCTGATTGGCTGTGACAGGTACTCAAATACTCTGATGGACTATGACAGGTACTCAAATACTCTGATGGACTATGACAGGTACTCAAATACTCTGATGGACTGTGACAGGTACTCAAATACTCTGATGGATTATGACAGATACTCTGATGGACTGTGATTGACAGGTACTATGAGGGGTGGTGACAGGTCCTCTTTATTGGGGGGGCGCAATCAGTGTGATTGGTGTACACTAGGCGGTAACGAGATGTTACCGCAATCTCCTCCTCACACGATCGGTGTATGAGGAGGAGAACAACCCGGTAACATCTCGTTACCGCGGTTTGTTTACATTTTAGTGATCGGCTGTGATCTTTTCACAGCCGATCACGTGGGTAAACAGCCGGCCAATGGCTGTTTACCAGCGTCGGTGACGAGCAGTGTTCCCGGGGAACACGCCGCCACCGACGTGCACACGCAGTGCGCTCGCGATCGCGCATGCGCCGTGCACAGCCGGGGTGTGACCATCTGTGATCGGCCGTGACTTCATTGCGGCCGATCACGTGGTAAACAGCCATAAGCAATGGCTGTTCACCCCCTTTGGTGGCGAGCGGTGTCTCCGTGACACGCGCCACCGAAGAAACAGGGATGCGCGCGCCCGATCGCGCGCATTCCCTGTTTAAACGGGAGGCCTCCCGCCACAATAGGCGCGCCGCCTGGCCGTCATTTGATGGCCGGCGGTCAGCATCTAGTTAATCAATTATCACCGGTTAGCGCATATTTTTCCCTTTTAAACAATATTGTCTTAGACACGTTGTCATATAATATCGTGTACAAATGTGTGTTTGCATTCTCTGCACTTTGGGGCATGCCCCCTTTAGAGCTCATATTTTAACTTTTGTGGAAAGACTGTATGTTATTCATTTTTAATAAACAAATGTATTTTTCCAATTACATCTATTATTTATTTATTTCGCAGCTAAAAAACCCCTCTGGGGGAACCTTCCCATAACCGATTAATATTCCCTTTTGGAAAGTGGACAGGTGTTGCATTATGGTACAAAACAATGGGACTTTGGCTAACATTTATAGCCCCAACAGATCCCGTGTGATTGGTTTGTGTGATTAAGGTTCCTTTTAGAAAAATGTATCTTCCTTGGTCATCAATGAGGGTATCTGTCACATGGAAGGGTACGTTCTTAGGAGAATCGCAACTCCTTTAGATTTAGAGATTGAAGATTGAGCATGATAGCTGTAAGGGAAGTAATTGTTTGTTAATTTGAGAACCACTTTTGAGCAAAAGTGGGTCTTTTGCATGAAGACAATATCTGCCCTCATGTTCCACATACTGAACAGAACTTGCAAGCATTTCTCTGGTATGTTTAGGCTTTTGGCATTCAAAGAGATCAGCTTAAGGGCATGGTTTTTAGGTGAGATTTTAGGTGATGCCATTATGATTTAGGATCGGTATTTCTTTGGTTGTTACTTGTTTGGGGAGGGAAGAAAGAGAGGTTAACTTGGACAGCTGGAGGAGGCAAACCAAAAAAAAGGGGGGGGAGAAGGTGGGAGAAGGGGGGTGCTTGGGGGGAGGGGGTGGGAGGAGAAAGACAGTGAAAAGGTATAGAAAATGAAAGGAAGATCTCTTTTGAGTTGGAGGGAGGGGGAGGGTGGATTGGGAAGTTGTGGGGTATGTGCTTACAGTATCCGGATGTGGGTATGAACCTGCAGTCCCACCTGTGAAAAAGGAGTCCAGAAAGGGTCAGCTGTATAAGTGTGGGTGAGGGTGGGTGAGGGTGGTTGGTTACGGTTTCTAGAGCGAGTCAATCTCATATTCCTAAAAGGTCTGATTGGTTTAGAGAGGTGCTAAGGGCAGATAAAGGTATGGAGTTAAAGGTATGGAGTGTACCCATCTGATCTCCCTTCTGAATGTTGGGGTGCATAGCAGTGTGTTGTGGGGATAGGTAGTTTGTTTAGTGTAAGGGATAGCCATTTTGGGTATTAGGTTATATAACATAGTAAATACGGTGTACCTTGAGCGTGTAAGAACAAGAATTAGGCCATGAACTCAGTAACCCTTTAGATATCAACATAGGACGTGGTTCACCTGACTACTAGTCTACTAACAAAAGGAGACAGCATCAAATGGCCGAATATACTACTATATAACTGTATAACAGTACATGACACAAATTGAGTAGTAACAAAAACAACAACAGCACGTGCAGAGTGTATAAGTGGGTCAGATGGGTCCGAGGGGGATGCATGTGAGTATATCTAAGTATATGCCAGTGGGAAGTAATCTAGCCACCCAGTTTCTGATGCAAGATGATAAATAATACATTTTTTGGGGTATAGGTGGTACAGCTCATAGTAGGGTTAGCATGGAACTTATCTGTGGGCAAATTTAGTCTAGTGTTGGAACTGAATGTTGTATGTGACACCCTAAGATATCAGACCATAAGGCATAAACAAGAACAATATTGAGCATCTACCAAGTTATGATGTAGCCACTTACCAACTGGCTTGGGTTGGATACTGCCTTGAAGCAGTAGGTGGCAACACAGCCCCTTTCTGGTAGATCAAAGATGAAGCCAGGGTAGAATAAAGCAGTAACCTGTAATCTTTATGCATAGATGTAGGGTTGTGGCTCAGAAGATTACCTGCACTCTACCTCTGTCACCCTGGGGCTACAGTCTTTCCACTGCATGTAGCTAAAAGAAATAAGGAAGAAAGGCTAGCTTATATGCTACAAGAAAAGGAAGAATTGTTAGTAATATGTGGTTATTCTCGTCTTGTGGTGTTGGCTGTCCCATTGGTGTAGTCCAGAATGGTAAAACTTGGGAGTATCCAGTGTGAAACATTGAAAATGTCTTTCCGTGAGCCGGGGTGTAGTAGACAGCCCTGGATGAGGTAGGTGCTCTTGTGGTGTAAGGGTTGGCAAGGGAGAGGTCTCTCACCTCTCTCCTCCTTTTTTATCTAGGTATTTGGGGATGTTGAGGTGAGTTCTGGGACATCGGTTCCATGGATTAGTCCCATGGGTCTTGTAAGGATGTAAGAGGATTACAAGGGGGTCAAAGCAGGGTATATATGGTTGCCTCTGGGATAAGGTACTGGTGGTATGGCTAATCTGGGGTAGCAAGGCTCCCATTCTGAATTTTGTATCCAAGAAACTGAGTTCCTGATAGTTTCTGTCATAGGGTATAGTGAGGGTTAGCTTGGGGCTCTTGAATAAGGTTGCATAGAAAAAAACAAAGGCAAACTTTTTTATCATGTAGAAAGCAGTTCAAGTAGAAGACCCATTACCTTTTTACCAGTGGTGTGCTTTACGGTGCTCTGGTGATGCCATGGGGCTGCCATTTGTCAGAATCCCTGAGGCTTGTGAGGGTGAAGGTGGAGGGTGGGCATAGTGGAGCCAAATACTGAAGTTGCCTGCCTCAGTGATTCCATCCATGGAGATGGCTCTGCACAATGGTGGTAAGCGGAAGTCCCCGTACCAGTCAGGTAGATTGACCAGAGAGATGTTTAGGATAGTGCAATAATGCTCAAAATCTTTTGGTGCTCTGAGGTTAGCTGTGTGTCTGTAGGCAGATGCTGATAAGCAAAAGGGGAATTTCCAGTGAAAAAATGATGGATCTTGCTCTTAGTACATCAAGCAGTGGTCTCATTTCTCTTCTCCTTTGTCATGTAATGTTGGAGAGGTCTTGAAAGATCTTTACTTCAGTACCCTGGAATGGGAAATGGATCCGACTTCTGGCTTTACGAAGAATTTCTTCTTTTAGGAGGAAGTCAGTGAGACAGCAGATGACATCTCTGGGGGTGACTGTATCTCTTCCCTTGGGCATAATGCTCTGTGAATGCATTCCAGGGCCTCTCCAGGAGGTCATTAAATAGGGAAATGACGGAGCAAGAGAGCTGATTGGGATCTATGGACTCAGGGAGATCTCTTACCCTTAGATTGCGGCCTCTTACCCTAAGAGTGCGGTTATCCAAATCCTCCATGTGGCGGTTGATCTCTTTGAGGTGGATGGCTTGGGATTCTGTGACTTGCTGCACTTGGCATAGTGGGGGGTTGTGGCAGGCTTGCGTCTCCTCAACTTCTTCCACTTTCAGCACAATGGCCTGGATGTCTGTTCGCAGGTCTGAAATGGCCACCAAGAGTGTATTCTTAATGTCTGCTGCCACAGTGCGGAGGTTGGCTAGGCTCAGTTCAGAGGCCGAGCAGGTATCTGGTGAAAGAGGGCTGTGGGTCTGGGTGTGTGGTATGTCTCTGCTAGAGGAGCGGGACTCGTGGGAGGAGGCTTGTGACATGAGCATGATATCTCTAGGCCGTGTCGGGAATATCTCAGAGATATGGCGGCTTAGCTGTGTGTCTTGGTCTCAAAGAAGACCACGACCATGTTGTCAGGGCACTCTGGGGTGTGCTCCTCATGGTGGATTTGCGTGCTGGCTTCTTTAGTCAGATAGTAGGACATCATGAAACAGGAGCTCCGCAATTAAGCACTATATTTAAAGGAATTTTTCATTTTTATTGTTTTACTTTAAGCATAATTAAAATCACTACTCCTTTAAAAACAATCTTTTTTCAAAGTTTTTTGCATTGATATATGTCCCTCAGGGCAGTACCTGGACCCCCATACCCTTTGTATAGCCAATAACTTGCATATAAGCCTTCAAAATGATTTTTCACATTGGGATAATACAGACTTTAATGAAGTTCAATGTTCAGACCTAAACATCGAACTCCATTGAAATCTATTGGATACGAATGTGAGAAATCATTTTGAATGCTTATATGCAAGTTATTGCCTTCAAAATGATTTTTCTCATTCGGATCCCATATACTTCAATGGAGTTTGATGTTCAGGTTTGAATTTCTGCTGTTTGGGAGTTCTGGTGCGAACCGAACCAAGGGTTGTTCGGTCCATCTCTACCTGACACCTATCATATGCCACCTTCATGTCATTCCTGGTTTTACAGATCATATCCTCTTAGCCTAGACATATCTTGTCTTCTTAGCATGGCTAGACAAGTTAATAATGCAGGCCTCCAAGTTCCTGATTTCTTGCAATTGGAAAAATTATTCTACCTTTTACATTGACCCCAACATTCTTATGTTAGGTACTGTATATAGAGACAGCGATAGCAATTGCATTTTTTATTTTCAATAAATTTTTATTGGTTTTAAGTAGAGAAAATCAAGGTACATCAATCAAACATCAACATGCGGTAAAACAGCAGCTAGGAGTGGACAACACAGTACATGCATGTGAGTAACATATGGTGTCAAATAGTTCAGAGAAGAAACAAAGGAAAGAAAAATAAACAAAAATGTAACAGATCGTGTTATGAAATGAGGCCGGGATCTAAATAGATCACAGAAAAAATGTTTAGGCACACTACCGGGAGTGGGGAACCTTAATCAATATAAATTGGCGCAGTAAAGAGGACCTAAATAACTATTCGTCCAAAATCACATATATTGCTGAGGGTCTATCTCACACCTACACCCTATTGCGTGAGGACAGGGGAGGAATGACAGAAGGTCTCCCACCACCCCGAAAAGGGCACTTGCTGTGGCAGGCGAACTCCCCCATCCGACCCAGTCCCATTTAATCATTCAGTGTCCAGACGAGTAAGGGACCATCAGAGGCCAAACTAGTTAAACATGAAAAGTATGGAAAACGAAATACCTCAATTGAACCAGGTACACCAATGCGGAGCTGGACCCACTAGGGTCATAGCTCCTAGAAATTCCAAGTAGGTCTATAGTAGCGCTATGTTCCGGCTATGAAACCTGAAAAACCGCGCAAACTAAGAGGTGGGTAATAAGTATTGCAAATTGTGCATGAGTCTTAGAAGAGATGGGATCAGTCAACTCTAAACTCCGTGAAGAGAGGTCAAATAAAGAGGAGTAAAAGAGGGAGAGGGGGATAGAAAGAAAAAAGGGGTAAAGACAAGGGGAGGAGTCAGAAGGGGGGGAGGGGGGTCAACCAGGGCTGGGGACCATAATCAAGTTTATAAGCCCGGGAAGAGGGAAATTTTGTGGAAGGTGGCCCAAGGTTCCCAAACCCTCTCAAAGAAACGGGATCTATCCTGAATGCGACTAACAATCTTCTCTTGTGTCATAATCCAAGAGATTTTTCATTTCACTGCCGCGAATGGGACTGTATTTTGTTTCCAGTGTGCTGCTATGGTGATTTTGGTGCCCAGGAGGATAAAAAACATGAGTGCCTGAGAGTGCTTACTGGCTTTTTTACACTTTGAGGTTAAGTAGCGCCACCTCAGGGCTTTGGGGCACCGGAACCGGCACAAGCTTACGAATTAGGGCAAATACCCTATTCCAAAGGCCCCTAATGTGTGGGCATGTCCACCATGTGTGGATTAATGATCCAACGTGACCACAACCGCAGAAACAAAGCGGGGACGCCTCGGGATAGATCTAAGCCAGCCGAGCGGGAACTCTGTACCACCTAGTGATTAATTTAAGGCTAGTTTCAATCAGGGATACGTTGAGGATCCCAGTGAAGGATCTTTGGAAGCAGGTAAACCATAAGTCACTGTCCCAGGAAATATTAAGATCATTTTCCCATGCTAAAGCATAGGGTGGTTTAGCCACTGAAGCAGCTAAGGATGTATAAATTGTTGATATCCCTCCCCTCTGACTCACGATGTCTGCACACCAAGACTCATATGTCGTGATAACCGGGGGATCAGGTCTGTTGGGCCATCTTGAGTGCAGGAAATGGGTGAGTTGGGAGAATCTAAATTTTTCGGCAGGGGGCATCTCAAGTTTTTTCAAGCAAAAAGCGAGGGAGATAGGGCCTGATGCGGTAAAAAAGTTGCCAATCCTGAATAATCCTTTGTTGAGCCACCAACTGAAAGCAAGGATGTTCATACCTGGTGGGAAATCCGGGTTATGGAAGATGTGCGTTAAGAGTCGGAGATCCGAGATCAGTGTAGGGTTTTTGTGTAGCTGATCACACAGGGCTAACGAATGAGAGAAGGTGGGGGACATGATAGGGGGTCTGCTTTTAGGGGGAGACCAAATGAGGTAGTCAATGGTATGATGGCCAGTAGCCTGTCTTTCCATAGATACCCAGTCAGGTTTGGAACCCCGGGCATAGACCATTGAAATCTGGGCTAATTGTGCTGCTTGATAGTACCACCAAATGTTCGGTAATGCTAAACCTCCTTGCATTTTAAGTCTATATAAAAGATGTTTCGAACCTCTACAGCCCTTGGAACCCCAGATAAATTGCAGGATTTTGGATTGAAGTGGTTGGATTTGTGATTTCTTCAGTGGGATAGGGAGGGATCTAAAAAGGTGCAGGAGGCATGGAAGGAAGGTCATTTTGATCAGAAAAACGCGGCCTAGCCAAGAAAGGCCAAGTCGTGACCAGGTTAATAGTTCCTCAGGTAGTTTCGAGAGGGCGGTGGGAAAATTGGCCGAGTACAGAGTGTCCACACTAGATGTTAGGTTAATGCCCAGGTAAGGTAGAGTAGCAGAGCACCATGTGAATGGGAAGTGGTTTTGTAGGGTAGTTACTAAATTCAGGGGCACCGAAACATTTAAGGCTAGGGATTTCGAGGCATTCACTTTTAAGCCCGAGACTTGTCCAAATGTATCTAAGAGTGCGAATATGTTGGGTGTGGAAATCAGTGGGGAAGTGACAAAAAGGAGCAGGTCATCTGCGAAAAGAGCACATCTATGTTCCTGTTGGCCACAACAGACTCCTCTGATGTCAGGGTGGGATCTGATTGCAATAGCCAGGGTCGCAATTGCTATGGCGAACAGCAGGGGTGAGAGAGGACACCCCTGTCTGGTGCCCTTTTCAATATGAAACGTCTCAGAATAACATCCTTGTAAACGGACTTGTGCGCTGGGGGTAGAATACATAGAGCTCTGAGGGTCCCTAAAAAGAGAGGACCAAAGCCCCATCTCTCCAGGACATTAAATAAGAAAGGCCATGTAAGCGTATCGAATGCCTTTTGTAAATCAATAGACAGTAAAAAGCCTTCTTGGGAGGGACTGCCATCCCAACGTGAGTTAAGGATGGAGATGATGTCAATTGCTCTCCGTATCTCATCCGGTCCTTGTCTCCCTGGGATAAAGCCCACCTGATCCTTGTGTACATACCGTGCAATAAATGTTGAAATCCTATTGGAAAGCACCTTAGTTAAGATTTTAAGATCATTATTTGTGAGCGAAATCGGACGATAGTTTTGTACCAAGGATGTGTCCTTGCCGGGTTTGGGGATAACAGAAACATAGGCTAAGTTTAGGGCTTTATCCAGGGGAGAACCAGACCGGGTGGAGTTGAAGAAGTCAACCATAAATGGGGCAATGACCGTGGCAAATTTTTTGTAATAACCCACAGAGAACCCGTCAGGGCCCGGAGCAGAGTTAGGTTTGAGCCGTTTAATCACCTCAAGGACTTCGGGAACCGAGATCGGTTCCTCCAGTAGACTAGCGTGGTCTGGAGATAATTTCGGGAGGGGAATAGAGTCCAGGAATTCATCCACTGAAGTCCATGGGTCAGCCTTATCATGTTTATAAAGGGAGGTCTAAAACTTGTGGAAGGAAGACATTATGCGGAGGGGATTCTGTGTCAGAACACCGTCCGGGTCCCTGATTTTCGGGAAAGCGGAGGAACGGAGCTTCGGGGAAAGTTTGGCTGCTAGTTTTGCTCCTACCTTGTCTCTCTGATAGTAAAACCGTTCGCCCGACCATCTCAAGTGCTTTTCAGCCTCAGTAGTGAGAGCTAAATTGAGGGCAGTTCTGGCCGAGTGCAGGGCTTCTAAAGATTCTCTAGTGGGATTACTTTTGTGGGCTTTGCTTAGCAGTCGGAATTCCTTGGAAAGCGTATCTATGTTCGCCTTTATTCCCTTCTTTAGTTGAGAAGAAATTTGGATGATCTTCCCCCTAATAACTGCTTTATGTGAGGCCCATAAAACTTCTGGGGAGGTGAAGGCGTTTTTATTTAAGGTGAAATACTCTTGTATGTCAGTAGAGAGAGCAGCACAATGAGCAGGGTCACTAAGAAGACCCTCATTAAGTCGCCAAGTAAATCGAGTGCTTGGGTTGTGTGCGCACTGAAAGTATAGGATCACCATGGAGTGGTCAGATAATGAGGTGTCCCTGATTTCCGACCTTAGAGCCAGGGGAATGGCGTGTGACTGGACAAAAATGTGGTCAATCCTGGCGTGTACTTGGTGAGGGGCTGAATAGTGTGTGACATGCAGGTAGGTTAATTGGCTTCAGTCAAAAAAATTGGCCATAGTATATGAATGGGGACCTTGGATTGTGGGCTCCTTAAGGGTAGGGACTGATGTGAGTGTGCAATGTACTGGGATAGGGACAATTGTAGACACTCACTCAGGTTGAACTTGATGGACTGGTGTCTTTATTCAACCTAACTAACTATGAAGTCTTTACATGTGGGGTTCTTTTCCCTCCAGATGTCCACCAAACCCATTGAGTGCAAAGTGTCTGCAATTTTAGTGCTCTGTTTAGGAGGTTTCCTATTGCGTGCAGAACCCTTCCCTGCTTTATCCAGAGAATGATCAAAAGGAAGGTTTGTGTCCCCTCCCATTATTACCTTACCCTCCAATAAAGGGCTCAGAGTGGGCATCATGGAGCGAAAGAAAGTAGATTGACCCTTATTAGGGACGTAATAGGATACAAATGAATAAGTGATTCCTTCCAGGGATCCCTTAACCAAAATAAACCTGCCTTCCTTATCTCTAACCACGTCTGTGGACGCGAATCTAAGGTTCCTGGAGAGACATATTGCTACCCCCTTCGTTTTGTTTTTGGCATTGGAAAGGAAGAACTGAGGGAAACGACTATGCAAGAAGGAGGGATTGTAAGAGGCCTTAAAGTGAGTTTCTTGCATGAGAACAACATCTATCTTGTGAGAGTGGTAAAGTTGGAACAGTTTTCTCCTTTTGATAGGAGAGTTTATACCCTGCACATTATGTGTCGCCACACAGAGGGCTGGAGGGGTCCCGTGGTCAGACATCGTGAGTCAGAGGCATTAGCAAACACTTCATAGAGGGAGATCTTACCGTAGCCTTACAAAAGCAGGGGTCATCCCTGGCAGGAGGTGCCGCAGTATGAGGGACTGTAGCAGACAGTGGAGAGGGACCCTGGAAGACCCAGAAAAGAAAAATAGGAGAGAAGGGAGGGGTGATGAGTTGACCGATCCTGTAGAGAAAAAGCAGATGACATAAAATCCACCTGAGAGCTCTGGTTAGCTTTCTAAGAAAACCAAAATAAACTTGTGTAACAGAATTAACTGTCTGCAGGGGAGGGAGACACAAGTCAGTCCCCAGCAGGCATAACCTGAGATTCAGCATCTCAGGTAAAATTCCCAACCAAAAGGGAAGTGTGGGAGTCTCTGAGTGAGGGAAAAAACAAAAACGTCACTCCGACACTGGTGGGGGCGCAGTGCAAACCACTCCAATCAGACCCCACCCAGGGCCCGATACCCATTTAAAAGAAGAGTAAAGCAATAAAAACCAACAACAATAAACATCAAACATGAGCATAACAAACAAAAAAAAAAAGTTCACACATGGAGAGCCATAAGCTTGGGATGGCTATCTTTAGCCAAACGGAGAAGAACGTCAAGTCACAGTGTCAGCGCCAGGTGTTGGCAGTGATGGGGATGGGGAGAAAAAAAAAAAGACAAAAAAAAAAAAAAAGGGGGGGGGGAGAAAAAACAGCAATTGCATTTTTTGTACTCTACACTCCACTCATACTGAGGACTATGAAAATAATTTGAGGACCTATACCAGGGTCATGATCTGATAACACACACCCTATTCCTCTCTTTCTCTCTCCTATCAACTACTGTTGGTTATATACTCTCAATTAGACCTAACATACCTTCACAAATGGAAAAGAAACCTGCAAGCCATGTTCACAAAAAGACAGGATAGGATCTTGTTTTTCTTTTCTTTTTTTTGCCCAAAAAGTCCCTATTTATAATAAATACCAAGAGATCACAGTTAAAATATAACCCATTAGTATAGAATGCTGAGTGATAACTGTTGGCACTGAAATGCCCATGCAGGCATCCTACTACATGTCTTTTTGAAATACTCTGTTGTGTCCTTTCTGACAACAGGTTGCTCAAATTATAATACAACTCACTGAAATCTCATTTTCTAAGATCCCTGTGGCTGTCTGTTTGAATTTGACATGACTATCAAGGAAGTGTTACTAGAAATCACTAGAAATAACTGCTGATCAATCAATAGTGCTTAAGTGCTTACAGTGCCTGTATTCCCAGCACTTGAATTCAAATTATCCCACCAACATTGAGCCAATGGTTTGCCAGGATGAACAATATACAGACTATAGAGAACTTTATCTCTGCCCTCAGGAATAAGTTGGAAGTCAGAAGAATTAATATCTTAATATCTGCAATACTTATGAGAAATGTTTCGGTTCCAGATGTTTGCCAAGACCATGCTCTTTTCCTCTTGTCCCTTATCGCTTAACCACCTTTTTTCTGTTTAACTTTGCCTAACCTGTTACTTTTCCTTTTCTTACCTTATTTCCTTTCCCATTGACCCTTCCATTTCTGCCCCCGTCCCTAATGACTAATGGTCAATATTGCTAGTACCTCATCCAAATGTACCCTAGTTAGCTACTTGGTTATTAAAGTGGTTCTAAAGTCAAACCATTGTTACCTTAATGCATTAAGGTAAAAAACACCTCACTAAATGTTCCCCCCCATCCATAAATACTTACCTGACTCCTCTCATCGTTCCAGCGCTGCAGCTTTTCTCTCATCTCTTCCTGGTTTCTAGTATCAAGCCAATAGTGGCTGCACAGACAGTGAAGTTCAATTACAGAGCAAATATACCTGAAGTGATGAATAATAATAATACAACAGAGAATTACAACATCATCTGACTAGGGCATGCATGTAGGCTGGCTATGGGCTAAATAAAAGTACATTTTTAAGAAGAAGGTGACGTACAGTACATACTAATTTTGAAATGTCTACTTTTATTGACATTTTAAATTACTTCCAGTTCCAATAAAACAACCCTTCCTCTCAGTAGGCAGCATAGAGCACAGTGACTGAAATGCAGGTGCCCAGATTCTAACCAAAGACGTATGCAAACCTTTGATATTTGTGATAAAGCCCTTGGACCCAAGCAGCTGGTAGGGGGAGTCAAAGCCTGTATTTTTAAGGTGGCTGTAATCACAGTGATCATTGGCATGCTATATGTTCCCAATCTCTGACTATCCCCTGCAGCAGGTCTTCAGTTTCTAACCACAAGTTTAGCATGACTGTACTCTCTAACCTCCTCCTATAATATTTCTGCAGTTGAGGGCCCCTTTACCCCCTAATTTGACCATCAGAACTTTAGACCAAACAGCAATACATAAAAGTCTTCAGTAAAGCTTCTGAAAATCATTGCAAGACATAAACTGACATATAAAGAATAGCTTTCTTTCTCTCACAAAATGAACTGTTCCAATTAAAAAAGTATAAAAAATATATATATATATTGTATACAGTACGTTAGTGGCACTTTTCGATCTGACATGAGTCCACTTTAAATTACAATGTGTGCAGTTTGATAGTTCCTTAGCTAGAACCTTTGGTTGGAGAGGAACATCTGACATGAATTAAAATAAGTGACCTTTCATTTTTATAGGAAACATGGAAAAACTCTATTCATGGTGGTCTAAATCTAGTGACAATCATATGTCAATAGCCAGAAGCATTTAAAATATTTTATCCAAGAATCTTAAAATGGAACAGTCAGGGGTTGACAGGAGGTTACATATAAATTTATAAAAGTCAGTAGTTTTTTTGAGGGTCATAAACTACATGTAATTGTGTACCTAATCCCACATATGTCAAGCAGAGGCATGAAGTAAACTTTTGTGAGTGAACAATCCCTTTTTAATTCTTAGATCCGAAATGAGTGTACAGTAAAACAAATGTTTTAATCTTTAGTGTGTTTATCAAGGGACACATTTGTATTGTTAGAGATTTAATTATAAAGTATATTCCACTTGTTTGTGAACAATATTTTGTAAATATTATACCTACCACAGTCCCTCTTCAAGCTATGAAAGACATATTGTGCATACACTGATTAATCAAGGGATTCAGACAGCAAAATAAATCTGGATTTTATTGGGAAGCATAAATAAAAGCTCAGATACATGTACTGGGGGAAAACACAAGAATTTGATATTTTCCAGAAAAATTTAATTTTACATGTTTTTTTCTCTTCCACCATAGGATAAACATATGAAATGTATAAAATCCAATACACATTCTCCACTTCTCTACTGATTGTCAATGTAAGGGGGGCACTTCTCCGATAAATGGCAATGTAAAAAACGCAGTTTTCTAGTGACTAACAATGTGAGGGGGTATTTATCTCTTGACTGTGTGAGGAGGCACCCCTCCACTCATTCTCAATATAAGCAGTCTTTCTTCACTAACAAGCATTGTAAGGAGGCCTCCCTCCACTGATCAATTACTGACTACCATTGTAAGGGGTAATTATGTACTAACTATACATTTAAAGTGGACGTTCTCTACTAACTACTGCTGATGTGCTAAGGTTTGGGTCAAACTCACAGGAAACAGTCACATGGCAACAGGTCACCAGCTCAACCAATTGCAGCCAGGGAATTCCACATCCCACTTAACAAATACAGCTGATATCATTGACCTAATATGGCCAAAATAGCCATATTTTGACAATGACATTGACCTTATATAACCACATGGCCTTAGTTCAGCACAACTAACTTCTCAGCTCATCACTACTGACTACCAGTGTTTGTGGCATTTTCCACTGGTCCTGTTAGGTACTAGAGAACCTGCTGATGCCACTGTGTTCCTTGTACCTGAAGGGTGTAGTTCCAATGTCAAACAGAGGGTGTCTCCCAACAATGCTGGCTGTGTGAGGGCCTTTATTTCCACCTAAAAGCTGAAAAACCATGTAGTACGTCTAGTACGTCACTACGTTTGTAACTGTTGGCCTACATTTGCGTGATCGTGTATATGCAAGACAAGTTTGAGCCAACGCCCTTTGGACAAAATTCCACGATTTTGTTGGCCAACAATCCGATCATGTGTACGAGGCATAACTGTCCCTTTTCTATCCAGATTCAATTTGACCCCTCCAAGCATGGAAGCAAATCAGTGGTAGTGTGAACAGTTTATGTAGCTGCTCACCTTGCTTGGAATTTTAGTACACTGTGTTGATGCACTGCATGCCTGTATGTTCAGTAATGATTTGCAAAAGTATTGTTATTATTATTATTTTTTTATAAATTCAGTTTTACAGTTGACTATGATAGTAGTGTGTTTAGAAATGCTTTAAGAAAACACCAGTTAGACATATTATCCCTGATTAAATCTATCCTGGCACTGGCCAATTTTTACACTGCTATCTCCTCTGCAGTATCCTAATTTGTGTAGTGAAAAAGCTGCATGTACTCTTTGGGAGTTATTTACTAAAGGTAAATCCTCTTTGCACTACAAGTGCACTGCAAGTGCACTTGGAAGTGCAGTCATTGTATATCTGAGGGGGACATGCAAGGAAATAAAAAAACAGCATTTGTGCTTGTACATGATTGGATGATAAAATCAGCAGAACTTCACCTCATTTCAGAGCTTCCCCTCAGATCTACAGAGATATACAGTGACTGCACTTGCAAGTGCACTTCCAAGTGCACTTTCAGTGCACTTGTATTGCAAAGTAAATTTACCTTTAGTAAATAACCACCTTTGTTTCTGTTTCAAGCAGTTCTTCCTTAATAAAAATGAGAGCAAGTTAAAATTAAATGTTTTCCTTTAGAAATGTCATTTTGCTGCAGCACTGTTCTACACATCACACAGATGCTCCACTTTACAGGCAGACTAAGGGGACCCCCAGGCATGATATTTAAATAAATCTTTCATTTTTATTGTTTCACTTTAAGCATTATTAAAATCACTGCTCCTGAAAAAACTGTAATTTTAAAAACTTTTTTTTCATTGATACATGCCCCCTAGGCCAGTACCCAGGTCCTCATACACTTGCATAATAACGTGCACATAAGCCTTTAAAATTAGCACTATTTATTTTTTCATGTATGTATCCCATAGACTTTAATAGGTTTTGCATGTTCACTCAAACATTTTGCCTGTTCGCATTTTCTAGTGCGAAACGATCAGGGGGGTGTTCGGCCCATCCAGAATACTTGTGGTATTCACTAGCTTGATGATATTACATCAGAGACAACTTGAAATCTTTTTCATCCCTTCACTGAGAATTTCAACTACACTTGTCGGAATATGTTAAGTATATCCAAGTTTCCACCTTTTTTAAACAGTACCTTAAAGCACCTTTAACCTCCACTTTAAGGCATGGTTATATTTATTTTCCAATATAAAGGGTATCTCACTTTTTTATAACCTTCTCGGAGAGAAGTCAGTACTGAGTAGAACCTTAAACATTGAACATTGGTAGCGGGATCCTAATTCTCACTACTCCCTGTTGCAATGGTCCAGATCTATCAGGCAGACCTATAAAGCAACATAGAATGTCAATCTATTGGAAATTGCCCATAACATTTTCTTGAGGTGATATCTCACACTGTCTTGCATTTCTAAATTCACTCCTCAGATACCCCAGGAGTGTTGGAGGATGTGCAGTGTTAAAGGCAAATTGTACCATACACTGTGGTCTTGCAGAGGAATCAAAAGTTTCTGGTCTCAGATCTTCTGAGTTCTGACAGAAATGTCAACCCTACATTTTCATCCCATGCCTGGCATAGCCTTATTAAACATAGACATTGAATCCATTCCTTACCATCTCTGCAATATAGTAACCCATATTTTACTAGCAGGTAGATTGATGATAGCCAGAAACTGTAACCTATTCAAGCCCCAAGTCTACTCTTAACACTGGGTACTGTCAACACACACTGTCAATATAAACTAATGTGGGCTTCTGCCAAAAGCATGCTTGATAAGGCTCTCAAAGAATGCCCCCCTCCCTGGCTGACTTGGATTCCAACTGAAGGATGACAATTATCTTTGAATTATGTGAAATATATGTTCATGATACTTGTACATTACGAGGCATAGTTGTATAGCTTTATATATTTGATATCCCAGACTCCACTTTTGGTCTTTATGCGTTACTTCTTAAATAATAGCTGTACTATCCTTTCTTTTTTGTCTTATATGCATTTGCCAAATGTGTAACAGGATACATTTGCCTAAACTGACTTATGCTTTGTTATTGACAATTTTGCCATAAGCCTATGACTATGTATTGTATATTTTTATTTCTTGAAAACCCAATAAAAAAAATATTGAAATGGAAACACTGGAACTTGCTACTTTGACACTTGCTATGATCAGTAACACTGACATTTGCTATGAGCAGTGATAATGGCACTTGTAATGATCAGTAGAGTTGGACGAATGGTTCAGCCCAAGCATGAATTTGAGCCAAACATTGGCTGTTCACCCATTCTCTGAATACCCGAATTATGGGGGCGTTTGACCCTTTGTACGCCCCCCTGAGATACCACAATGGACTGCGCCTTTGCACGGTGCATTGGAAGCCCTGATTGGCTGAAACAATGAAAGCTTTGCCCAATTGACTTTTCCCAATCTGGGCACAGAGCAATGTCAGAGCCATGATGTGATATTGGTGTGGAAAGAAATAGAACAGGGCTCTGTTCAGTGCTGCTAGCGAGTTAGTGTTTTATAGTTTTGTGTTATTGAACTCCTATTGTCAGTGTAGAATATCAGTTTAGTTTGAATCTAGTGATAGTTCAGTGTGAGTGTAGTGTGGCCGTTCATTTTTACTTTAGTGTCAGTTTTTTTGAGTGTAGTGTGACCATTCATTTTTTACTGCAAGTTTAATACCATATATTTTAGTTTAACACTGTACATTTCAATGCGTTACTGCACATTTAATGCCATATATTTCACTGCGTTACTGAACGTTTAACACCATATATTTTATTGCATTACTGCAGGTTTAACGCCATATATTTCATTGTTTTACTGCAAGTTTAATGCCATATATTTCATTATGTCACTGCAAGTTTAGCGCCATATAGTTCTGTGTTACTGCAAGTTTAACACCAAATATTTAATTTCATTATTGCACGTTTAACGCTATATAGTTCTGTGCATTACTGAAAGTTTAACGCCGTATAGTTCTGTGCATTACTGCAATATTATAGTGTATCCGTGGAGTGTATCTGTGTTGTGAATACTCAAATTAAAGTTCACCAAACACCACTTTCCATTGATTAAAGTGCATTCACGTATACATCCTTATTACATTTTGTTAATAAGCACCTCCCACTCCCCCATCATGTGTGGGAGGACAGCAAGGAGAGGCAGACATTCCCATGGCATTGTAAAGGGGCCAGCAGCGTATGTACTAAGGTGGACACATACGCTAAGTCCGCAAAGGTGGACTTAGTCCTCAGGCAGGGCATACTTCCCTCTGTTTAGTGATGGAAGAGTAGAGAGCAGCCACCCTATTCCATCACATTGTGGAGCTGTTATCTCCCGGCCCACTTCCCACAGCTCAGCTGTCTGGGCCTTTTTTAGTACATGTGCAGCTGATTGCACTGTTGCTTTTTGCAAACTTTGTCTCAAGTGCATCAAGTGTGGCAAAAACACCAACTATTTGGGTACCACATGCTTGACAAAGCATTTAACCTCCCACCACTCAGCCCATTGGCAAGAGCACGTAAAAGCCACACAAAAGGGGCACAAATCTGTCCCTCCTCCTTACTCGCCTCAGTCTGTCCCTGCTATACCTCATGATCTCTCAGCAGCCTCCACGGACAGGGATGATGGTATAGCGCAGGGTGTCCCAGGTCCTTGTAGCACATCAGCCAGCAGCACACCACCAGCTGTAGACTATAGCTGGCAAATTTCTCTGCCCCATCTGCTGCAGTGGAAAAAAATACAGTCCTTGCCACCCACATGTCCAGCGTCTAAATGCAAGCTTGTTAAAGCTGCTGGCTCTACAACTTCTGCCTTCCACCTGGTGGATTCTGCCCTCTTCTGTGAATTTGCAGAATGTGCTGTACCACAATGGTAGGTTCCCAGACGATATTTATTTTCACGTAAGGCCATTCCATCTCTCTACCATCTCATGGAAGGCAATTTTGTGGCATCGTTGGGTAAGGCAGTCAGCTGCAAAGTCCATGTTACTGCTGACACATGGTCCAGTAAGCATGAGCAGGGACGATATATTTAGTTCACAGCACACTGGGTAACTCAGAAGGATGCAGGACAGGGCTCTGTGCTCCAGCTTATGCCATCCATACAGCTGGTGATGATGCCAGATTCATCAGCTCTACCCCCTCCTCCTCCTCCATGCCCTCTTCTGCTGAATTGTCCTATGAACCTAAAGTCCCCCCTAAGCGTTCAAAGGGCTATTCAATGAGTCAGGCTAAGAGGTGCCATGCAGTGCTTCAGCTGGTCTGTCAAGGGGACAGGAACTACACCGGAGCAGAGATTGTTACATTTCTGCAGGGACAAGAGGTGGTTCACGCCATGCCAGCTGGAGCCAGGGATGGTGGTGTGTGATAATGGCACAAACCTCCTATCCACGCTTAGACAGGGAAAGTTGACACATGTGCCATGCCTGGCACGTGTCCTCAAATTGGTGGTGCAGCATTTCCTACATAGGTACCCAGGGTTGGAAGATCTACTAAAGTAGGCCAGAAGAGTGTGTAGCCATTTTAGGCGGTCATACACAGCCAGTGTTCGATTGGCTGAAATTCAGCAGGAATTCCACCTGTCCATAAACTGCCTGATTTGTGACATGGCCACCAGGTGTGACTCGACTTTGGCAATGCAGCAGCAGCTTCACATGCAATAGAGGGCTGCCATTGAGTACCTGTGTGAGTATGGCACAACGACAGGCTCAGGCCAGCTCGGCTTTTTTTCCCCACACCAATGGCTACTCATAAAGGATGCATTCAATGGACTGTCACCATTTAAGGAGTCCACAAGGATGGAGAGCCCTGACAATGCATGCATCAGTGACACAATACCTGTTGCGTTCCTGCTGGAGCAGACTCTGTGTGGCATTACGGACAGGGGACTTAAGGCAGAGCAGTGGGAGGAAGAAGAGGACTCCCTTTCCTCTCAAGGCCCACTTTATGCAGACACCATTGTTAATATGCCACAGAACACAGAGAAAGAGGAGGAGGAGAAGGTTTCGGAGGCATTGAAGCAGAAGAAAACATGCATCAAACAGTAAGAGATGGTTTTCCATCTGCAGAACCCTTGGGAGTAGTACATGGCTGGGAAGAGGCAGTTACAGATACTCTAATCCTCAGTGACCCCAAGGAGTCTGGTTTTCATGCCTCCAAAAATTTGCAGAGCATGGGCTCCCTCATGCTTCAAAGCCTGCGAAAGGACCCGAGAATACTTGACGTAAAGGAGAAGGATCACTATTGGTTGGCAACTCTCCTTGACCACCGTTATAAGGGGAGAGTCTCAGAACTCATCCCATCACCACAGAGAGTGCAGAAGATGAAATCTCTTGAGGACACCTAAAAGAGAAGTTTATTTAATGCTTTTCCCAGACTACAGTGTGGAAAACATAGTTTTGAGGCTTCTGTTGGTCAAGAGAGAAGTGGTGGAGAAGGTGACCACCTAAGTGATGTAATCCTAAATTTTTTTAGTCCTCGCCACCCAGGGCTGTCAGCTTCCACATCCCATCGGCAGTGTCTACATCACATGATGGATGATTATCTAGGTCCAAAACAGAGATGGAGAGCTTTCTAGTTGATGATCCACTGGCTTATTGGGTCATGAGCAGGCCCGGACTGGGACAAAAAATAGGCCCGGGCATTTTGGAATGAGCAGCCCATGACATCTTAACCGGCCCCTTTCCCACTTTCCATCCTCATGAATCCCCCTGGAGAGGGGAGGGGGAAACCCAGCAAAGGGGCGAGGGGGACAGGGAAAGAGCGGGGGGGGGGGGGCAGAGAGCACAGGGAAGAACCTTGATAACATGGGGTGGGGCGAGAGCACAGGGAGGCTGGAGAGCACTGTGGGGGGTGGCGGAGAGCATGGGGGGGCAGAGAGCACAGGGGTGAGGCAGAGAACACAGGGAGGAAAAGGCGAGCACAAGGGGGCCGAAGAGCATGGGGGGCTGGAGAGCACAGGGAGTGGGGGGTTGAAGAGTACAGGGGGAGGTGGAGAGCACAGGGGGGAGGCGGAGATCATTGGGGGGCTGTAGAGCACTGGGGGGAGGTGGAGGGCAGCGGAGGGCACAGGGGGGCAGCAGGGAGCATTAGAAGAGGAGGAGAGAACAGGGGGTAGGCGGAGATCAATGGGGGGGGCTGTAGAGCACTGGGGGAGAGGCGTAGGGCACAGGGGGGCAGTGTAGAGCATGGGGGAGGTGGAGATCACGGGGGGGGGCTAGAGAGCACTGGGGGAGAGGCAGAGGGCACAGGTGGGCACCATAGAGCATGGGGAGGCTAGAGAGCACTGGGGGCAGCGTAGAGGATAAGGGAAGTGGAGAGCACAGGGAGAGAGACGGAGGGCACGGGGGGCAGCGTAGAGCATGGGGGGAAGGTGGAGAGCACAGGAGGGAGATGGAGAGCAAAGGGGGTGAGGCGCAGGGCACAGGGGGAAGCGTAGAGCATGCAAAGGAGGTGGAGAGCACAGGAGGAAGATGGAGAGCACAGGGGGTGAGGCGGAGGGCACAGGTGGGCAGCATAGAGTATGGGGGAGGTGGAGATCACAGGGGGGAGGTGAAAAGCACAGGGGGAGAGGTGGAGGGCACAGGGGGGTAGCGTAGAGCATGGGGGAAAGACGCAGGGCACGGGGGGGGGGGCAGCATAGAGCATGGGGAGGTGGAGAACACAGGAGGGAGATGGCAAGAACAGGGGGGCTGGAGAGCACTCGGGGGTACTAGAGAGTATTGGGGGGAGGTGAAGTGCACAGGGGGGCAGCATAGAACATGGGAGGAGGTGGAGAGCACAGGAAAGAGGTGGAGAGCACAGGGGGAGAGTCAGAGGGCACAGTGGGGCAGCGTAGAGCATGGGGGAGGTGGAGAGTACAGGGGGCAGCGGAGAGTATGGGGGGAGGTGGTGAGCACAGAAGGGAGGTGGAGAGCACTGGGGGAGGTGAAGAGCACAGGGGGAGAGCGTAGAGCACAGGGGGAGGTAAAAAAGCACAGGGGGGAGAGGCGGGGGGCACAGGAGGGCAGTGTAGAGCATGGGGGGGGTGGTGGAGAGCCCAGGAGGGAGGAGGAGAGCACAGGGGGGGCTGGATAGCACTTGGGAAGTGGAGGGCACAGGGGGCAGCAAGGAGCATGAGGGAGGTGGATATCACAGTGAGAGAGAGGCAGAGGCCACGGGGGGGCAGCAGAGAGCACTGGGTGGGTTAGAGAGCACTGCGGGGGGTAGAGATAAGCAGGATAGGAGGAGTAGTGGGTTGGTTGCATATAGAAGAATTATTCTCTCCATCTTCCTCCCGCAGTACCTGAAAGCCTGCGAGAGGGAGAGGAGAAGCATTCAGAGACTGCGGGAGGAAGATGGACAGAATGATTCTTCTATATGCAGCCGCCCCATTCAGGTTACAGGTGGCCACACTTGCTTTCTCTCTGATCCGACTGCATCAGGCTCCTCTCCCCTTCGTGGTCACGCCCCGGCTCCAACGGCTAAACTATATTGGCAGCCGTGGCTCCTCTAGCTCCTCCCCCCTTCATGTCTCAGTCCCCCTTGTGCGGATGGCTGAGCCTGAGCTGATGCAGACTGTGGATCTAATACAGGAGATGACCAGAGACTGCGGATCTAATACAGGAGATGACCAGAGACTACAAGTCTAATACAAGAGATGACCAGAGACTGCGGATCTAATACAAGAGATGACCAGAGACTGCGGATCTAATACAAGAGATGACCAGAGACTGTAAATCTATTACAGGAGATGACCAGAGACTGCAAATATAATACAAGAGATGACCAGTGACTGAGGATCTATTACAGGAGATGACCAGAGACTGCGGATCTAATACAGGAGATGACCAGAGACTGCGGATCTAATAAAGGAGATGACCAGAGACTGCGGATCTAATAAAGGAGATGACCAGAGACTGCGGATCTATTAAAGGAGATGACCAGAGACTGCGGATCTAATACAAGAGATGACCAGAGACTGCGGATCTATTACAGGAGATGACCAGAGACTGCAAATATAATACAAGAGATGACCAGAGACTGCGGATTTAATACAGGAGATGACCAGAGACTGCGGATCTAATACAGGAGATGACCAGACACTGCAAATCTAATACAAGAGATGACCAGAGACTGCGGATCTATTACAGGAGATGACCAGAGACTGCGGATCTAATACAGGAGATGACCAGAGACTGCGGATCTAATACAGGAGATGACCAGAGACTGCGGATCTATTACAGGAGATGACCAGAGACTGCGGATCTAATACAGGAGATGACCAGTGTGAAAGGGATCTCTAAGAGAGACTGACCACTTTTATTTTTTATTAAGATCAGTTTTAGGCTGGGTTCACACTGCTGCGACTATGAGAACCGGATGTGATTCGCACCGCACTGCAGTGCAAATCACATCCGATCTCTGTGCGATACGAGTTCAGCCATACAGATAGTATGGCTGAATTCGCATCGCACCCGCCTCAAACTCGCACAGGACCCTTTTTTTGGTCCGCAGCAGAATCGGATCGCATGGATGTTCATACCATGCGATCCGATCCCTGTCCGAGTTTGCAGATCGCACTGCGATATGCGAACTGATCTGGGGGTGTCATTAACGTTTCACTGACACTCCCAGCAGTTCGCATAGGGCAGTGCGAACTGCCGCCGGGAGGCATGCGATGCGGGAAAACGCCGCGCATTCGCGGCGTTCCCGCATCGCTGCAGTGTGAACACAGCCTAAAGCATTGCCAGGCATGATAAAAAAAAAAAAAAACACTATCAGCCAAGAAAAAACACATTGGCAGGCATGATAAAAAAAAAAAAAAAAAATAAAAAACATTGGCAGGCATGAAAAAAAAAAACACATTGGCACAGGCATGATAAAAAAAAAAAAAAAAAACATTGGCAGGCATGAAAAAAAAAAAAACACATTGGCACAGGCATGATAAAAAAAAAAAAAAAAACATTGGCAGGCATTGAAAAAAAAAAAACATTGGCACAGGCATGATAAAAAAAAAAAAACATTGGCAGGCAATGAAAAAAAACACATTGGCATTTGGCACAGGCATGATAAAAAAAAAAAAAACACACATTATCAGCAAAGTTGTATAAAAAAATATACATATGAGGCAGGCAATATTGTCACTTACCTTTCTAGTTGCAGGTTCTTTTACGACAGTAAGAAGATGAGTTCTCCTCCAACTCCTCCCCCTTCGGTCACATGACCTCTTCTCCTCTTCATTTCCTCCAAAGGTGAAAGGCCGCGGAGGTAGCAGAGGAGATGGCTGTGGTGAGCGGCGCTGGCACAAGGAGAGTCCAGCCCGCAGCCCAGCCCAGCCCGCAGCCCAGCCCAGCCCGCAGCCCGCAAATAATTCTTCTCTGCCAGTGCCAGAAATAAATGCGGCCGTCTCCGCGGAGCCGGCCGCGGAGTCGGCCGCGGGGCCGGCCGCGGAGGCGGCCGTGGACGGTGGAGCTAATGACTGGACCAGCGCCCAGCGGCCATGAAATGATATGCGGCCCGGCGGTCCGCGGCCCACCGGGCAAATGCCCGGTGTGCCCTATGGCCAGTCCGGGCCTGGTCATGAGAATAGACCACTTGCCAGAACATGCCCAGTATGCTATTGACCTGCACCCAGCATGCTTTCTGAATGGGCATTCAGTGCTGCTGGAGGTTTTGTTACTGATGATAGAACGAGTCTGTCCACAGACTCGGTGGACCGTCTTTTATCAAAGTGAATCAGTCCTGGATTACCAGCAGCTATGAAGCCCATGATGCAGATGTCTCAGTTTAATGCCCCTTTCACACTTGTGCTACACCAAAGTCATGCAATTTTGCTACGATTTCGCAGGCATGACAGTGATAGGACTGTGGATCCGACTTTGCCCCACGACTTGAAGTACGACTTCAATGAGCAGGGACGCAACTTTGATTACCAAATAATTAGGGGGAACTCCATGCCAATTTTTTTAAAGAAAAAAAACAGCATGGGTTCCCCCTTCATGGGCATCCCGGGCCCTTCAGTCTGGTATGGATTTTAAGGGGAACCCCCACGCTGAAAAAACGGCATGGGTCCCCCCAAAATCCATACCAGACCCTTATCCGAGCACCAGCCTGGCCGGTCAGGAAAGGGGGTGGGGATGAGCGAGCACCCACCCCTCCTGAGCCGTACCAGGCCGCACGCCCTCAACATGGGTGTAGGTGCTTTGAGGCAGGGGGGCCCTGCCCCCCACCCCAAAGCACCCTGTCCCCGTATTGATGGGGACAAGGGCCCCTTCCCGACAATCCTGGCCATTGGTTGTCAGGGTCTACGGGCGGGGGGCTTTAATAAGGGGGCCCCCAGATCCCAGCCCCCCACCCTATGTGAATGAGTATGGGGTACATCGTACCCTTATTCATTCACCTGGGGGGAAAAAGTGTCAATAAAAAAACACACTACACAGGTTTTTAAAGTAATTTATTAGGCAGCTCCGGGGGTCTTCTTCTGACTTCTCTGCTCTCTTCTCCCACTTTCCGGTGTCTTCTCCCGCTCTCCGGTGCCTTCTTCCGGGCTCCTCTGCTAGCTTCTTCTATCCCCTCCTACTTTTTAAAAACCTGTGTAGTGTGTTTTTTTTATTTACACTTTTTCCCCTGGTGAATGGGTAGGGGTGCGATGTACCCCATACTCATTCACATAGGGTGGGGGGCTGGGATCTGGTGGCCCCCTTATTAAAAGGGGCTCCCAGATTCTGATAAGCCCCCACCCGCAGACCCCTACAACCAACAGCCAGGGTTGCCGGGAAGGGGTCCTTGTCCTCATCAACATGGGGATAAGGTGCTTTGGGGTGGGTGGGCAAGGTGCTCGCTCATCCCCACCCCCTTTCCTGACCGACCAGGCTGGTGCTCAGATAAGGGTCTGTTTTTTTTCTGTTTTTTTGGGGGGTTCCCCTTACAATCCATACCAGACCGAAGGGCCCGGGATGCCCATGAAGGGGAACCCATGCCGTTTTTTTCTTAAAAAAATTAGCGTGGAGTTCCCCCGAATTATTTGGTAATCAAAGTCGCGTCCCTGCTCATTGAAGTCATACTTCAAGTCATGGGGCAAAGTCGGATCCACAGTCGTATGACTGTCTTGCCAAAATTGTGGCCACAAAATCGTGGCAAAACAGCGTGACTTTGGAGAAGCACAAATGTGAAAGGGGCCAAAAAGTGTTTTAGAGCTGTTTAAATCTCTGCAGAACATCTAGGCTGCCTAGTGTTGTGGATGTTGATTTCATCTGGAAGAATGTTTTTGGTGCAGATTTCATGGGCACAATTAACACCCAAAAAAACAATTTTTCTGCACCTGTTTGACAGGTGGATATCATTACAACTTTTGACAGCAAGGCCAATTCTTGCTTTCATCAAGAGTATTTCTATAGGGTTACGGTGTGAAGGTGCCACCGACACCCAAAGAACAATCTTTCCGCACCTGTTACAGAAATAGAAATCCAAAGTCTGTTGGAGAGACACCAAAATGTATTCAAAATATCTCTAATCTTGTTCCCTGTGCACTACATTGTAGCCTCATCATACAGAAAGGCTGCCCAAGCCGTCGCTTACAAAATAAAGAAAGCTTGCAGGGGAAATATCATTTTTGGGCTTTATAAATGCAAATATTGCTGCATCAGCTTTTATACACAGTACAGATGTGTCACTTTACAGGTGGACTAATGCCGCGTACACACGAGCGGACTTTTCAACATCCAAAGTCCGAAGGACTGAGTCCGTCAGACTATCCGATCGTGTGTAGGCTGCAACGGACTTTTGACTCGCCAAAGTCCGAAGGACTTTAGAATATGGAACATGCTTCAAATTTTTCCGAAGGAACTCCGCCGGACCCGGTCCCCTTCGAAAAATCCGCTCGTGTGTATGCTACTCCGACGGACTAAAACCGACGCTAGGGCAGCTATTGGCTACTGGCTATGAACTTCCTTATTCGAGCCGAGTCGTACGTCATCACGTTCGAATCCGTCGGAGTTTAGTGTGATCGTGTGTGGCCAAGTCCGCTCAGCCGAAAAGTCTGTCAGAACTCCGTCGGAATTCCAGCAGAACTCCGACGGAACTCCTTCGGAAGTCTGTCGGACATAAGTCCTCTCGTGTGTACGGGGCTTAAGGATCCCCCAGGCACTATATTGCAGGGAATTTTTCATTTTTATACTTTCAATTTAAGCATCAATAAATCACTGCTCATTTAAAAATGACATTTTTTTACAAACTTTTTTTTCATTGATACATGTCCCTCAGGGTAGTACACGGACCCCCATAACCATTGTATGCCCAATTACCTGCATGTATATGTACTTTTGACTTTTCACGTTTGGGTCCCATAGACTTCAATTGGGTTCGTTATTCGGTTCCGAACTTTCCCGATATTCGAAAGTACTGGTGCGAACTGAACAGGGGGTTGTTCGGCCCATCCTGACATGGTAATCATGGCTGCTGAGCCTTGATTATCGTGGTGAGTTTAAGTGCCTTTGTCATCCACAACTCTCCTCTGACAGTCTCTCCCTCTCCCCCTTGATCCCTGTCATCATGAGAGCGGCTTTCCTCCCCGCCCCTCCCACCGCTATTCAGCTGCATAATGCAGCACATATCAATGTATCCCCAACTGATTATACTTCCTTTACCAACAGTGTATGTGTTTGTTTGAAATGAAAAGGCTAAATACATTTTGTCACATCGCAGCTGTGTGGTCACGTGATCCCCCTGTGCTGGTCGGCCTTGATCTATGAAGAGAAGCAGGAGGGGCCAAGATTCCCAAGATTCCCCTCTGCTGGCCAGCTGACATCACAGGGGAATCTTGGTCCCTCCTGCTTCTCTCCATAGATTGAGGCTGGCCAGCACAGGGGGATCATGTTAATGTGCAGCTGCGGTGTGGCTAAATGTATTTAGCCTTTTGATTTTAAACAAACACATACACTATTGTTAATGGAAGGATACCTGGATGGGATACATGTAAAGTCACGTAGTGACTTTACAAACACTTGAATTAATCTGGTTAATGCTACTGTGTCATTTCTGATATGGATACAAAAAAGTAATCCCCCAGGATTCCCTGCACTGTCAATTTATTTTTGAAGCCCCCTCCAAAGGACCCTTTTACAAGAATACTGGATTACATGAGGAAATTAGGCCAGTTTATTGGAGGATTCTAATTTTGGTAATTCATAGAGACTCTGCATGGTCTGAATATGTTAAAATGTATATATTTTAGTAAAGGCTCTCATTCTGTTAACAAATATAGCACCAAACACAAAAGTAGAGATGCTCACCTTCATCGGTTTTCTGTTCTCTACATGTCTATTATTATTAAACATCTGGGTTATGACTGCTCTACATTAAACTAACCCATTAGGAAAAATGGGCATAAAGAACATCACTAGACACAAGGGAGTATAGCTGTATGCATATAACTATGTATATAACTAAACATAGATTAAAAGGTACTTGTACTTTGCCCATGCTGCCCATAGTCAATCTCTTTTCCCTCCATCCCATTCTGTTTTTTGAGAGGGAGAAAACAGAGAAAACTCTGTGTGAGTTCTATGCTGTTATTTGGAGCTGACACAGGGCTGAAATCACTTGGCTTTCACCCATGTGACAACCTGGAGGCCTGACCAATTATTAAACATCACTGTCATTTGGTGTGAAGGAGAGAGAGTAATATGCTTCCAGTATCAGGTTGGCAGCAGCTGGGTGAGCCTCCAAAGCATACACTCAGGTGGCAAAGGTAAAAGCTTCTTAATTTATGTTTAGTTGTGTCTGTAAGGACATGCAAAGTACAGTGTCCCAATGCAGCATTCCTTAGCAACCATTTAGATTTCAGTTTACTGTAGTCAGATCAGTAGAAAATTAAATTCAACTGCCTAGGATGCAATTTGTTGAATAGTTATGCCACTTCGCATTTCCATGGTAAAAATATTCAGAGGTGTAAAAAGATAAATATATGTTTACATATTCCTTAGAAGTAGGGCAATGTGATATCTGTTCTTTCTTATAAATATAAGTCACTGCACAATTAATCAATACTGTGCCAATCAATGCTCTATACATTTCCCATATATTACCTGTAGTAAATTGTTTATTCATAAGCCTTATCTGTTGTTACAGTTTATAATCTGTGAGAATGCCCTCATTTTTATCATTCTCTAAGCCTGTCATCATGGCTGAGACAAGGCTTATCCCTTTGAGCAGATTAGTCGATCATGTTGAAATCAGAAGAGGGATTATATTGCTTGTAATACATGGAGCCAAATTAAATGTATTTTGTTTAAACAGCATAGGATCCTGTTGCTATGGCTTTAGTGACTCTTATTAAATCATAATATGACAATGAGATAATGGTGGCTAAAGTGGCAAAACTAACTGGTATCCTTTCATGTCACTAATAAAATGTAACGTTGAATGTTATATTTTCATGCATGTTTTTATTGTAATCCAGTATGTATTATTCATATTACTTTTGAAAGGTAATTAAAAAAAAACTTTAGCTTAAAAGTACTATATGTACTGTAGAACTCTAATGCTGTCTATATTTTCTGTTTGCAGAGCTGTTTACACCCCGATATATGACCCACTACCAATTGTTTCTGAAGATAAGATGCGTAGAAAGAAAATTAGCTCATCCTCCAAAGCAGATGACCATGATAATATTGCTTGTGCACATCCTCCATTAAAAGTACTGTCAGTCTGTGAGAGATCTGTGCCCAATATAACAACTGCATCTACTTAAAGCGGAAGTAAACCCAGTTTCAAAAAACACTTACATTCCCGGCATGTGGGAAATGCTAACTTTCACATTGGTTGTGCTGTCAACCAAACTTTCAAACCATCCAATGGCTGGTTTCATAACTGATCACATGTGCAGCATTATGGCAGTTGAAGCATCATTAGAGGCCAAGATGACAGCTTCCTTGACTTAAAACGATAGAAGGGTTTACTTCCACTTTAAATGATGAAGCACATTTAAAATGATGAATGTAGACCTTATTATTCTTGATTCATACTTCTATAGCTATGACATGATGAATAGCCCACCCACAGTTCCTACTTTGGTTAACTTTTCTTTTTTACTAAAATTATTGGCTTCTTAGGCCGCGTACACACGGGCGGACTGTTCGCCCAACTTTGTCCGCTGAACAGTGTTTGGGCGGACAGTCCGCTCGTGTGTGGGCTTTCAGCGGACAGTTTCAGCGGACAGTTTGACGAACAAGGTTTTTCGGAAATTCCGTAAAACTGTCCGCTGAAACCTTGTTTCAGCGAACAGTCCGCTCGTGTGTAGGCTTGTTCGTCAAACAAAGTTGCGCGCATGCTCAGAAAGGATTTTCACGCCGAAAGTTATAATGCAGTGTATAGGACGTCGTATTTTTCGTCCCGTCGTACGTGCCGTTCACGTCATCGCGCACGGTTTCAGCAAACTGTTCGTTCGTCGTGTGTGGCCATGTCCGTCCATGCTAATTTTGAGCGGACTGTTTGCCGAAACTGTTTGACGGACAAAGTTGGGCGAACAGTCCGCCCGTGTGTACGAGGCCTTAGACATCAGACTCAGACTGATGGGATATGCATACATTAATATGCACATGCGTCCAAGGGAAATACATATACATTAGGGACACCTCATGTATTCAATAAAAATATCAATACATGTAATAGTGTATTGTGGAAAAATTAAGGACACCCTTGGTTATAGAAGCTGATCTTGCCCACTTTGGCATATATACTTTTTTGAAAGCATTTTGTATAACTGCCCACCAGTCTATGACATTTAAATGTTTGACTACTTCTACATGCTAAGTTCCTTCAGTTGAAAGAAGTTTGTGGGTATGAACTACAGGTTTCAAAATTCCTCTACAAAGGTCCGATGGGAATCAAATCAGTGCTTTGATTAGGGCATTTCAAAATCTTTTTAAACCATTCCTTGGTGGGTTTACTAGTGTGCTTCACACCAGTTTCATATTAAAAGACCCATTTGAGTTCAACTTCAACTTTTTGACAGGCAGGTGTTGATTTACTAAAACTGGAAAGTGCTAAATCTGGTGCAGCTATGCATATAAATCAATCAGCTTCCAGGTTTTTTTTTGTCAAAGATTAATTGAACAAGCTGGCTACCATGCACAGCTGCACCAGATTTTGCCCTCTCTAGTTTTAGTAAAACATGCTCTAGATGTAAAAGATTCAACCTGCATACCCCCTAAGCCCTTGTACACACGGTCGGAGAATCCGTCGGAATGTGTCCTATCGGACCGTGTCGTCGGATAATCCGACTGTGTGTGGTATGCATCGGACTAATTCAGTCGGAATATCCGTCGGACCCAATTTTCCAACATGTTGGAAATATTTCCCGACCAACTGGTTCGATCGGACATACTCCGATCATGTGTAGAGAATTTTGATCGGACCAAGTGCCACGCATGCTCAGATCAAATTCCTACATCAAAGATATTGGCTACTAGCCTGAACGTAGTCCCATCGTAACGAAATTATGTCATCACGTTCTGAATGATCGGATTTTTCGACAACTTAGTCCGACCGTGTGTATGCAACAGTTTCAGACAAGATCCGACGGACAAAATCCGACGGGCTAAATCCGACGGATTTGGTTGTGGAAATCTCCAACCGTGTGTACAGGGGCTAAGAGGGTTCTAACCATCAACACCTAATCTGGAATACAAAATTCCTGGTTATTTGATTTTAGATTTGAAGTACTGGTAAATGTAGGAGTATACTTACTTTTTCATATGACAAATCGACAGCATCATTCATTTAAATAATGAAAATTAATATACAGTAAAACCTTGGTTTGAGAGCGTTTTGCAAGACAAGCAAAATGTTTTAATAAATGTTAACTTGATATACAAGCGGTCTTGATATACAAGTAGCGTCACATCACAACTGAATATAAAAGAGAAGAGAGGTCTCTCTAAGTGTAGCAATATGGTTACATTTAATGAAGGTACAACATTTAGCAACTCACGTGGTTGATTATTAAAACAGGCACATATAAGTATGCAGGCATCTGGGGTAAAGCTGTCCACATAGATCATCCTCCTCACCGCCATCGACATTGTCCTTTCCACGTTGCGCTCCATTAGCAGTTCAAGCCACACATTCAGATCTCTATACTGCAGGGTATTCTTCCCGGTCACGATTCCAAACTGACAGCAGTGAGAGCTAGCAGTGCGGGTGATGGTCTGTGTGGACAGCTTTACCCCAGATGCCTGTGCCATGCTCCTCTTTTAATCAACAACTATGTGAGTTGCTAAATGTTGTACCTTCATTAAATGTAACCATATTGCTACTCTTAGAGGCACATCTCTTCTCTTTTATACACTGTAGCTTCTGCTGGATTTTACTTCTAATCCCCTTGTGGAGGCTGCCATTGGGGATGGACATTTTATGGTTACACAACCTATCACATTGCTATAATCTTTTTATATGCACTATACACAGAAGGACTTATGAATAAATGGTTGTGGAACGAATCAATTGAGTTTTCATTATTTCTTATGGGGAAATTTGCTTTGATATACAGGTGCTTTGGATTACAACCATGTTTCTGGAACAAATTATGCTCACAACCCAAGGTTTTACTGCACTATGAAATTTTAAGCATCATATGTTCATCACATTTATCTGTAAGCACTATTTGAACTATTTGAATCAAGTTATAATGTTTGCCAGTATAAAGAGGTTTAAAAATGCTAGCAGCTTCCATGGGGCGTTTTACATTTTCATATGACTGTAAATGTATATGACAGATTGAAAAATTAAGCATTATCCAACCATAATTACAGATATAACATGGGTAGCGGACAGTCTAGAACTGATTTAAAAAAGACTGTATAAGGCCCAACCCTCAGTCTCCTAGTTAGGGTACCCAGAATATATTACAATACTTACTTGATAATTACTTGCAGTATCAATACAAAAGAAAGGCGTAGCACTCCCGCTCGTTATCAACAAATACACAAACCCACACAAATACAAACACACAAATGTATCTGATATTCCTAGCTAAAAAACAGCGTGAGGCCATGCTAAAAAAGGGACACCATAAATTACATATACTATCTGATATAAAATATCTGGTCTAGGAAAACATTACCAGTCACATAACAGCTATATGGGCTTTGCTACCCCTCCTTTATGCCTGATATGTGATTGTTAATTTTGCTTTGAAGTAACACTAGCATGTGGCAAATGCACATTTTATTTTACCTCTTTTTTTATTTATTCGAAAATGTATCTTTAGATTTGTGTCTGACATCTTTGGAGTCAAGTGATTCCCCAAAGATTTTTGTCTGTAAGTGATGTTGAAGTCAAGATGCTTTTCAGGGTCATTCTGGTTCATTTCACACATAAAGAAGACAGGATCACTCTAGAATAACTTTATCACTGGTGACATATTTTAATATATGCGTTCACAGAAATCACAGAGTTTGTATGTAGAAATCTTTACTTATACATGCAAGAACACCAAATATTAATTTCTGTTCATATACTCTCTTACATGCTTTGAAAACTCTCTAATTTTTTTACACTTACGCTTGAGACAATTGAATATGACAATGATGATAATAAAAATAAAAAATAAATAAGATGCTTACTTTCAAGCTGCCTTTACCAAGTAATCAGAGGTGAGCAATTAGCAGCTTGAAAATCTTTTATTTGTGAACACTCAATACTAATCTATACCTCCAATATGGGCAGTATGAATTTAGCATTATAACCTGAATATTTTATAATATATATATTATACATTTCAAACTGTGTACTTGTGTGTATGTATATATATATATATATATATATATATATATATATATATATATATACAAACACACACACAAGTACACAGTTTAAATGGTGCTTCATCTAAGTTTCAATACTGTATGTTAAGCACCACACACATTTTACTGCTTGTCAAAACAAAATCCCATTTTCATTTAATAAAGTATAGTTTTGTTCTCCAGATGTATGTTTGAATAAGATGTCATACTCTGTTTTAGTTCAGGATTGCACCCTGCTGATGTTCCTAGGCAGAAAGAAAATTACCTTATTGAAACATATTGCTGGTAGTGACTGGTGCCAAATTTTGCATTGGTATTACACACATGACATATTCAGAGACCTTTGAGTAAGACTATGAATATCAAGCACTTGAAAAGATTATACAGGCTTTCCCTTTTGGGTATAGAAGGTTGTGGTTCTGGATGAGTGTTTTTCAGATCAATATAATTATGTCATAAAAACATATAACAGAATAGTCATTCACAGTCCTTCACAGTTCCCTGATTCTATATTGTGGGAAGATTGTTTTTCTCCTTTCTAGTTTTGTTTGCTTTTCTTACGCTTTAAAAATTGCTTTATTACCGTAGACAGAAGGTTTCTGTGTCATTCTGTAAACATAGTAAAATGAAAAGGGTCTATAGCTTAGCTTAATCCAGTTAAAGTCTTTTAATTTCTGAATGTAGCAGGTGTTTGAAGCTTCCAGCAATACAATAATATTAATAATTCATGCTAGCTCAGCTACAAAATGTTATTTAAATTCTTAGTTTTCCCTTAGATAAATTTAGTTATGCATTCACAGATTTTGTGACCCTTTTGAGTGATATTTTGCTGCCAAAATGCATACTAGGCAGCCATTTGGATGGCCCAATTGGCATAACACTTTTAGAATAAGAAGCTGGGTTTTGATAGTAGTCTCGTGGATCACAGGAGCAACATTTTGGCATAATAGAGCTTATAATTAGCAGGATAAAAAGAATAACTGAAAAGAATTGGTGATTGGGGAAATCACTAATTTATATCTATCAGCAGAAGGGTTAGGAATCCTTTTCAATTTTTCTAGGGAACACCACTTCACCTAAACTGTTCTTGTTGATCACGGTTTTCATTCAAAAGACTTTACATAGCATGTGGATAGAGATGAGTGAAGTGATTTTGATGGAAAATGATTTTGCCACACAATTACTGATTTCACTGTTGGTGAAATCACCAAAACAGAAACTCACAGTTATGTGCACTGATTTGCTTAGGCAAACTTTGCTTGAAATAAAAAAAAAACATATTTTTTTATGTATTTTTGGGGATATATTCTTTTTTGTAGTAATGTAGTTTATTTTAATTAGTATTCTTTGTATTTGTGTTTTTGGATTTTTCACCAATCCCTATATTGGACCAATGGAACTAGAGTTGGTCTATGTCATTTTATTTTTCAAAATATTCTTGTTTGTATTACATGTTGTGTATATTCTACTGCTGAAATAATTTACATAAAAAACTGCCTATTTAGTTGTATAGTACTTTTATAGAATAGCCCCACACACACACACACACACTTCTGCCCTTATCTCTTTATCTAAGTTTAAGAATTATATTGTATGCTAAAATGTGTAATCTAAGTGTCTTGTTAGATTATTTTACAATAAACAAAAATATTTTTACATTGGAAGCAATGTGGGAATAAGAAAGTGTAAACTAAAATGATTCAAAGTCCAGTAAAACAACAGGTATGGCAAAGTATCATCAGGCCACTTCATACATTATTAAAGAACAGTAAAAGGAACTACTTATTGCTATCATTTTTAAACCTATTTGTATTTTAGAGATCATTGATAATTTACTTTGGTTTAAACTTTTTAAGCAAGTACAGAGTACAATATGTAATTATAACATTTATTGTCATCATATTTAGGGAAGCTAGAAAGGGCAGATGTACTGCTGTAAAAAGATAAACTATTTGATTTATATTTTGTCTATTTTGTTGATATTATTATTATTATTATTATTATTATCAATAATGATTAGTAGTTATATAAGTAATAGTAGTAATATTCTTTACTTATAACGCACCAACAAATTTCTCAGCATTGTAAAAAATAAATTTGAAATTAATTACCCCCAAACCAAACCACAATCAAAAAGTGCAAAGAGAGCTTTTAATCTGATAAATCTAATATAAATATAATATAATGATGATGATGATGATGATGATGATAATGAAATATCATCAGCATCAACATCACTAATTACAACCTACTTTGCTTCAACTATAATATTGTATTTTCTAATCTTTGCTTTTAGTAATGTACACCATTTTTTGTTTACTGCTTAATACATGCATTATTTCTATCTTTATGAAAATCAAATAGCATATAACCATCAAATTTGCTCTAAATAATAAATCTCTAGCCATTTTTCTAATTTACTTGTCCCAGTGATTATTGCCACTAGTACGAAATGTAGTGGGAATTCCAGTTGTTAGCAGAGAAGAAGGAGGGGAAAACTCCCTATGGAAACACCCGTTCTAGCAACAACTGTGTTAAAAAGAATTGCCCCTGTATTGTCTATGGAACTGCATAAGAGAAAATAAAATCTGGCAGGAGATTTATCTAAACACTGTCTAAACCAGAAATGTAATTTCCAGATTGAATTTACAAATGCTATTCCATTTTTTTTTATTTATTTTTTTACTATTGATTACCTGAGCCAATATTGCATTCCTCTTCCTTTCTGGAGAGTTTTTGTATATTAATTTACTATTATATGATTTATTTCCCCCTGCTGTAAGAGGGTTATAATAGTTCTTCCTTCCTTTGCAGGAGTAAAGGCAGAACAGCGTCACTTGGTTCCCATAGAAACCCCTTCTGAAGCTTTCCTGTTAGCTATTCACAGATTGCAGCACCATTTCAAATATTTTGACCCATGTTTAAGGCCTGATACATGTCACTTTATTCAAAACCCAACTCCAAAATTTTGGATTCCCAACAAACCAATAATGCTTTGTGAATGCCTGTTTTTCTGTGCTTTTTGCTATTGGAAATCCTTACTATGAAACAGAATTATAACATATATAGAATGTCAAAGAGTATGATGAATTTCTCTCATACAATAGTCTTTGCGTAACAGAGATGCTCATAGAGCAATAGGCCATATCCTGCTCTTTCAATAAAAGGACCTCCTAAGTACATAGATGTATAGAATTGTGTGCAGATACTGACAGATATGTTCACTAGGAAATGAAGTTATATATATATATATATCATACTATCATACAACATAATATTATTTCTAATGCCAACAATTATATATGAAATAAAAGCATGAACATTATATATATATATATATATATATATATATATATATATATATATATACCGGTATATATATTAATGTTTATTGCAATGCAATTATTTGTATTTTTTTTTTCACTAGATCGGGTCTTTGTACCAGGTTTTCTACTAAAATCTACTTAAATATCAACGTGTTTTCTTTTCCAATTGTCCTTTTATACACATTGATCTATTATCTCGTCTTATGGAGCAAAGGGATCAATGCGGGACATGAGAATTTCATTAGAACTCTGTATTCTTTTTCAGTACTAAGTACTGAGGTAAATCACTACAGCGTATTCATTCCCTGCATGATAGCACCAATTGATCACTGTACATACATAAACCATGCTTAAAGATTGTATCATTTTACAACCTCTAATGTATTTTGAATCACTCTATCACCTCAAGTAAATGTTGGATAGCACAATCCTTTTAAACTTTGTGTAAGCACACAATGCAACTCAAGAGTCATCCACCGTTTTCTTCAGAAATAAATTACTTTGACACTTACTTATACTACTGCTAGTTTTAACAAAGAATCTTTAGTAATTCTAATGCATTTTAGCCTATTATGATATTTATGACTATTATTATTATTATTATTATTATTATTATTATTATTATTATTAATAATAATAATAATAATAATAATAATAATAATAATAATGGTATACTGTAGGTAGAATAATGTGTTATGAGTTAGATTTTAATAAATTTTTGTGCCACCGATAACATATTGGATTCTATCCAAAAGGATCGTAGTGCATGCGTGTGATTGTGACAGAAATATTAGATTGTAGACTCCTTTACGGACAGGAGGATAGTTTTTTGAATGATAAAATGGTCTCTGAAGTGCTCTACAGAATATGTCAGCTCTAGGGAATTGATTATAATAAATTACACATACATTGCTAATAATATATTTTGTATGGAGTATTCCCTACTGCTACAGTTAGAAACAAACTTTCTAAACAAATGTGTTATACTGTAGTTACAAATAGGAAAACACTAATATAGCCTTTTTTTTCAATGAACATGCTTTAAATACTTATTTAATAAATGAAAAACATATTTTTCTGCAGAGCAATTAAAATGTTCAGATTGCTGCACACTTTATTTCTTCCTCTTTTCCTCTAATTTTGTAAATGAGTGTAATCTTATTACACTATCAGAACTGACACATTTCCAGTTATTATTCTGTATTATTATGCAAATGTTAAATTAAGCTTAAAAAGTGTTGGGTAATATATATATTGTAATTGTTGGCTTATAACACAAGCTCATGTTTAACATTGCTATACAGAGCTCCGCTACCTTCTATACTGGTTTGCAATCTGGGTAAATCAATTTTTTTTGTTTTCTTTCCCTAGATTGGGGACTGCAAGCTGAGTGAGCTGATAACATCAACCATTTTAGTGTACTTGCTGTGTAAGAATAAAGAGGCAGTAATAGAAAGGGTGCTACCCTGGAGCAGGTTCAAGCTTGATATAGAAAGGGAGTCAAAGGCTCTCTTGAGAGCTGCTGTGCAGAGTTCACATTGCTTGCTGTGAAAAAAAAAAACATCTGAAATTCCCATTCTGACAAAACTATAAGGAAAGTTCAGGCATCAGGGCACTCTCGGTAGGAAACTGATAAAATGTGTAGGATAATGAAATTTTCCGCAGAAATATCCCCCCTCTTATTTGAAAAGACAAATTATTAGCATTTTTAAACAATTTCAATATGTTTAATGACTCAAGTTTAAGCTCAAACTGTTCCGCTTACTGAATAAAGTGCTAGGTCTGTAAACAGGAATCTTAACTTACCCCAAGAGTACACTCATTTTAAATTTTACTTGAAAGCGGGATGTACGTTTATTACAATTTCAAACAAAATGCTAATGCCATTAAACAAATGAGGTTTAGGCAAATTAACTGCATTTTAATATTCTAAAAGCCTATGATATAGGACATTGTGTTACGAAACATTGGCTCGAAGTATCAGTTGCAAGTGGGATTTTCATTGCTCTAAATCTCAGGAGAATATTTGTAATTAGTATCATTTGCCTAATACTTCAGGTTAATTAGAATATTTAATTGAATAGCTGTAATCTTCAGAGATGACTATATTATGATCAAATTAGCACCATCACAGCACACGCTGCTCGCTGCTGCAGCCTGGCTCACTTCTGCTAGCTATTCAGCCCTCTGGAGCGTTCAGCAACATAAGAAAAAATCTGTTTCTTACACTTTCGAATTTTAATGATCCATTTGAACTCTGCCATCAACATTTAATTATTCTAAAAAAAAGGGAAAAAAATCCCCAACCATGGCTCCCATATGGCATGTTGGCAGATACACTTGCCCACATTTAGTTCTGCACCTCTGTTTTGCAAAAAGATTTAACATAAGCTTTTTTTTTTTCCTCCAAAGCAAGACTTTTTATGGTGTTTGGAAATACAGACCATATAAAGCTTTACAGAGAGATTACTTGGATAATAGTGAAATGCTATTAGGGATAGGGGCAGATGAATTAACTAAGTTGGAGGCTTCCCAGCCAGGTAAGGTAAAATTACTTTTTCACTCTGTAGCAAATCTTTCATGCACTGTCCATATTTCTTTTTAACCATTGTATATATTAGGACAAGCTGCACAAGAAATATGAAATATGTTAAACCCTTTCATTGCCACCCGTGCAATTTCTGCAGGGGTTACTCAGAAAGCAACTCCAGTCAAATGTACCTTATGTTGTTTTCTGGCTGCTAGCTTAACATGTATGAGTCTGGATGTAGTGCTCCTGGCAACCTTAACGTCTTCCCACAGATTAGCTCTATTCAGCACAGACATTTAAACAGCACCAGCTTTCTGAGCTTAGTATCTTAGTGTAATTTACACTGAGGCCAAATATTTGCTTTAAATAAATTAAAGGATAGGATTGTTCTGGTACAAAATGTTCTGAATATCAGAAATGTCAACATTAGTACAATGACTTCTGTATTATCTTCTTAATAAATTAATGTAAAAACCAAACATAGAGGATTATTAATTGCTTAGGTGTATCTTCATCCCAATCACACATAGAAAATGACCAAAAAACACTGTGGGTGGGTGTGGGGGACTTTCTTTGAAGGCACACAAAAATTAACTAGTATCCATACAAAATCATAATATTATATAAAACCATCAAAGTTTATTGTACACAATTCCATAAAAAAAAACAAGTTCAAAAAGCTTGGGCTGACAAAAAATAATAAACTCGCATATATACATAATAAATATATATATACTGTATATATTGGGCCTTTTGTCTTGTAGAATACGTGCAGGAACTAACACTCCCCAGCCAACTTCCCATACCCAACCCCGCCCTTTCTCAGGGAGAAAAAGTAAAGCAATGACAAATAATGGGTGAGGTCAAGGCTCAGAACTGTATTTTGGACATGACGCAAGGTTTAGGAATGTGTAACACACAGAGTACAGGAGTGCATAACACACAGGAGTGCGTATTGTGCAGTGCTGAGGCATGTGTATCACACAGAAAAGAAAATCAGCACATGGGACAGTACTTACATCCCTTGTGCTGTTGGCTGCTGTTTTCATTGAAAACGGCACCAGTGACAGGTCCCTCGGCTCTATTAACTCCCCTGCACTGAAAGATTATGTCTATTTGGGGTGGGGGGGGGGGTATATGTAACATAAAACCTATTGTACAGAGTGCAGAATTCAGGAGTACTGTCCAGGGGCCATGAGTATGTAACTTACAACAGTAATGTCCTGTACACACGGTCGGACATTCCGACCACAAAATCCATCGGATTTTGTCCGAAACTTGGGTTGCATACACATGGTCGCACATAGTTGTCGGAAAATCCGATTGTTCTGAACGAGGTGACGTCAAACACATACGTCGGGACTATAAATAGGCCAGTAGCCAATAGCTTTCGTCTCTTAGTTTATTCTGAGCATGCGTGGCGCTTTGTCCGCCAGAATTGTCTACACACGATCGGAATTTATGCGATCGGATTTTGTTGTCGGAAAATTTTAGATCCTGCTCTCAAACTTTGTGCGTCGGAAATTCCGATGGAAAAAGTCTGATAGAGCCCACACACGATCGGATTTTCTGACAACATAATCCGATTGGACTTTTTCCATCAGAATTTCCGACTGTGTGTACAGGGCATAACAGGTATGTAATATTTAGCACAACATCAAGAGTATAGGTTTTGGATATGTAATGCACAAGGCAAGTTAAAAAAAATCCTGACCACTGCACCCTGAATTGCTGCCCCCTGCAGATTTTCCTTGTCCTCCTCAAGAAAAAGTCCACCTTCCCTCAAGTAACCCCCAAAGTAACCGTTTATTGTTCACCTCTGCACAACTATTTTCTTACCCCCCCCCCCCCATCCACAGCTCAACTCTGTATGCCATGTCTACTGCTCACATTATCCCTCCTCTTCCAGAGCTCACAATCTCTCCCTTCCCCTGCCCATCCTCAGATTACCTTTTCTCATGCCATCCACAGATTACCCTCTCCCCCTTCATCCACATTTCCCTTTCTCCTCCCCTCCACTCACAGCTCACCTTCTCCTCCCCTCCATTCACAGCTCACCTTCTCCTCCCCATCATTCACAGCTCACCTTGTCCCCTCCTCCGTCCACAGCTCACCTTCTCCCCTCCTCTGTCCACAGCTCACCTTCTCCTCCCCTTCATCTACATCTCACCTTCTCCTCCCCTCTGTCCTTAGTTCACATTCTACTCCCCTCCGTCCACAGTTCAGCTTAGTGTGCATCCTGGTCACAACCTTTTTAACCCCTGCCAACATATCACCTCTGCACCCCATTCACATTTGATCTCTGCCCCCCACCACACTTCACTTCTGCACCCCCATCTCCTATCCACAACTCTCAACCTCTGCAACCCCCCATCTTTCACCGGAGTTCCACTGAAATATACACTATATTACCTGCCTTTATACTCACACAAACTTTAGCGACACCCCAGTCTTAGTCTGTAGGGTTCAATATTGAGTTGGCCCACCCTTTGCAGCTATAACAGCTTCAACTCTTCTGGGAAAGCTTTGATCGTTCTTCCAGAAGCGCATTTGTGAGGTCAGACACTGATGTTGGATGAGAAGACCTGGCTCACAGTCTCCACTCTACTTCACCCCAAAGGGTTGAGGTCAGGAGTCTGCGCAGGCCAGTCAATTTCATCCACCCCAAACTCGCTCATCCATGTCTTTATGTATGGACCTTGCTTTGTGCACTGGTGTGCAGTCATTTTGGAACAGGAAGGGGCCATTCCCAAACTGTTCCCACAAAATTGGGAGCATAAAATTGTCCAAAATGTCCAGGTATGCTGACGCTTTAAGAGTTCCCTTCACTAGAACTAAGGGGCCAAGCCCAACCCCTGAAAAACAACCCTACAACATATTCCCCCCTCCACCAAATGAGTTGGACCAGTGCACAAAGCAAGGTCCATAAAGACAAAAAAGCGAGTTTGGGATGGAGGAACTTGACTGGCCTGCACAGAATCATCCTCTCAGGGGAGAGAAGCCAGACACAAAAGAAGTCATTACTCTGCTCTTCTCCTGCCTGGACTCACAGAGCAAACCTGAGTAGAGGTAACCAATCCAATTTAAAGTGCCATATTGTGCTTTGTTTGCCATTTAAGTGTGCCTCTGTTCTCAGGGACATTCTAGTGTTTGGAATCCCATGAAAGCAGCTTGAATATAGTATTGAGAGCTATATTGCCCTTAAATCTCAGTCATTGCTCTCTAGTTGATTACTTGAATATATATTGTTACTGTTCTATTATTCTTCCACAGAAATATTGCAGTAAAGACCATTTGTGTGTTTTATCATAACGTGTGGGTTTCTCATGGGTCATTGCACTTACATTATTGCCAGGTATGCCAGAGGGGGCTAAGACTGTTATTGGGGTTGAGAGGCAGAGTAACGGAAGGAACTAACTTAAGCCGCTCCTGCGGGGGTTTTGCTACATTAAGATATAGAAGACCGTCTCAGCAGATCCAATGTATCTCTGACAGCATACACAAGGAATATACATGGCTGATATATCTCAGCCCAATGCAACTTAACAGTATTCACAGCCAGCCCTCCATATCCTGGATATGAACATGTATAGTGGAAATTGACCAGAGATAACACATGGGGTTAGGGACATGTATAACTAACCCCTTCTACCTGGTAGCATCCTTAGAGCTAACAACATCAGCAGATCAACACAAATATCCATATGTCCCCCAGGAGGTATCCCCCTCTCTCTCTCTCTCCTACCCTCCTCCCCTTCCATGCACACCAGACACACTACCACAGCCACACACCACACACATGTCTAACCCTGGCCTCCCTCCCTCAAAACACTGCTAAAATCCCACTTTGGAGCCAAACAATGTATCCCCATTTAATAAATATGGGTACTTTTTCAGGTGGCGCAATAACCTAGTTGAGATGCATTCTGAGGTGGGTGAGAGGGAATCTTGGAAGAAACATTCAAGGTTCAGTATATTTGTATTATATCTAAAGTACAGACAATAAAACAATTCATAAACTGTGCCACTCAGTCCCAGTTGTAGGCTTATTTCTCCTTATAAATCCACTACATGCAAATATATGTGAGCCACACTCTGGGCTTCAGTCCCAGATTAGTGAACTTTATTGACCAATGCCCCATACACACGATCGGATTTTCCGACAACAAATGTTGGATGTGAGCTTGTTGGCTGAAAGTCCGACCATGTCTATGCTCCATTGAACATTTGTTGTCGGACTTTCCACCAACAAATATTGGCTAGCATGTTCTCAAATTTCCCGCCAACGCAACGTTGTTGTCGGAATTTCCAATCATGTGTACGGGGCATAACAATCAAAGTACAGCCTGCTTAGGCTCATTCCTCAGAATTCTGCTGTGGTAGTAGAGCTTGTATGCCAAATTAAAATCTGAAATGTAGCTCACATGTTTTGAATGGTTTTCGGTGATTCCCCTGGAAAAAAAAGGACAAAAAATTATTAGCTTGACATTGCTGAACTTCATAAAACTGCTGAGTCCAAAAATAAGCCTGTGTTCCCTCCAGGATGCAGAAAACTGATCAAGTGATCGAGAAAGCCATTACTTCAACAGCTTTCTGACCTTTCTCACCCAGCTAGCAGCAACCTTCCTCCAATCAGAACAGGTCCTCTGTTGCTGTCCTATGGAGGGAAGAATGGGGCCAAACTCCGAAAGTATCCATTACAAGTTCATAAGTGTTACTATTTTCAGCTTTTAATGAGACTTCCTTATGGATATGAAATAATAAATAAGGAGGACAAAAATAACTGAAATCCTTGTCAGACAGCATATACCTGGAAAGTCTATATTTAATGCCTCCTATAACAAAGATTTATTTACAAAGTTTGGAGATAGAATTTTGTAAGAGAATTCTGTAAGAGTTTTTAGTCAATATATCACTGTGCTCAGGAAATGACCTGATGACTCTTCCGGTAGGAGGGTGCTCACTCCCACTGTGTGGACTCAATGTCCTCTGGCACCCATCACCAGGCAGAGGGACAGAACAGCGATCTGCTTATGTAAACAAGGCAGATTGTCGTTCTAACAAGAGGGGAGGGATGGAATTTGTATCCCTACAAAGTAGGTAACAAATTCCATCTCTTCCCCTAGTAAAAGCCCCTACCACAGTACACATGAACACTGGTTAGACACACAGTTAACTCTTTGATCGCCACCCCCATGTTAACCCCTCCCCCCCTTCCCAGCCAGTGTCATTAGTAGAGTGACAGTGCATATTTTTTTTAGCACTGATCACTGTATTGGTGTCACTGGTCCCCAAAAAGTGCCAAAAGTGTCAACTAGTCTCAGAATGTCTGCTGAAATATCGCAGTCCCGCTATAAGTCTCTGATCGCTGCCATTACTAGTAAAACATTTTTAAAAATAAAATTAATAAAAATATCCCATAGTTTGTAGATGCTATCATTTTTGGGCAACTCAATCAATATAGGCTTATTGGGATATTTTCTTACCGAATGTAGCAGAATACATATTGGCCTAAATTTATGAAGAAATTAGATGTTTTTCATTTTTTTATTGGATAGGTCTCATAGCAGAAAGTAAAAAAATATAGTTTTCAGAATTGTCTGTCTTTTTTTGTTTATAATGCAAAAAATAAAAACACAGGGGTGATCAAATACCACCAAAAGAAAGCTCTATTTGTAGGAAAAGAAGGACATCAATTTTATTTGGGCACAGCGTCACAGCGTCACCGCGCAATTGTCAATTAAAGTAACGCAGTGCCATATCGCAAAAAATAGCCTGGTCATGAAGAGGGGTAAATCTTCCGGAGGTCAAGTGGTTAAAGCATTTGTTGTCTTATACTGGGTAAGTGAGCTCAAAAACAGAAAACAAAATACGTAGTAAGGAGATTAGCCCAGAGTTCCTCCTTGGCTTAACAGTCATGTGGGTGGAGAAAAGGGAGAATCTTGTTCAGATTTTTGGGATCCTGCCTTCCCTTTCTTTACGGCTCTTCAAGTCTTATGCCACATACATGTGATCAGATTTTCCGACAATAAAACCTTGAATTTTTGTCAGAAGGATGTTGGCTCAAACTTGTCTTGCATACACACGGGCACACAAATGTTGGCCAAAAATTCCAAACATGAAAACGCAGTGACATACAACACATATGATGAGCCGAGAAAAAAGAAGTTCAATAGCAGGTGCGGCTCCTTCTGCTTGATCCAGAGCATGCGTGAACTTTTGTGCGATGGACTTGTGTACACACTATCGAAATTTGAGAACCTGCAATTAAACATTTTTTGGTGGAAATTCCAACAGCAAATGTTCAATGGAGCATACACATGATCAGGCTTTAGGACAAAAAGCTCACATAAAACATTCCCCATCGGAAAGTCTGACCGTGTGTATGTGGCATTAGAACACTGGCAAAGGCTGCATATAGAATACAGTCCAGTAGACACACTCTAGCTATGGCTAAGTGGTATTCTAAAGCAATGACAGTCACAAAGTTGTATACAGGTCTTCAATTTCTTATGAGCTAATAGTATAGGGTGGTGTCCATATATTTGGTCTACGGGATAAAGTACATGATCTTGAAACATTTAGGGTTTCTTGACAATTGTTTGACCCACATGATGACAGCTGGAGCTATGAAAAATGCAATTAAAAAGACACACTGAAGAGGTAATGCCAAAAACTACAGTAGCATGTATATACACCCTGAGATCCAGTGATCTCACCTTCTTCCTCTCATACTGCCATGGCAATTATGGGTTTACCCAGAGTGTTGTGGCTGCATCATGTTATGTGTCACATAACGTATTATGTTACAAAGCAGCATGCTGGATCCATCATTTAAAATTGAGAGGGGCACTTGGTCCTTGCATGAACATTGTATTAGATGCATTCCTGAGTAGGGATGAGCTTGGTGTTCGAGTCGAATGCATGTTCGACTCGAACACCGGCTGTTCGCCCATTTGGCGAAGCCAGAACTCTGTGGGCAGTTCACACCTAATTCGTGTGGTACGAACGGCCCACAATGCACTGTACCATTGCTGGCTCATGATTGGCCAAGCATGCACTGTGACCCTGCATGCTTGGCCAATCACAGCGCCGGCAGCGAGGAGAGCCATAATTGGCCACATACAGGATGCCTGTGGCCAATAATAGCTCAGGCTGTTTAGTACATGCCACACACTGTATAAGGCTGCCAGCGAGGCGGCCTTGTGTAGTGTTCCGGCATCTGCAGGAGTTAGTGGGTGTTGTGTGCCTCCAGCGCAGAATACACCTGTATCTACCTTTATTGCTGTTCTCTAATAGAGCCATCTGCAGGAGTTAGTGGGCGTTGTGTGCTTCCAGCACCGTATACACCTGTATCTACCTTTATCGCTGTCCTCTAATAGAGCCATGTGCAGGAGTTAGTGGGTGTTGTGTGCTTCCAGCGCAGTATACACCTGTATCTACCTTTATTGCTGTCCTCTAATAGAGCCATGTGCAGGAGTTAGTGGGTGTTGTGTGCTTCCAGCGCAGTATACACCTGTATCTACCCTTTATTGCTGGTGTTCTATAATAAAGGTATCTGCAGGAGTTAGTGGGTGCTGTGTGCCTCCAGCAAAGCACAATATACACCTGTATCTATCCTTTATTGCTGGTGTTCTCTAATAAAGCTATCTGCAGGAGTTAGTGGGTGTTGTGTGCCTCCAGCACAGCACAGTATACACCTGTATCTACCCTTTATTGCTGGTGTTGTATCATACAGGCATCTGCAAGGGTTAGTGGGTGTTGTGTGCCTCTAGCACAATATACCCTACCCAATTTCTGGTTTTCCCATCTCCCTGCAGGCCATTACCATGTCTGGAAGGCCAACAAGGAGAGGCAGACAGGCACAAGCCAATAAAAGAGGGCAAGCAGGCTCTGTGTCTAGAGACAACAGTGCTGGTCGTGGATGTGTCATCAGCACGTGGCCATGGGACACGATTGTCCTTATTTTCGGCAGCTGGACGCATTGAGCCGCATCATGCCGAAGACTTGGTAGAGTGGATGACCAAGCCCTCTTCATCCTCCTCATCCTCTCTCACACAGGCTCAGGGTACTAGCATAGCAGCTGCCAACGCATCCTCTTCCCTCGTCTCAATGTCATCATCAGTCAATCCTTCCCTAAACCCACCATGTCCTCCTGAAGAGTCCCCCGAACTGTTTGAGCACAGTGTTGGGTACATGCTCCAGGAGGATGCCCAGTGTTTTGAAGCCTCTGATGATCATACTCATACTAGAGGAAGGCAGTAGCATGAATTCAGAGAGAGGGGATGCTCAAGAAGGACAGAAATCTGGCCGTCATGTTCCACAAGCTGTAGCATACTGCCAGGTTTTCTCCAGTGATGAAGAGGGAGGGGATGATGAGGTCACTGACTCCACGTGGTTGCCTGGTAGGAGAGAGGAGGAGGAGGCACATATCCAGGTAGGATGCCCTCCGGGGGCCAGCTTAGGGGCAGCACACCGACTGAATCACACCGCAGAGCTTCGCCTGTGCAGGGCGCTGCCTCTGCGCATTATTCCAAAAGTTCTTTGGTGTGGGCCTTTTTTGAGACGAGTGTATTAGATCGCACCACTGCTATTTGCAACATATGTCTCAAGAGTATCTCGCGTGGCCAAAACATCAGCCGCTTGGGTACCACATGCTTGACCAGACATATGTTGACCTGCCATGCATCTCATTGGCAAGCGTACCTTAAAGACCCACACCAAAGAACAAAGCGGACCTCTCCTTGCTCCTCATCAGCTGGGATCTCCAACCCCACTAGATAGACCTTCAGTCCTCTCTGAAACCTGCACTGAGAGGAATGAAGGTGTAGAATTAGGTGTGTCACAGCCAAGTGCTTGCGGGCACTCTGCTAGCAGTACACCCATGTCCGATTGTAGCAGGAAAATTTCCCTCCCCAGCCACTGGACCATAGAAAGAAGTTCACTCCCAGCCATCCACATGCCCAGCAGTTGAATGCTAGCTTGGCTAAATTGCTAGCACTTCAACTGCTGCTTTTTCAGTTGGTAGACTCGGCCCCCTTCCGTGAGTTTGTGCAATGTGCAGTTCCTCAGTGGCAGGTCCCCAAACCCCACTTTTTCTCATGGAAGGGCATTCCGGCTCTCTACCGGCATGTGGAAGGCAATGTCCTTGCCTCACTGGACAGGGCTGTCAGCGGTAAGGTGCATATTACCACTGACTCATGGTCCAGCAGGCATGGACAGGGACGTTACCTGTATTTCACGACCCATTGGGTCACTCTTCTAGCAGCTGGGAAGGATGCAGGACAAGGTGCAGTAGTGTTGCAGGTTGTTCCGCCACCACACCTCCAAAATGCTACTACTGTTTGTGACACACCTCTCTCCTCCACCCCCTCCTCTTCTTCTTCCTCCATGGCCTCTTCCAGTGCTCTGTCCTCGAAACCAGCGGTGCTCTGTAGGCGTTCAAGGGGCTACGCAAGTACGCAGGCAAAATATGCCATGATGTGCTTGCGCTGGTTTGTTTGGGGGACAGGAGCCACACTGGGGCAGATATTTTGTCAGCTCTGCAGGGGCAGGCTGAGAGGCGGTTGACGCCATGTCAGCTTAAGTCAGGAATGGTGGTTTGCAACAATGGCACCAACCTCCTCTCCGCCCTCCGACAGGGACAAATGACCCATGTGCCCTGTGTGTCCTTAACCTGGTGGTGCAGCGGTTCTTGGGCAGGTACCCGGGCTTACAGGATGCCCTGAAGCAGGCCAGGAAAGTCTGTGTGCATTTCTGCCAATCATTTAATGCCAGTGCTCGGCTGGCTGAACCTCCCAAGAACCGCCTTATATGTGACATGCCCACCAGGTGGAACTCAATGTTGGCCATGCTGCAGCGGCTGCACATGCAGCAGAGGGCCATCAATGAGTACCTGTGCGACTACGGCACTAGAACAGGGTCAGGGGAGCTCACTTTTTTCTTACCACGCCAGTGGGGCATGATCAGGGATGCATGCACTGTCCTGTCACCGTTTGAGGAGGCCACAAGGATGGTGAGCAGTGACAGTGCATGGATCAGTGACACTGTACCTCTTGTCCACCTGTTGGAGCATACGCTGCGTGGAATAATGGGCAGGGCACTTGAGGCAGAACAGAGTCAGGAAGAGGAGGACTTACTTGCCTCTCAAGGCCCCCTTTATCCAGACAGTGTTCCTGCTGTCCCACCCATCACACAGGAAGAAGATGAGGAGGAGGAGAAGGAGGAGGATGATTGTGTCAGCATGGAGGTGGAGCCTGGCACTCAGCATCAGCAGCAGCAGTCTTGTAGGGATGATTTAAAGTCCCAAGAAACCAGTGGACTTCTACGTGGCTGGGAGGAGGTGGCTGTGGATCATGTTGTCCTTAGTGACCCAGAGGACCGAATGCCTCAGCTAACCTACGCTGCATGGCTTCCCTGATCCTGCAAAGCCTGCGGAAGGATCCTCGTATTCTTCGGATCAAGGAGAGGGGCCATTACTGGCTGGCCACTCTCCTTGATCCACGGTACAAGGGTAAGGTTGTGGACCTTATCTTGCCGTCGCAGAGGGAGCAGAGGATGAGACATCTCCGGGAGGCCTTGCAGAAAGGTCTGTGCAACGCGTTCTCAGAGACTGGGAGGTTACAAACTCCTGGTCCTGGACAACGTGTTGCTGAGGCTTCGGTCAGAAGGAGCCCTGGAGAAGGTGGCCATCTGACCGATGTGTTTAAACAATTTTTTAGTCCGCAACCCCAAGGTATGATCGGTTCCAGCAACCATCGCCAGCGTCTGATTTACATGGTGCAGGAATACCTAGGGGCAAGGTCAGACTTGGACACCTTTCCCACCGAAAATCCTCTGGCTTACTGGGTCTTGAGGATGGATCACTGGCCAGAGCTTGCACAGTATGCAATTGAGCTACTGGCCTGTCCTGCATCCAGCGTTCTTTTGGAAAGCACCTTCAGTGCTGCTGGTGGCTTTGTAACCGATCACAGGGTGCGCCTGTCCACCGACTCGGTTGAACGACTGACCTTTATGCAATGCTTTTCTTTCCCCTTAATATCCGCACAAGACCCAAAGGAGCAGGTAATGGGCAGGGGGTCTACCTATGCCATTTTTCTCAATGATTTTCTTCCATATTGCCGGAACCAGATATTACATTAAAACCGCAAGCAGTTTTAAATGACTTTTTTTCTGTTAAATATCATTTTGTGCAGGGACTGTTCTAAACACGGGAAACACGTGCCACTTCACAGGCATACTATAGACACCCCCCAGGCATGACATTTAAAGGAATATTTCACTTTTTTTTTCACTTTTCACTTTAATCGTCATTAAAATAAGTGCTCCCGAAAAAACTGGCATTTTTAAAAACATTTTAGGCATTGACCCATGTCCTCTGGGGCAGGAGCCAGGTCCCCAAACCCTTTTTAGGACAATATCTTGCATATTAGCCATTAAAATTAGCACTTTTTATTTCGAACGTTCGAGTTCCATATACTTCAATGGGGTTCTAAAGTTCGCACGAATTTTCGGTCTGTTCGAAAGTTCTGAACCGAACCAGGGGGTGTTCGGCTCATCCCTACTCCCGAAGAAGCAATCAAATTGTGAAACATGTAGAGCTTTTCTTGTGCATTACAACATGATTACAGGATTTTGATCTGTACTAATGTTATGCATCTATCTAATTAGAGAGATTCAGTTAGTGGTCTGCATTTTATCTGCAAGATTTTTATATAAAAAATGTGTGTTCTGTAATATTTATTAAATTAAAACTTTGTATATATTTTTTATAATTGGTGCCTATAAAGTCCATTCTTGTTGTCCCTCTATTTAAAACTACTGTTCAGGACATGGCACTGCTTTATTTTTTGGATTCCTACAGTGCCATCCTGTGTTGGAGTTTTGTAAAACTTGTTGATTCATATCTATAGTGTTAAGTAGGACAACCTGGTGGGCAGAGAACTACCCTTCTCTCTGGGTGGTTTCTGTTTATATTCATATTGATGTCCAGAGGTGTCTCCAAGGAGCGTAGCCACCAGCACCATTTCTACTTTGCTCCTCATCCAACTACATCAGTAGGTGGATGTTTCCTGCTAGAAATCTGCATCTATTGAACCAATGCAATTAGGTAGCGAATAGGGTCTCCTCATGTTTTGCAGGAAGAAGGAGAATTTACTCAATTACGGTAATTTCTCCAGTAGTCTAGTACACCTCGAGGAGGCCTACTGGATAATTCTTCTTTACCCTTTGCAAAATCTCTCACTCTCACTATCCATCTGCATTTCAGAAGTCAGTCAATCCCTTTATTGGCTCAAGCACAGGGGCTTTTCATTGGGGCAAACCTAGCACTAGATATGTTGCTTGTGTTGCAACCCATCTGCATTTCACTCTCTGTGTAGGCCATTAATGGTGCTTTACCTTCCAATTGTTCTCCCCCACCAACATACTGAGATATTTATCAGAGTGCTTCATAGGGAAGCCCTCACCTTCCTGTTTTGTCATAGGTCACCTCCTCCAAATGAATGGGTCTTCATTGGCTGCAATGGCTACCATTGGCTATAAACTGGACCACTATCGAAATCTTAGCTTGGGGGTCGCTTTGACATTTCCATTGTTTCCCCGACATTACAATTATGACAGTAATATTAGTGGCCAATGTTAAGACCATTCTACAGGTTCCTGTTGCTAATGCTGATTTCTCTGATGTCTTCTCTAAGCGCTAATGTCACCTTACCTTCTGACCACTCCTTTGACTGGTCCTGTCTGATCCCTCATTCTTGTGGAAGAATCTACCCAAATTCTACTCCAAAAATGCAGGCCAGGTCTGAATACATTTTGGAAAATGATTAAAAAGCCTTAATTAGCCTGAAAATGTACCTAGCTACCTAGAGCTGTCTTTTCTATTTTTGTTGAGAAGAAACATAGAATCCTAAGGCTGTGCATAGACTATCGGGGGTCTGAAAGCTATCACTCAAAAGTCAGTATCCAAATCTACAAACCGGACCTAAGGGGAATCTACAATTTGGTCAAATAAAGGAGGAAGATGAATGGAGAGCCATGTTCAATACACGAGATGGGGGGGAATACTCTGCATATGGCTGTAATGTTGACAATTTGTAGATAATCAGTCACAACCTGTAATGAGGGTCTTGCCTCTCTATGTATGTGCATTTTCTGACAGTGGATTGTAAGAAGTAGATGGTGTTCTCCCAGGAACCCCTTTACGGGGCTTTCATCAGGTTATCAAAGGTTTTTCCTCTGTGGTGGCACCTATCACTGCCTTGACCTGTGAAAAACAACATTTCTTCAGGAAGCTGGAAGTTTTTGACATTCTGAAATACACATTCCTAAATAGACTGGCTTTAGATCAGCGAGACACCACTAAACCCTTCTACCTCAAAGTCGACATTTCCACCATGGGTGTTGGTGCTTTAATTCTGAAAAATGTCTCATATAAAAAGTGCTGTTTTTTCTTTTCCAGAACATTTTCACCTGTGGAAATAAAATATGGCAATGGGGATTGGAAGTTATTGGTGATCAAGCTGCCCTAAAGATATGGCAGTATCTTCTTGGGGGATCTTCACACCATCTGGCTCTATTTACCGATCACATGTACAATATGTACAATATCTCCAGTTTGCTCAGCAGCTCAATCTAAGCCAAACCCATTGGTCCCTTTTCTTTTCTCATATCAGACTTTTTGTTACACACAAGCCTGGTTTGGGTAAAACCTGAGCCATTGCACTCTCTTGCTTATTTTGTTTACTCCCACAATGGTGCATCTTTCTCTGAACTGTAGCCTGTTACTCCTGTTGCTTTAATTTTGGCAGTGACCTGCTTCCTCTGGTGCCACTGAATTTCAGCACCAAAATCCTATATAGGGCCCACATCCCCAAACTGGCAGGCTATCCAGGGATTCATAGGATTTTCACAATTTTTCCCATCGCTATTAGTTGCCAGGAGTAAAGAGAGACATTAAAGATTTTGTGGCTGCTTGTACCATCTACACACAGACCAAAGTTTCCTCTCATGCACCTATAGGCACTTTAGTGCCTGTTACGAAAACCAAGGAACTGTAGGAAAGTCTATTGATTTAACCACTGATTTTCCACCTTTTGAAGACTGCACAATTATTTGGGTTAGGGTGGAGGCTTTCTTTAAAATGACAAACGTCATTCTTTTCTCCACCATTCCTTCTGCTGCAACCCTGACATTTATCTTTATTGGTGAAGTTTATAGACTGCATGGCATGCACATTGATTCAGACAAGGGAGTCCAATTCACTTCTTAAATTTGAACACTGTAAATATTTGGATAGCTCACTGCAACAGGAAGGAATGCCTGGCCACCATCTACACATTTGTCGGGAGCTGAATGCCATGTATAATATCAGTATTATTACTACAATTATCAATGGCAGCTTCCCACTGTCAAAGGTTGTTAAGAATATTGGCGGGTGCAGGCACTGATGAGTCCTTAACAACTAGTGATGTCACTGGATCCTTTCATTTACATGGGCAGAAATCCTGGGGATAGTTAAAAAAATAGAATGGGGTTCATCCAACTTATACTATGCCCTCTATGCTCGGTATGAATTTTAAAGGGGGCTTTACTCAAAAAAAAAAAGAAAAAACAACATGTTGTTCCTTCAAAATTCTATACCAGACCCTTAAATTCCCCATGCCAAAATAAAATAAAAAGAGTGCCCCCCCCCCCACATAAAAGCCACACCAGATTCTTATCCAACCATGCAAGATGGCAGGCCAGGAGACATGGGGGGAGGGACTAGCATGCACCTCCCCCTTTAATCCATGGACAGTATCTCACAAAAGTGAGTACACCCCTCACATTTTTGTAAATATTTTATTACATATTTTCATGTGACACTTTGCTACAATGTAAAGTAGTGCGTGTACAGCTTGTATAACAGTGTAAATTTACTGCCCCCTCAAAATAACTCAACACACAACCATTAATGTCTAAACCGCTGGCAACAAAAGTGAGTACACACTTAAGTAAAAATGTCCACATTGGGCCCAATTAGCCATTTTCCCTCCACGATGTTATGTGACTCATTAGTGTTACAAGGTCTCAGGTGTTCCTGGGGAGCAAATGTGTTAAATTTGGTGTTATCACTCTCAATCTTTTATACTGGTCACTGGAAGTTCAACATGCCACCTCATGGCAAAGAACTCTCTGAGGATATTAAAAAAAGAATTGTTGCTCTACATAAAGAAGGCCTATGCTATAAGAAGCCAAGACCCTGAAACTGAGCTTCAGTACGGAGTACGGTGGCCAAGACCATACAGCGGTTTAACAGGACAGGTCCCATTCAGAACAGGCCTCACCATGGTCGACCAAAGAAGTTGAGTGCAAGTGCTCAGCATCATATTCAGAGGTTGCCTTTGGGAAATGGATGTATAAGTGCTGCCAGCATTGCTGCAGAGGTTGAAGGGGTGGGGGGTCACTCTGTCAGTGCTCAGACCATATGCCGCACACTGCATAAAATTGGTCTGCATGGCTGTCGTCCCAGAAGGAAGCCTCTTCTAAAGATGATGCACAATAAAGCCTGCCAACAGGTTGCTGAAGACATGCAGACTAAGGACATGGATTACTGTAACCATGTCCTGTGGTCTGATGAGACCAAGATACATTTTCTAGGTTCAGATGGTGTCAACCATGTGTGGTGGCAATCAGGTGAGGAATACAAAGACAAGTGTATCTTGCCTACAGTGGTGGGAGCGTAATGGTCTGGGGATGCATGAATACTGCCAGCACTGGGGAGCTACAGTTCATTGAGGGAACCCTGAATGCCAACATGTATTGAGACATTCTGAAGCAGAGCATGACCCTCTTTCTTCGGAGACTGGGCTGCCGGGGAGTATTCCAACATGATAACCATCCCAAACACACCTCAAAGGCCACCATTGCTTTGCTAAAGAAGCTGAGGGTATTGGTGATGGACCGGCCAGGCATGTTTCCAGACCTAAACCTTATTGAGCATCTGTGGGGCATCCTCAAATGGAAGGTGAAGGAACACAAGGTCTCTAACATCCACCAGCTCTGTGATGTGGTGATGGAGGAGTGGAAGAGGACTCCAGTGACAACCTGTGAAGCTCTGGTGAACTCCATGCCCAAGCGGGTTAAGGCAGGACTAGTGGCCACACAAAAATTTGACCCTTTAGGTCCAATTTGGACATTTTCACTTAGGGGTGTACTCACTTTTGTTGCCAACAGTGTAGACTTGAATTGCTGTGTGCTGAGTTATTTTTAGGCGACAGCAAATTGACACGATTATACAAGCTGTACATTCACTACTTTACATTGTAGCAACGTATCATTTCTTCAGTGTTGTCACATGAAAAGTTATAATAAAATATTTACACAAATGTGAGGGGTGTACTTACTTTTATGAGATACTGTATGGTCAATAACGTCTTGACACAGCTTCCTCACAGAACTGAGCGATCCAAAAAATCTTAGATTCCAAGTTGTATCACCTTTTTGAGTGTAAAGACTTTGGCCTAGAAGAATGCTTCCGGACCTTGGACTCAGAATATTCCATCACTTCTTCCCTATGAAACCAGACCCTTGATGGGTAGGGAGACTGCATAACAGTGGGGGGTAATATGGGGGGGGTAATGTAATGTCCAGCACACTGCATCCATCATTTAAACTTGAATGAGGCCATTTGTCCTCACCCTGAAATTATACTTTGCTACCCTGAGCTACCAAAGCTATACTTTGTTTAATGCTACCTGTATCCACCCTTGCACATCCACTGCCCTCTGCCATATCCACAGTCCCCACTTCACCTGCAGATTTTGTTGCACCTCAGCTGCCCCTGCAGCCTATAAATGCACCTCTGCTGCATCTAAAATTATCACTGCACCTCTGCTGCTCCTGCAGCTTCTGCCGCACTCAGAGCAGTGCTGTTTCTTGGTCTAGGCTGAGAAGGCCCAGGCATAGGGCGGCACTTTGCGGGGGCGGCAAAAGAGCCACCCCCCACATGCAAAAAAGCCCCCCATCCTGGTTCCCATGGCCTCCTTCAGCACAAATACTGCCCCAGCGGCTGGCTTGCTGTAGTGAGGCACTTGTAAATATTGTGGGCAGTATATTATTATTATTATACAGGATTTATATAGCACAGCTATAACAGTTTACGCAGCACTTTACAACATTAGGGTAGACATTACAATACAATACAATTCAAGACAGGGGGAATCAGAGGGCCCTGCTCCTTAGAGCTTACAATCTAGGAGGGAGGGTCAAGTTATACAAAAGAGTAATAGCTGTGGGGGATGGGCTAATGGAGAAAATAGTGCAGTTGTTAGATGGAGGCAGGATAGGCTTCTCTGAAGAGGAAAGTTTTCAGGGATCGCCTAAAAGTGGATAAATTTGGAGACATTCTGACAGATTGGGGTAGTGAGTTCCAGAGGATGGGTGAGGCTCGGGAGAAGTCCTGGAGGCAGATATGGGAGGAGGTGATGAGGGAGCTAGAGAGCAGGAGGTCTTGGGAGGAACGAATTGGGCAATTAGGTTGGTATTTTGAGACTAGGCTAGTGATGTAGCTGGGGGCAGAGTTGTGGATGGCTTTGTAAGTAAGTATTAGTATTTTGAATTTAATTTGTTGGGCAAGTGGCAGCCAATGGAGGGACTGGCAGAGAGGGGTAGCAGACACTGTGCAGTTTGTAAGGTGTATGAGTCTGGCAGCAGCATTCACGATGGACTGAAGGGGGGATAGTCTATGTAAAGGTAAGCCAATGAGGAGGGAGTTGCAGTAGTCAAGGCAAGAGATAACCAGGGAGTGAATCAAGAGCTTTGTGGTTTCATTGGTTAGTAAGGGGCGTAGTTTAGAGATGTTTTGGAGGTTGAGGCGGCAAGCTTTGGAAAGTGATTGGATGTGGGGCTGAAAGGAGAGTTCAGAGTCCAGGATAACACCTAGCACCCTGATCTGTGGGGATGGGTGGATGGTTGTGCCATTACTCTTGACAGAGAAGTCAGGGGAAGAGGTGCGTGGGGGAGGAAATATTATAAGTTCGGTTTTGGACAAGTTGAGTTTAAGTAAGTGTTGTGACATCCATATAGATATGTCTGTTAGTAAGTTGGTTAATGTGTGAGGAGACTGATTGAGTGAGTTGAGGGGTGGAGAGATAGATTTGTGTGTCGTCAGCATAGAAATTATATTGAAAGCCGTGAGTGGCTGACCCAGGGAAGAGGTGTAGATTGAAAATAAAAGAGGTCCAAGAACAGAACCTTGGGGGACTCCGACAGAGGAGGGAAGAGGAGTGGAGGAAGTAGAATTGTAAGTGACACTGAAGGTGCGTTGGGATAGGTAGGATGAGAGCCACTGAAGAGCACAGTCACGGAGACCAAGGGAGTAACGTTTTTTGAGGAGGAGAGGGTGGTCAACCGTGTCAAAGGCAGCTGAAAGGTCCAGAAGTAGGAGTACAGAATAGTGTCTGTTGGTTTTTGCAGTTAGTAGGTCATTTGTGAGTTTTAAAAGAGCAGTTTCTGTTGAGTGTTGAGGGCGAAATCTTGTAAAGTGCGGCACTTGTAAATATTGTAGGCAGTATATGGAGTGTGCTTGGCCAGTGGGGAGGGGGTGGGGTGGCAGCGACGATGACTGGCACCCCCATAAGCAGCCAGTGATTGGCCAGGCCAGCTGAATGTAATCTCACTGCCAGAGGCGGAGCACAATGCTCCACCAAGTCTCCTCCACACAACTTTCTTCTTCACTGCATCTTCTCCCCCGGCCTGGGGTGATGAGAGGTGGAGAGAGAGAGAGGAGCACGAGGGGAATCCCCAGCCAGCGGCCAGGAAAGGTTATGTTACTATTACTAATGTGTGCGTCAAGTGCTCAATATTGAAGTTGTACTGATGGCCACTGATGAGCTACACTGATATGGGCACTGATAGGCTGCACTGATATGGGCACTGATAGGCTGCACTGATATGGGCACTGATGAGCTTCACTGATATGGTCACTGATAGGCTGCACTGATATGGGCACTGATGAGCTGCACTGTTATGGGTACTGATGAGTTGCACTGATGAGCTGCACTGATATGGGCACTGATGAGCTGCACTGATATGAACACGGGTAGGCTGCACTGATATGGGCACTGATGAGCTTCACTGATATGGGCACTGATGAGCTGCACTGATGGGCTGCACTGATAGGCTGCACTGATATGGGCACTGATGAGCTTCACTGATATGGGCACTGATATGGGCACTGATGAGCTTCACTCATATGGGCCCTGATGAGCTGTACTGATATGGGCACTGATAGGCTGCACTGATATGGGCACTGATGAGCACTATTAGGCTGCACTTGTTGCCCCTGATGAGTCCACACTGATGGGCAGTGATGAGGATGCTCTGAGAGGCACTGATAAGGCTGTATTGATGGGCACTGATAGGTGGCACTGATGGCCCCTGATGAGCTTCACTGTTGGGAACTGATAAGGCTGCACTGATGGGCACTGATAAGGTTGCACCGGTTGCCCCTGATGAGGCTGCACTGATAAGGCTGTACTGATGAGCACTGATAGGCCGCAATGATGGGCAATAATAGGCTGCACTGGTTGCCCCTGATGAGGCTGCACTGATGGGCACTGATAATGCTGTACTTATGAGCACTGATAGGCGGCACTGATGGGCACTAATAGGCTGCACCAGTTTCCCCTGATGAGGCTGCACTGATGGGCACTGATAAGGCTGTACTGATGAGCACTGATAGGCAGCTCTGATGGGCACTGTTAGGCTGCACCGGTTTCCCCTGATGAGGCTGCACTGATGGGCACTGATAAGGCTGTACTGATGAGCACTGATAGACGGCACTGATTGGCACTAATAGGCTGCACTGGTTGCCCCTGATATGGCCGCACTGATGGCCACTGATGAGCTGCACAGTTGGACATTGATGGGGCTACACTGATGAGCACTGATAAGGCTGCACTGATGGGCACTGATAGGTGGCACTTATGGGCACTAATAGGCTGCACCGGTTGCCCCTGATGAGGCTGCACTGATGGGCACTGATAAGGCTGTACTGATGAGCACTAATAGGCGGCACTGAGGGCCACTGAGTGATGAGGCCACTTGGTACCCACTTTTAATGTACAGAGCAGAAGAGGTGGAGCTCTAAAAGGAAAAGGTGGAGTATAAATAGGAAGAGTGTGGTTTAAAGATAGGGCAGGTCTTAAACAGGAAGTGGTGTGGCCTTGACAGGAAGGGGTGGCCCATAATTTAATTAAGGGGTACATGAGTTTAGTTAGGTCTAGGGCAGCACAAAACCTAAATACAACACTGACTCACAGGCTCAGCCTCCACCTGTATTGCAGCCTCCACTGCAACTCTGCTTCATTCATAGTGTCCGCTGTACCTTCTCTGCACCTACTATCCCTGCTACAGCCACAGTCTGTATCTCTGCTGTACCATTTCTGCCCCCAAAATCTCTGCTGCATCTATAGTCTGAGTCTGACTGCACAATCTTTTCACTCTCAGCCTCTCCTGTAGCCTCAGTCTGAACCTCTGCTGTGCTACTTCTGCACCAGCAAATTCCTCTGCATTGACATTGACATTCTAAACCTCTGCTGTGTCATCTCTGCTCCTGTAGCTTATTGTCTCATTCCTTCTTCCAGCTACCCAATGCCTCATGCCTCTCTCACTCCAGTTCCTCCTTACTGGGAACCCTCCCACCCTGACCTTTGGGTTAGCCATCTCCTAAGACCAAACCCCTGTAAATGGATCTGTGGGAGAACACCAGTTACTTCTTACACTCCACTCTCAGAAAATGCACATGCACAGAGAAGCGGGGTCCTCAGGTTGTGATTTACTGATTATCTATATTTTAGGATTACAGCCATACATAAAGGACAGTTGTTGCAATCCAAGAAACTCAGGTGCCATCCCTTCGGTGTGCTGGACGGCTATGAAGAGAAGGGAAGGCTGAAAATGCATTCAATGGCTGCTACCACAGCTGAAGAGGAGCCTGATCCTAGCAATGGAGAATTGAGGGAACCTGATAAGCCACCAGTGCCAACAGGAATTTTATTGGCTGTCACATGGCCAAGTAGTTAAACCTGCCCACTACTTCGACAGGACTCAAGATGGGGTGTGTGCCTAGAGCTGCTGTCTGGAATGAGGGGTAATGAGAATGGATGAGAGCTGTAGATAAATGCTCAGAGCCAGGGGCTGCTTTCAGAGACACTTAATCTATGTAGAAAAAAAGGAGCGTTGAGGGCGCTCTGGTGAGGCTGGGTATACTTTTCTTAGTAGCAGTGGAGAGATAGCAGTGAAGGCGCCTTTGTAGAGAAGAAGCAGAGAAAGGCGCCCTGAGGCGATTCAGTTCGCATAGGGAGCGCTATACAAGTCACTCATTCATTCATTCATTCATTAAGTGCAGTGGTTAAAAGATTTATTACGGGCACGATGGGATTAAAAACACTTACAACAGAGTAAGAGGTCATAGGTATGTAATAATTAGTCCCCATGCAGATCGCTGTAATCCTTGTCTGTCTGGGGGAGAGAGCGAGACACCCTGCAGCTGTCAGAGTCCCTGGTAATGTAGATTAGTGAGGAGGAGAAGATGCGATGAGGCGGGCCGGGTTCTGGAACCAAGCTGGAATGCATGCAGCTGATGTGACATCAGATGAAGGTGGTGAGCGATAACGCATTTCGGAGCATGCACGGCACCTTCATCAGACCATTGTTTGTGAAGTAGGAACGACAAGTGAAGATCTTGAATTTAGGATTGCAGGCTATCCATCAGGCTGGAAAATTTCAACCTAAATACATAGCTCCCAATTGTCCCTGATTTCGAGAGACTGTCCCTCATTCAGGACAAAGTCTCTCTGTCCCTCTTTTCTCCTCATTTGTCCCTCATTTTGGTCTGATTTATATAGTTGTATATAAAATGCACTACTTATCTATCAAAAAGTGTTTTACAGTGCTAAACCTTTCATCCGATTTCTAAACGGCTGCATTTGTAAACTCCAAAAGCCAATATAAAAATATAATATAAAGAAGTCGTTGTAAAAAGCACTTGTGGGTTTAATTCTCCTTTAAGGGAATGTGGCAGAGGGTGAAAATGTGTGTCCTATGCCTACATTCTTTTGCTAATGGGTGTCCCTCTTTCCCATCTCAGAAAGTTTGTAGGTATGTATTTACTGTATTTAACCACTTAAGGACCGCCTCGCGCCGATATACGTGAGCAGAATGGCGCAGCTGGGCACAAGCACGTACCTGTACGTTGCTTTTTAAGTGCCCAGCCGTGGGTCGGGAGCGTGCCACAGACCCAGTCCTGAGCTCCGTGACCGTGGCTGTGGGACCAGCAGACCCGATCGCCACTGGTGTCCTGCAATCGGGTCACAGAGCTGAAGAATGAGGAGAGGTCTGTGTAACCAAACCTCTCCCTGTGCTTCCCTGTGTGTCTGTCACCGATCGTCTGTTCCCTTTTATAGGGAAGGATGGTCAGTGACATCACATGCCAAGCCACGCCCCCTACAATACCTATACTGCCCCCTAGTGGTTAACTCCTTCACTGCCAGTGTCATTTACACAGAAATCAGTGCGTTTAAATAGCACTGATTGCTGTATAAAAGACAATGGTTCCAAAAATGTGTCAAAAATGTCCGATGTGTCCGCCATAATGTCACAGTCACAATAAAAATCGCTGATCGCCGCCATTACTAGTAAAAAATAAAAATATTAATAAAAATGCTATAAAACTATTCCCTATTTTGTAAACGCTATAACTTTTGCACAAACCAATCAATAATCGCTAATTGCAATTTTTTTTACCAAAAATATGAAGACGAATATGTATTGGCCTAAACTGAGGAAAAAAAATGTTTTTTATATATTTTTGGGGGATATTTATTATAGTAAAAGTAAACAATATTGAATTTTTTGCAAAATTGTCGCTCTATTTTTGTTTATAGCGCCAAAATAAAAACCGCAGAGGTGATAAAATACCACCAAAAGAAAGCTCTATTTGTGGGAAAAAAAGGACGCCAATTTTGTTTGGGAGCCACGTCGCACGACTGCGCAATTGTCAGTTAAAGCGTCGCAGTGCCGAATCACAAAAGGGGGCCTGGTCCTTTGGCTGCAAATTGGTCCGGGGCTTAAGTGGTTAATGAACAGGATGCAATAGCATACTGTACTGTCTTGGGGTGGGGGTATAGAAGACAGACATAAATAATATTTTTTCATGTTGGAATTTCCTGATCATTCATAAATAAGTAAGTCTGGTCCACCTGTTAATAGCCAGCATTATAGGAGATACTACACACCCTCACTATGCACTGTAGCAGACAATACTTAGTTTCATATTCCCCATCTCCTAAAGCAGTCTTTAAAACAAGTATACAGCTTCAGAATGAATCAACAAATTCTCTTGTGTAAATGTGTTAGAATGGCAATTAAACAAATTTTTATTTGCTTTAAAAATTGTTCATAAAGTACAGCTTTGCTAAAAGCTTTGCTAAAAGTGAAGGTAGTGTAAATCAGGGAAAAACATTAGCAACAATAGAACATTAAATAAACTATTTGTGATTTGTCTAGTGATAAAATTGAGAAAATCCACAGAGTTCCTAAATCAAGCTAAAACCTTCCATAGGTGTTAACTAACATTGGCATGTTTGAACAAGAGAGTCCAATCTAGTGTTATACAAAAGTAGGACAATTCCAAAGTTAATACATAGACAAATAACCAAGTAAGGAGAAATCTGGGGAAAAGGTAGTCAAACTGGCTAATTCTCACTTTGATAAATGTGCCCCCTTATCTACATTTGTTTTCACTAGGTCCAATAAAGCTTAATTCCTTGTTGGTTCCATTACCATCTGTGCCACGCAGCTGTCCCAAAGCATGCTCAAAAACCTGTTACCCTTGTTGTACCATAAGCCTCATTACTTCAATTAATATCTGAATAGTTAAGATCTCCCATAATTAAGACATGACCAAGCTGAGCTGCCTTTGCTATGTGGAATAGTAGCTTGATTTTCACTTTTATTTTTACCTTTTATCCTAATAACAATTATCAGATAACAAACATCTTCCTGGAAATCTCATATTTTAATTTTTTATCATTCTTTCATTTGAATATTTTCTCTAACTATCTAGTCTATGTGTGGCACACGCATCAGTATACATACAAAACATTTACTATATTGCAGTATACCAAATCTTAGATGTGGTGGCTGCATTCGTTTTCTTTTTTAGGCTTTCTTGCTCTTATTTTTACCTGGCAATCCTGCCAGAAAGTCTGTAGTGTTTCAACAGAACAAGCTATCCTGCAAATGTAACAGTTAGAGGGCTAAGACAAACCATTTAAAACTGACAGGGGTGCTTACAATGGTCAGATTTTTTTTTTATGTAAAACCTTTATCCCCAAAGTAAAAAGAAAAAAACTGTTGATGTAACTGCTATTTAACTGTTATTTTGAGTTTGACTTTCATTTGTTAGTTTATCTACATCTGCTAGTACATCCAACACTACCCTCCCCCAAACTGACAATGCTGCTGTCTGATAGCATTGCTCCTTAACCTCCCTGGCGCTATGATTCAGTCTGGTTTTAGGTGCTGAAAGCGGTACAATTATTTTGCATGGAAATCTGGCGTTTTATTTTGTAGTCCTGTAATTCTTAGGAATAACTCTCTTAATTCTGTTCAAACCAGAGTCTAGCAGACATCCCGGGTATGATAAAGTTTATAATATAATAAAGAATAATAAAAATTATTCAACAATGTAATCAAATCCTAAAACACTGAAAAAGGGACACGTTTTGGTTGCTATGGACAATCTCCAAATTCCAGGCAGAAAAAACAGTATTTATAATATAAAAGTGCATGCAGGGCACTGCACAGACCACTAGGGACAAAGCGGGTGTGTAATTATTTAATACAGCACTGTAATCTTTAAGATTACAGTGCTGTGTGTGTTTTGTGTCTTTTTACTTTTTTGAATTTGGTTCTCCGCTCCTGTGTGCCATAACGTCGCAAGGAACGGAGCTCGGCGGCATGTGGCACTGTGAATCGAGCGGAGGACAGCTCGCTCACACAGCGCGGAGGACATCGCTGGATCCAGGGGACAAGGTAAGTAACTCTCACTGTGTCCTCCCCTGCATCCAGCAAAGCGATCCCGAGTCTGGCTCGGGGTTACCGCTCCTGCTAGTAAATTCCCAACCCGAGCCAGACTCGGGATTACCGCTAGGGGGGTTAAGCCAGAATGTAGGCTCTCTAATACAGGAAGTGTGCTATTGGCAGAATCACCAGGTGGAAATGCAGCTACCAAATCTAATGATGGATAAGCTACCATTTATTACATTTTTGATTTTTAATTTAATACAGCTTTAAGTAAATGGGTGGTTCCCTCTGGAGTTTTCTGCTCAATGTTTTTTATTGAATTATATCACAAAGAACAAATTGTGAACAGTATATGTCATACAGTTGACAATGTAAGGAGAAAAATTACTTAATTGAGTACAAATGACAGAACGAGGGTTATAACAAAGTGAGTGATAGGAAGATATGAATTGCTAATTAACAGGCAGGAGTATTGTTCAACTCCCTCCAGACATCCCATATGGGAGAAAACTGTGTCATAGGGGAGGACCACACTCCTGTCCTTCAATGTAACACTTCCTATAAAGAACAAAATAAAGTAATGCAGAAACAAGAAATAAAATTAAATAAAAGTGTAGGTAACAAGAGACACCCGTTGGTGGAGGAGGCAGTATAATAAGGTAGCCCTTTTTACATTAACAATACGAACATAATAAGGTAATCATACAGGGCACTTTTGTTCCAAAAGGATCATATATATCTACATGACCAAAGGATGTGGTACAATGGTCCAGGTTCTCCACAATTCCACCAGCAAAGGGCTGTTTTGGCAGGGTAAAACTTAAAAAGTTTGTAGGGATTAAATTAGCAAGAGTGTAGAACCTTCTTCAAATGTTCCCAGTGGTTCAAATCGGGATGATGAGTATGTGGTGGAGAAGGCTTTTTTCCATGAGATATCTGAAAAGGTCCTACCCAGGGTTTTTTCCCATTTAATAATAATGGTAGTCTTGGAGAAGGATTCTTGGTCATTATAGAAGTTCCTCTTATCGGAGAAGTAGGTACATGGAAGAATGTATATACCACGGCTGGTATCTCTAAATATAAAGGTAGGGGGTGTTTCTGCAGAAAGGATCAAATTTGTAAATTAAGAAAGCATGCCAAGGGAGGAAGATTAAATTGGAAGGACAAATATTCAAAGTTGTGGAGGGAGGTGTCCTGATATAGGTCTTTCAAAAGAATAAGGCCTTTTGTTGTCGAACGCTTTAGGTCAAGACAAGGTATGAAATGCTGGAGCACTGAATTCAGAGTAGGAATTTTGCAAAGTGACCCGCTAGGTGAGGAGGAAAGAGGAAGCTCCAACCAAAGTTTAATGCAGACCTGGACTGTTGAGATAATGGGAGCTCCCATTTTGGTAGCAATAAGTGATAATTTAGGATCTTGTGGAATACTAGTAGATTCCATGAGTGCCGATGATTTATGTTTGGAGAGGGTCTTCCAATATTTAATCTGGTCTATGATGACACAAGCTTTATAATAGGCCATAACATCAGGGATATCCATTCCACCATGCCTTCTATGCTTTAACATAATAGTGAGGGAACACCCAGGAGGTTTGTAGATCCATATGTATTTTGTAAAACATTTTTGAATCAAGGAGAGGAAGGTATGTGGCAGTGGGATTATTAGGTTGCAAAATAAATAGAGGAGTTTAGGAAAGATCAGCATATTTAGGGTCGCTATTTTCACTGCTGTTGACAGTTATTGGGTTCTTAGATGGGATAACTGTTGGGGTAGTGATTCCAAGAAAAGATTAAAGTTGTGTTTATAAAGTTGTGAGGTATGTGAAGTCAATTGAATTCCCAAAAAGGACAGAGCATGTGGAGACCAACCAAAGGGGAATTTTTTTGGTTGAATATGCCTGCACAAAAGTAGGGACATTGATACCTAAGATTTGGGATTTTGTGGCCTTTAATTTATAATATGCTATGGCGCTAAATTAATTTAGGAGTTTCTGTGTCTCAGGTAACAACGTCTTAGGATTGGAAAGCATGAGCATGACATCATCTGTGAAGAGACATATTTTATGTTCATCACCAACTATAGAGAGGCCTATGATGCTAGAGTGGGACCTGATGCTCTCCACCAATGGTTCCATGAGGAGTGTAAAAATGATTTGCGATAAGAGGAACCCTTGTCTCTTCCCATTGGTTATGTGTATCGGTTTGGAGGTAATCTCTGAAGTATGAACAATAGCTGAGGGGATGGATTAGAGGGATAGGATGGCTGTCAAACGCCCTCTCCACATCCAAAGAGAGAGAGTGTGCGGACGCAGAGAGAGAAGAAAGAAACGCAGAGAGAGCGTTTGAGAGGGTCCAGCCTGTGAGATTAGGTTGATAAGGCGTCTAGTATCATCAGGGGCTTGGTGGCCGGGGATAAAGTCCACTTGGTCCGGGTGGATGAGGAGTCGCAGAATTATCTGTAGTCAAAGTGCTAAGAGTTTAGCAAATAATTTTACGTCTGTATTGAGAAGGGATATTGGTCTATAGTTTGCAGGACTTGTAGTATCTTTGTTAGGTTTTGGAATTATCACTAATCACAGCTCTCATCATTTCAGGTGGAAAGGTGTTGGAGGATGAAGCAAGATTGGAGACTAATTGCAAATATGGAGCAGTTTCTTTGGAGAGGTGTTTGTAGTACTCATTTGAAAAAAAAATTGTCTCCTGGGGATTTACGATTGGGTAATTTGTTGATTGCCAAACAGATTTCCTTGATTGTAAACGGTTGGGAGATGGAATCAAGTTGGCTCTCAGAAAGGTCAGGGAGTTTTACTTTATGTAAAAACACATAAATAAGCACAGGTGATGATTGAGGTGGGGAGGTGTCATTACAAAGGTCATAGAGGGACTGGTAATAATCTGCAAAAGTATTGGCTAATGGCTATATCTTTTGGGTAGGGATGAGTCAGTTTGATTCGAACATCAGCTGTTCATTTGCTCGCAAACAAACCAAACATATGGGGCGTTTGTGACAAATTTGAGCGTCGTGGAATGCTCCACGATTTCACAGTGCATTGATGTCTGATGATTGGCCAAAGCATGCAGCTGACCTGCATCCTTTGGCCAATCACAGCCACCGGGCAAGGGTTGTGGGGATGAGGCCCTTGTCCCCATGTTGAGAGCATGTGGCCTGGTATGGTTTGGGGGGGGGGGGGGCGGCGCTCGCTCTCCCCCACCCTATCCTGACCTGCCAGGTTGCATGCTCGGCTAAGGGTCTGGTATTGATTTTGGGGGGACACGATGCCATTTTTTTTAAATGTTGACACAGGGTTCCTCTTAACCACTTCAATACACATGTGGGCTGGTATGGTTCGTTCGTTCCCCATCCTTGGGTAGGGATATAATATACAAGATGCCCATTCACATGGGGGGGATCCGGGGGCCCCCTTGTTAAAGATTCTGATAAGCCCCCGCCTGCAGACCCCCACAACCCCCAGACAAGGGTTGTGGGGACGAACCCCTTCTCCCTATCAACATGGGGACAAGGTTCTTTGGGGGGACCCCAAAGAATCCTCCCCATGTTGAGAGCATGTGGCCTGGTAAAGTTCAGGAAGGGGGCACCTGCTTGTCCCCCCTATCCTGACCTGCCAGGTTGCATGCATGGATAAGGGTCTGGTATGGATATTTGGGGGGGACCACACGCTATTTTTTTAAAATTGTAGCACTGGGCTCCCCTTAAAATCCATACCAGACCAGAAGGGCCTGGTATGGATTTTGGGGGACCCCCATGCTGTTTTTTTGAAAGATTTTTCATCTATATTGCTGGGAGCCGACTAAAAATTACAGCTGCGAGCAATTTTAAATTACATTTTTTTCCTTTGGAAATTTAATTTTGCCGCGGGACTGTAATAAACATCTGAAATATGCGCTACTTTACAGGCAGACTAAGGGGATCCCCCCCCCCCCCCCGTATGACATTTAAAGGAATATTTAATTTTTATTGTTACACTTTAAGCATTATTAAAATCATTGCTTCTGAAAAAAACTGTTGTTTTAAAGACTTTTTTTTGCATTGATACATCCCCTGGGGCAGTACCGGGGTTCCCGGCTCCCCTGGGGCAGTACCCGAGTCCCCATACACTTTTATGGCAATAACTTGCAAATAAGCCTTTAAAATTAGCACTTTTGATTTTTCATGTTCGTGTCCCATAGACATTATTGGTGTTTGCACGTTCACACAATTTTTTGCCTGTTCGCATGTTCTGATGTGAATCGAACTGGTGTTCAGCTCATCCCTACTTTTTGGTTAAATATTGTGGGTAAGAAGGTGGGTAAGGAAAGATATTTTTTGCTTTCACTTTTCTAGCTAACCAAGCTCCAGCTTTGTTGTGTAGACACTAATAACTGGCTTTAAGAAATTTAAGGTGATTTTTGTGCTTATAAAGAAGTAGTGAACTTAACAGTACCCCCCTCCTCAACGACCCCTCCCCCTTGGAGGACCACAGAGGAGGGCAGGACCATGTATGTCCGAGGATGAGACCTAGGAGCGTTCCTTCGGACCATACCCATTCCCTCCTTTCAATAAGGAGACATGAAAAACATTTGAGATGCGCATACTAGAAGGAAGTTCTAACATGTAAGCCATTGGGTTAATCCTGCGAAGGATATGGAAGGCCCAATAAACCGAGGTGCGAACTTCAGTGAGGGAACAGGAAGTTGGAGGTTGCAAGATGACAGCCAGACTCTGTCCCCAACCTGGTAGGAAGGTGCAGGCAGGCGTCTGCAGTCAGAATGGAGTCTGTCCCTATCATTAGCATAACGGGTGGCCATGCCCTCCTAATATAAGAAACGTCAGCGCTGGGATCTCTGCAGTGTCTCCGGAGTGGAGACAGAAGAAGGATGTATGGACAGCGCTGGACTGAGAGATCCCCCGTCGCTGGATATGATCATCCATCGCTGGACCCCGGAGACCCGTCGCTGGATAGTAAGAGTGGATTAGCACCGCTGGAATCTTTTTTTTATTTTTATTTTATTTTTAATAAAGGAATTTTTCAAAAGTGTGTTTGTCTTATTTAACCATTTTGACACTTTCTTTGTGAAATGGTAGGGGTACTTTTGTACCCCCTTACCATTTCAAACAGGGGGGGGGCGGGATCTGGGGGTCCCCTTGTTAAAGGGGGCTTCCAGATTCTGATAAGCCCCCCGCCCGCAGACCCTCACAACCAATGGCCAGGGTTGTGAGGATGATGCCCTTGTCCTCATCAACATGGGGACAAGGTGCTTTGAGGGGTCACAGACCCCCAAAGCATCCTCCCAATGTTGAGGGTATGTGGCCTGGTACGGTTCAGGAGGGAGGGGGGGCCGCTCTCTCGTCCCCCCTCTTTTCTTGCGGCCTGCCAGGTTGCGTGCTCGGATAAAGGGTCTGATATGGATTTTTAGGGGGACCCCCACATCAATTTTTTTTAAAATTTGATGCGGGGTTCCCCTGAATATCCATATCAGACCTGAAGGGTCTGGTTATGGATATTTAGGGGGACCCCCCACGTCAATTTTTTTTTTTAATTTGACACGGGGTTCCCCTTAATATCCATGTCAGACCTGAAGGGCCTGGTAATTGAATTTAGGGGAACCCCCACGCTTTTTTTTTATTTTTATCAATGAATGAATGAATTGTCGGCTAATGCAGAGAACACTCATTGAGTGTTCTCTGTATTATGGGACCCGACAATAGCCGCAAGTGATTTTAAAAGACTTTTTTTCCTGCACAAATGACACTTTGTGCAGGGACAATTCTAAGCACCAGAAACATGCGCCCCTTCACAGGCATACTATAGATACCCCCCAGCTACAAAATTTAAAGGAATATTACACTTTTATTGTTTTACTTTAATCATTATTAAAATCACTGCTCCTGAAAAAACGGCCGTTTTTAAAACTTTTTTTTGCATTGATCCATGTCCCCTGGGGCAGGACCCGGGTCCCCAAACACTTTTTAGGACAGTAACCTGCATATTACCCTTTAAAATTAGCACTTTAGATTTCTCCCATAGACTTGTATAGGGTGCTCCGGCTTTTCGAATTTGCTGCGAACAGCCCAAATTGTTCACTGTTCGCTGAACAGGCGAACAGGCAATGTTTGAGTAGAACATGAGTTCGACTCGAACTCGAAGCTCATCCCTACTCTCATAGTACCACAGCCCAGGGACATAAACTTCATCTGCTGCGGCTCCAGTTTTCATGGACTACTGCACTTTCTTGCTCATATCCTCAGATATGTACTCCTCAGGCCACCAATTTTCATTCTTAAATAGTTTATGTCTGCCCTGGGGACCACCGGCTTCACAAACTCTAGAAGTTTCTCCATCGCTGCCTGCCTCTTTAATTTGTTGCTGTAGTGGGGATGTTTAGCTTGCCACAGACAGGGCAGCTCCCTGTACTTGTCGATGAACAGGGGGAGAAAGCTGTGGTCATTAAACCCATCCATATTATTATCTGCAAGACACAACACAAGACAAACCCTAATGTCAGGCTAAACTCTCCTGATCCTGTCCCAATATAGGCCTCAATCTACAAGCAGTATAGGCTAGTCATGTACCAAGTTAAAATTGTACCTTTGTTTGAATGATCGGCGCATCAGCTCCTCCCTCTGCTCACAGATCGTACGACACACGTGTGTTGTGGTTTATATACAGTGTACATGCGTGAAACTCCGCCCGCCCCTGATGTTCTTTCTAGTCTATTCTCCGCCCCTTTTCTTTCAGCGCAGTGGGGAGAGCACATGACGGAGACACAGCAGGTGCGCACAAAGCATACTAGTAACGAGGAGGAGGATGAGGAAAGCCCGGAGCCAGAAACGTCCCGATCCCAAAGGAGGTTTAAGGCCTCAAATAAGTATTTTGGAGAGATGTTGGAGATGGTGGACATATTGAAGAGGAAAGACTATGATGGGAAGTATGGTCCTTACCCAAACCCAAATGTCAGAAAGGCCAACACATGAATAAAGTTGTGAAGAGTCTTCAGAAGAATTTTGGGGTACGATGATCCATGGATCAACTGAGAAAACGCTGGTCAGACCTGAAACTGAGGGAGCACGATCAGTACAGAAGGATCAAGCGAGTTCTTCAAAAAAGTAAGTAGTTGTCACGTGTTCATATTATTATTATTATTATTGCTTGCATACTGCTCCATGTGCTTTGATTTAATGTTGTACAGTTTAAAATGGCCACTTTCATGGGTTCAATCTTTCATAATAAACATCTTTCGTTAGCCCACTCCAAAGACGATTTTTTGGCAAGTTGCACTTGACTACATTTTTTCACAAAACAGGTAAGTATTCCAGCTTTAGAAAGTGTAAAAAATAATGTTTTCAGCTTTGAACTCTGCCAAAAAACACAATTGTGTTCCAAGCAATGTTTCATATTCCTATTTCTGCCCTCAAATATCTGTGTGCTAAGTATTCGTTTTTTTACATTCTCATAGGGGAGAGAAGACTCGGGAAGTCTGAGGACACCAGAGACCCCACACCTCCCAAAGAAGGGGAAATACCAACACCAGAAGCAGAGGAGGAAGGAGAGATTGTAGAAGTTGGCAAAATTGTCACAACAGGTGAGTGTCTGAGACCACAGCTTCAGGTAAGCTAATCAATGTATGCCTGCATATTTATAATACACTGTGTTTTTTTTTGGTTTATTTTTAGGTGATGTGGATTTTACCAGTGAAAGTGCCCAGATCCTCATCGGGGAGATAATGGGGTGCAATCGCGATTTAGATAATATCAAGAAAAACATTAATGATGTTCAACAAAAAATTAAGAACATCATTGATGTTTTAGGGAGAATCTGAAACACACAAAACTAGCTAGCAACCATTTTCATTTAAAAAAAAAACACTTTTATATTTTTAGAAAAGCCAAATTTGGAAGATGCACACAGTGTGTCAACATGTGCTAGGGATCAATGTATGCGTTTTGTGGGTGCAACCCCTTCCTTGCTACTAAAGTGGCTGAGATGAAGGGGTCGAACCCCCAAAACATGTACATTGATCCCCTATGATGGGAGATAGCATATGTTGACATTAGGCATGGGATCAGGAGGAAAATGCCCAGTTGGATTCACAATTTGTGTGCATCTTCCAAATTTGGCTTTTACAGGGGTGAAACCCCATGTGATGAAGGCAATATCAACACAGTTTGTACATACTCATGTCTGATATCGTCTTCACTTTTCAAAGTTGAACTGTAAGTTCCTGTTTTCTGTATGTTATGCTTTGATACATGCCTGTTTCCACAAAAAGCCAAGTTATATTAATGTTAAAAAATAATGTTATATACACCAAATATGTTGGTTTGTTATAAAACCCTTTTCTAAATGCATATGTGAATGTGCTTTGAGTAAAAAGTTTAATTATCAACAATGTGTGGCTTCCTTTTTCAATGCGCAAAAGCAGTATTTGTAGTAAAGTTGTTGTTTTCAGTGGCAATGGGTGTTATTTACTAAAGGAAACTCCACTTTGCACTCCAAGTGCAGTTTCAGGTGCACATTTGCAGTGCACTTGTAGTGCATAGTGGATTTGACTTTAGTAAATAACACCCACAGTGCTTTTTAATTTGCCCCAATCATGTCATTTTCTTGACTCCACACATTTCTGTTATGGTGCTGAAAAAGAGCAATATTTTTGTCAGTAATGCACTACATACATTAACAACAAAAACAAGGTATGTGTGTAGCAGACCCAGTGGCGGCCGGCCACCGCTCGGTCCCCGGTTTAAGATATTATCTGAATATTATCTGAAGAAGAGACTGTCACCTTATCTCACCCAGAAATTGGGTTTGCGCTGTTGAAGAAAAAGGACCAAAAAAATAACCAAAAAAATTATAATCTAGGAGACACCTTAAAACAAAGCCAAGCAGTAAATGAAAACAAAGATTATTGGAGTTTGAAAGAAAAATATATTAAAAAATGCCTCTCAAATATTATCTGGCATATCAATGGCCCCCCTACCCACAAAGTAATCCATATATCTTGTTCTGACTTTGTGATCCCTTTGGGGGGGGGGGGGCAAACCAGGACGGCCAGCTTCAAGGGCCATCAGGTTGGAATTTTCTGGTAAGTCTGCATCAGGCCCAACTGAGGCCACATAGTTCAGTGAGTGGTTCCTCAAAAAACTCTGTAGAATGCAGCATAAAAGCACAATATGATTGAGTTTATATTCCGCCATGTGGATTGGAGTCAAAAATAGGTGGGAAACTGGCTGGCCATTATCCCAAAAGTGTTCTCCACTCCTCTTCTAACCCTCTACACTTCATTGAGAGCTGAATGCATAAATAATGTGTGATACTTTGGCCAGACCCTCCTTACTTACACTATTGGCAGCCCACGGGACAGGTAAGAAGTGTCATAATACAAAAAAAAATAATGAACAAATGGAAGCACATTTTTACATTCTGCTATTACCTATCAAGATAATAATAGGATAAAAAAACTTTAAACAGTAGCTTTTGAAAGTATTGAGGCAGGCCCTTGCACTACATGCTTTGGTGAATTCATCCATAAATCTGACCACAAAAGAGGTAGGTATAGTGTGTATTGGGTTTGGCAAAGTCAGAAGAGGATTGCTATCAGCTGACCTAGCAGTTGGGAGGAGGGGGGTTCCTAATGAGTTTGGCCCACCAAAAAAAAAAAAACCTCTGTCACTCTCCATTAATTTAAGCACACACATAACATTTGTACACATTTTAGGGGGTGTTTAGGGGAAAGCAATACTATGGAGCTGACAAAATACATTGCTAAGTGACTAGGCTACAGGTTTATGGGCCCAGAAGAGCATGTTGGGGAGGTTAGTGAAGGCAAATATGCATGAAGGACAAAAAAGGAACTTTAAAAGCTTCCAGCATGCATGAGGACAAAGGGGCACACCATATCAATTACAGCATATTGCAATCATGGTAATTAGGGAATGAGGAAATACATACAATGCATTAGCAAACATTAAATACATAGAATCTGATGTTAAAGGAGAAAACTTACCTTAATATAGTCCTTCTGCAGGACCTGTATGATGGCAGAACAGGTTTCTGGAATAATGATCCCCAGAGCCTGGTGGGAGATGCCTGTCGAGAACTTGAGGTCCCGAAGACTTCTCCCTGTCGCCAAGTACTGCAAAGTGGCAACTAGCCTCTGCTCCGGAGTGATGGCTTGCCACATGCAGGAATCCTGCCTGCTGATATAAGGGGACAGCAAAGCCAGCAGATGGTGAAAAACAGGGTCCGTCATCCAGAGATAATTCCTGAAATCATCAGGATTATTCTCCCGGATCTCACGAAGCAAAGGCATGTGCGAGAATTGGTCACGCTGGAGCAACCAATTCTTGCTCCATGAACTCCTCCTCGCCCTGTTCATGGACTGGGCTTGTGTCAAAGCTAAAAGCCCAACACCAAGCCCCTGCACAGCACAAACTCTACGACGGGTATGTACACAAAACATGGCTTCAAAACGGTTGGCTGGTCAGAACAGACAACATAAAGAACCATTAAACAGCAAGGCCTGAAAGAACGAACTGAAAACCAGAAACAAGCCGACAATAAGCACTGCAAATCAAAGTGTACTATACCAAGATATAGTCCGCAATGACCAACAAATGCAAACTGACTACACGCACTGATAAGCAGATACGCACCCACAAGCACAAACTGAAGAGCAGCAACGATCTGAAGCACAAATCTGAAAAGCACGTCTCTAACCAAACTTCTACTAACACTCAATAAAAACGAGATTAGCAGAAGGAGCCCAAAGAGTGCCGCACGTGGTGTTGAACTTCCCTTTTCTAGTCCCGACGTACGCGGTTTACGTCACCTCGTTCTTGACGACCGAAAATTCCGACAACTTTGTCCGAATGTGTGTAGGCAACACCAGTTCCGGGTTAAATTTGTCAGAAATTATACAACGGATTTGGTGATCGGAATGTCCAACCATGTATACGGGGGCTTAGAATTCGATTATCTTATGGTGAAGAGACCCTACGGCAGTGGACAACGGAAACATCTCATGAGTCACATGGGCAGGCTGTAGAGGTCTCACGTCAAGAGCCTAGATGACAAGTGGAGTGTCACGCAGCTGCAGTGGAACTGAGTGCTTTGATACAAAGGCAGCATCAATGAATAGACCTGCAGCCCCAGAGTCAACTAGAGCCTTTATCTCGATAGACGATTTAGCCCAAGAAAGGGTGACCGAAACCAGGGGCTTATCTGTCTCGATAACTGGGGACGACACAACACATTGCCGAAGGTCTTTCCATGACAGGACCTCAAGGTTCGGGTAGGACAAGACTTCAAAAAGTGACCTGCCTGGCCACAATAAAGGCACAAGCTCTCCCTCCTCCTAAAGGCTCTCTTATCCGCAGAGAGACTCATGAAGCCCTAGTGCATGGGTTCATCTTCACTGACCGACTCTGTACCAGGAAGCATGGGAGATGAGGGAGGCACGGGTGGGACTGTCAAGCTCGGAGGAAAATGTACAGGAGGCTTCTGCAAGCACTCCTTAAAAGAAAGTCTTTCTCTGAGTCTGGAGTCAATGAGGATGGCAAATGCAATCAAGCTCTCCAGCTCAGTGCGTATATCTCGGGCTGCTATCTCATCCTTGATGGAATCCAAGAGACCACAAGAAAAAACAGCCATGAGGGCCTCATTGTTCCAAGCAACCTCTGCTGCCAGAGTATGGAACTCAATGGCGTAGTCAGCAACAGTTCTCGTACTCTGTTTGATGGACATGAGGCACAGAAGAGGAGCATGCGGGAACGTCAAATACTCTTTTAAAGGAGGCCACAAACTCTGTGTAACTCAAGACAACAGATTTTTGCATCTCCAATAGAGGGTTAGCCCAGGCCAAGGCTCTCCCAGAAAGCAAAGATATCACACACCCTACTTTGCTTCTGTCCGTGGGAAATGCCTGGGGCAGCATTTCAAAGTATATATAAACTTGGTTGAGAAACCCTCTGCATTGAACTAGATCACCCCTAAATTGCTGGAGAAGTGGGGCAGAACCAGACATACTACTTATAGAGGTAATACTCAAGGCGAGTGCATGCACAGAGACTGGCACAGCAGCAGGGATGGCCTGCAACTCGGGTTGTACCGGAGCAGCCACAGTGGGGGATTCCAGGTGAGCCAATGCGACTCGGGAGTGTTTGTAGCGCCATGGCAAACTGATCCATGCAGTGATCTTGCTCATCCAATCTGGAAAAAATATTATCAACAAGTGGATTGACTGTATATTCGGAATTCATGGCCTTCGCCTACTGTACAGAAAAATCACACTTGTTTATTAATTAAAAAAAAGGTAAATAGAGTAAGCATAGTCAAACCATAGCCAGAGTCCAGTAACCGGATTGGGTAGTCAGCCAAGCCAGAGTTCAGTAACCAGATTGGGTAATCAGCCAAGCCAGAAGTCAGGGATCCAAGTAGAGGAACAGCAAGCAGAATAAGGAGCCAGAAGGGATGTGAGCAAAGCCAGTCTTTAAACAGGAATGCAGGAGATGATTTCTTGTGATGTGACCAAGGCAAAGGCAGGGATTAATTGAGCTGGAGATCTTTAAGTAGGCAGTTAACTGTGGAAAGAGATGAGAGCTGGCAAAACAGCTGAGTGGCCAGCTCAGAGAAGGAAGGGCTGAGCCAGCCCTGAAAATCGCCAGGTATCATACAGTTCGTATTTTTGGAGCAGGGGAACAATGGAGTGGACAGGTCTTCTGGCAGGGGCAGTGGAGTCCATAGAGGAATCCAAAACTGTATTGAAGTCTCCACCCATAATAAGGGTGCCTTGTATTACTTCCGAGACCTTGATAAATAATGGGGTAATGGGGTAAGAAATATCTGCTGTTTAGCATTAGGAGTGTATTGATTGATGAGCCTAAAGGGTACCTGGTTTAGTTTGCAGATGAGAATAATGTACCTACCTTTGGCATCTTGAATGGTGTGGATGTGGTGACATATGACTGAATCCCTAATGGAAAAAAAGACTTCACAGGATTTTTTGGGACCATTAGCCATATATAAGTAAGGGTAGTGTTGGAAGTTCAATTGGGGGACATTTGTGGGCAGCAAAATGTGTGTCCTGGGCAAAAATTACATCTGCCTTGAGGGAGCGGGCTTCTTTCAACAACGCTGTGCGCTTAAAGGGGCTATTGAGTCCCTTTGAGTTTAAGGACATAAACTTCAGTGTAATAGTAGGAATTGGTTATTTGCTGAGAGAACACTTATATTGTAATAATAGAGATAAGCAACAGAGTACCTGTGAGATGGTGGCTTATGCCGTGTACACACGGTCGGACTGTCCGGCAGAAAAAGTCAGATGGAATAATTTAATCGGATATTCCGATCATGTGTGGAATTCAGCAGACTTTTTTTTTATTTTGAAAATTCTGATGGACCTAGAAATTGAACATGTTTTAGAATCTTTCAGACGGGATCAATTTCTATCGGGAAAACCATTCATCTGTATGCTGTTCCGACGGACCAAAAACGACGCAAGGGCAGCTATTGGCTACTGGCTATTAAACTTCCTTTTTCTAGTCCCATCATACGTGTTGTACGTCACCGCATTCTAAATGATTGGACTTTGGTGTGATCGTGTGTAGGCAAGTCTTCAGCGGAACTCTGTCGGAACTGTCGGAAAAACCATCAGAGTTTATTCTGATGGAAAAAACGGTCATGTATACGTGGCATAAGGGTTACAAAGAAAAGCCCCATGTATGACAGTAGTAGTTGAGTAGCTCATAGTTATCCCGATGGGTAGAGAATATTTGGTGTCAGTGATCAGCGTATGTATCATGTCAGTAAATCGATATCAGATCGATTCATGGTAGGTGAGATATTGTACGTAAGTAAATAAGTTGTGCTCATAAACTCAGCAAAATAAAAACAGTCCAAAATAATATAAGTCCAACCAGCCAATTGACTGAATTATAGCCAGATAGGACTATGACAAACAGAAAACATCCATCAAAGGGGTTGTGAGAAGTAGATCCAGACAGTAATCCTCCACCTTGAGAGATAACCAAATAAAGATCAGGATGTACTCCTACCCCACAGTGTGGGCCCTCTGATTATAGAAGGTCAAAAGAGCATGTGGATAATCTTCTGGTATAGATCTGCGAAGAATAAAGGGCAAAGATATATATCATACACATCAATATTCCTCCACTAAACGCTGTGCATCCAGTACTCCAGCGGTAACCCAGATAAAGAAAAGAGGGGCTCGTGTTTTGGGGGGACCCCCACGCCAATTTTTTTTTGAATTTCTGCATGGAGTTCCTTTTAACCACTTAAGCCCCGGACCATTTGGCTGGCAAAAGACCAGAATTTTTTTTGCGATTCGCCACTGTGTTGCTTTAACTGACAATTGCGCAGTCGTGCGACGTTGCTCCCAAATAAAATTAATGTTCTTTTTTCAGCACAAATAGAGCTTTCTTTTGGTGGTATTTGATCACCTCTGCGGTTTTAATTTTTTGCGCTATAAACCAAAAAATAGCCCCAGTCTTGAAAAAAAAACGCATTATTTTTTACTCTAATAAATATCTCCAAAAAATTTTTTTTTTTTCCTCAGTTTAGGCTGATACGTATTCTTCTACATATTTTTGGTCAAAAAAATAAAAATCACAATAAGCGTTTATTGATTGGTTTGCGCAAAAGTTATAGTGTCTACAACATAGGGGATAGTTTTATGGCATTTTTATAAATCATTTTTTTTTTACTAGTAATGGCAGCGATCAGCGATTTTTATCATGACTGCGACATTATGGCGGACACATCGGACAATTTTGACACATTTTTGGGACCATTGGCATTAATACAGTGATCAATGCTATAAAATTGCATTGATTACTGTAAAAATGTCACTGGCCGTGAAGGGGTTAACCACTAGGGGGCGGGGAGGGGTTAAGTGTGTCCTAGGTGAGTGTTTCTAACTGTCTGGGGGATGGGCTGTGTGTAACATGGACACTGATCACTGCTCCCGATGACAGGTAGCCGTCTGCTACCTGTCATCAGTGTCCTGTCATTAGGCAAAACGGGGAGATGCTGTTTACATCGGCATCTACCTGTTCTTGATCTCCATGACACGATTGCAGATATCCCTGCGTGTGCATGGCGGGAAATTCAAAGTAACATACAGGTACATTACTTTACCCAGCTGTGCCATTCTGCCGACGTAAATATGCCAACAGTGGTCGGCAAGTGGTTAAAAGACTTTACAGCACAGTGATATGTAACATGGCTAGTGAAATCATAATTTTCACAAGTAGCCACATTTAATGTGCATGTACCTGTGGGTGGGGGGGTGTTTTAACATTTTTGTATTTGTTCCCAATGGACCCCAGTAAAGCTGTTGAAGCACAAATAATGTGTTAGCATTACCTTCAGTGAATTCTGCTGGAGAATGACAGCTAGGAACCTGGAAGTGATGTAATACATGGCATGTCTGGGTTAATTTGCTGGAGGGAGAATCACTGAATGGATGAGGTGGGACATTAGAGCCCAGGATACATGACGGGGTCCTGCAGAGGGATGGTATGATCTGGTGACCATGGAAGTGCCATAATGTACATATGTAGCCTCTTCCTGCTAAACAGGCACTGAACTATCTCTGAGTGGGGACCACTCCCCCAGATCCAGGCACTGTCAGCTAAAGAAGCTTGTCCAATGGCATTGCTATCCATTGTGTCCACCTTAAATTGTGTTATGAATATGCTAATGTGGTACCATCCCAGGCATTATTGCTATCTGTAGCAAATGTAAGGAGAAAGCCTAACTGTCAATTGTCTACCCTTGGGTTGTATGAGATGGACAAGGCAGGAATGTGAAGTTCTGCCCAGGAAAGAATCAGACCCCTTTCCCACAGGGAGGCTTTTGGTTCTTCCCTGATAATTTATATAGGGTATGTCACAGTTATGGCTTTTTCTGCCTAAATCTGAATCAGATGATTTTCCAGCAGGATGGTTGATATGCGTAGAAACAGCAATGTTGCTTGAAGTTCTAGGGCAGAGTTTCTCAATTTGGATTCAAGTCCCTACAGTTTACCCATCAATCCCAGGCAGCTGATGGCTGACAAGTATATCATACCCACACAGCTGACATTCTCCTTAAAGTGGATGTAAACCCAAAAATGTTTGTGTGCCTTGTTACCCCTATGTAATGTGCCCTGCTATGCACCATTCAATGAGCCCTGTTTCCCCCATGTAATGTGCCCTATTGTGTCCCATGTAATGTGCCCTGCTGTAACCCCATATAATGTGCCCTGCTTCCCACCATGGTATGTGCCCTGTTAACCCCATGTAATGTGACCTACTGTTCACCAATAATGAGTAATGAGTTCTGTTTCCCCATATAAAGTGCCCTGCTGCCCCCATGTAATGTGCCTTGTTGCCCCCATGTAATTTGACCTGCTGTGTACCATGTAATGGGCCCTGTTTCCCCACATGCATTGTGCTTTGCTGCCCCCATGTCATGTGCTCTGTTCCCAACTTGTAATGTTCCTCGCTGTCCCCATGTAATGTTCTCTGCACGACCCCCATGTAATGTGTCCTGTTGCCCCCAAGGAATGTACCTGCTGCCCCTATGTAATGTGCCCTGCTGCCCCCAGGTAATGTGTTCTGCTGTGCCCTGTGTAATGGGCCTTGGTGCCCTATGCACTGTGCCCTGCTGCCTCCCATTTAATGCCCCTCTTGCCCAGTACTGGGACAAGGCCATCTAGATGCCAACTGTGCCCCCTCCACCAAGTTTTATGAGCATTATGTGCCAGCAAAAGCCCCCCAAAAAAGAATCAAGAGCTAATCTGCTTGCTAGCCCCTAAGCAAGCCAAAACTATCCCCAAACAATAATTCCCCTTCCTCCCAATACAAATCCCCCCTCCACCGCTGAAATTGTTGAAATCCCTTCCAGCACAAATCTTTGACCCCTTCCCAGCTCAATTCCTCCCTACCCCCAAATTTCTACTCCTAGCACAACCCTGTCCTCAAAGCCACCCATCCTTGCACAAATCCTCTAACCCTCAAATTTCCTCTCCAAGCACAAATCCTCCCTTAGCACAAATCCCCCATAAAATTCTCCCTTCTGGCAAAGATCGTCCCCCTTCCTTACATAAATACCCCCCAAAATAACATTTCTCTTCCTAGTACAAATTCTATACCCCCTCCCAGCACAACCACCCCTCAAAAACAAAATCTTAATACCAGAAATCTCCCTCCCCAAATTTCCCCTCCTAGCTCCCCCACCCAAATGTCCCCCCCTAGCACAAATCCCCCCAACTGTCCCTACTAGCACCCCCTCAATCTTCCTCTTTCACATCGCCCCCCCACCCCCAACCTCCCACCTAGTACTATTCCTCCTCTTTTTTCCCCTTCTTTGCACACTCTCATCCCCAGAACAAATGTTTCTCACTCTGCCCTCCACACTGTGTATACAGTGAAATTCTCCTCTTCCTCAAACACATAGACCTCAGGTACAGCATGACAGGTGGCTGTGTAATATTCTTTCTACTAGGATCCTCCTTATCTGGACACATCAAATTTAAGGAGGAGCCTAGGGGAAGATGCCTTTTAACCCTTTTGCTAGGCAGCCGGTGGAGACAAATGGTAGCTGTTGCAGAGGTATGAGATCCTGTCAGATTAGGACTTTATAGAGTTTGCTTAACCATCCCCTACCCAAAACTTTGCTGGGACGGGATGGGCATAGGTATTAGTAAATTAACGCTGCATTTTTTTTTCTTGTGTGGTAACAGTGCTCAGCGGCAAGCCTTTTGCTGAAACTTTTTTATTTTACCTCCAGTAGTTTATTGTAAATAGTAGTGTAGTGATCACCTATCATACTAAAGATTGGCATGTGACATTAACTGATGGGCACTGGTAGGCAGCACTGATTGACACTGATAGGCAGCATTGATGGGCATTGATAGGCATCACTGATGGGCACTGATTGTCAGCATTGATTGTCACTGATAGGCAGTACTGATTGTCACTGATTGGCAGCATTGATTGGCACTCATAGGCAGCACTGATGGGCACTGACACTGGTTGGCAGTACTGATTGGCAGCAGTGATTGGCAGCACTGATGGGCACTGATAGGTGGCACTAATAGGCAGCACTGATAGGTGGTACTGACTGGCAGCACTGATTGGCACTGATAGGCAACACTGATAGGCAGCACTGATAGGCAACACTGATTGGCACTGATAGGTAGAACTGATGGGCACTGATATGCAGCACTGATGAGCACTAACTGGCAGCACTTATAAGCACTGATTGGCACTGATTGGCATTGATAGGCAGCACTGATAGGGAGCACTGATGGGCACTGATATGACACACTGATTGGCTCTGATTGGCACTCATAGGTAGTACTAATTGGCAGCACTGATTGGTAGCACTGATATGCATTGCTGATGGGCACTGATAGGCAGCACTGATGCACACCGATAGGCTGCACTGATTAGCAGCACTGATTGGCAGTGTTGATGGGCACTAATTGGCAGCACTGATGTGAACTGATAGGTGGCATTGACAGGCAGCACTGATGGGCACTGATTGTCAGCACTGATGGGTACTCATTGGCACTGATAGGCAGCACTGATGGGCACTTATAGGCATTGATAGGCAGCACTGATGGGCACTGATTGTTAGCACTGATGGGCACTGATTGGCAGCATTGATTGACACTGATAGGCAGCACTGATTGGCACGGATTGGCAACATTGATTGGCACTGATAGGCAGCACTGATAGGCACTGGTAGGCACTGATTGGCAGCATTGATTGACACTGATAGGCAGCACAGCTGGGCACTGATTGGCAGCATTAATTGGCACTGATGGGCACTGATTGGCACTGATAGGCAGCACTGATGGGCTGTAATAGGCATCGCTGATGGGCACTGATTGACAGCACTCATGGACACTGACAGGGTAAAGGGGGTGTTTCACATGCAAAAGATAGTTGGCAGCTGATTGGCAGCATTGACAGTTTCACATGCAACAGTTGTCAGATGATTGGCAGCATTAATTGGCACTGATGGGCACTGATAGGCAGCACTGATGGGCACTAATAGGCAGCGCTGATGGGCACTGATTGGCAGCACTCATGGACACTGACAGGGTAGAGGGGATGTTTCACATGCAGCAGATAGTGAGGCATGCCAGAGCCGCTCAGTGTGTGAAACTGTCAGCTAATGTAACTGCTTGCAGAGAGAAAGACCAGCTGTCAAATCTCAGCCACAATGTCGGTGATGGGCGGGACCGAGCAGCTATCAAACACCAGCCAATGATTGGGCTGCTTAAGTAAAGGGATGGAGCCACATAAATGTGCAGGCCCGCCCAGACCCCATTCTATTAGCTGGTGTTTAATAGCTGTTTGGTCCCGCCCACCCCCGACAGAGTTGTGACAGCTGGTCTTTCTCTCTGCAAGCAGTCACATTACCTGACAGTTTCACACACTGAGCAGCTCTGGCAAGCATCACAATCTGCTACATGTGAATTTGTTTCACAGGCAGCACGGTCCACACTCTCCTTGAATGTAGAATTTCAGAGCAGATCTCAGGAAACAGCACGGGGTGATTAGGGTGTGCCCAGGCACACCCGCACACCCCATGATCACACCTATGAAAGAGCATGTACCCCACCACTCCTGAAATATGCCAAGCCATAGTAGATGCCCTAAAGAGAAAAGAAATGATGTGTAGCCCATCCAAATATCAATACCAGATTTTTTTTCCAGACATGCAGCCTGGCTAGCCTGGAAAGTGAGGCACAGCAAGTATGTCACCTCTTCCCTGCTGAAACCTTGTTCCCATGTTGATGAGGAAAATGGCAACATACCCACATCCCTGACTAGGGGACAAGTGTTTTTTGGGGTGGGCTTATAGGAATCTGAAAGCCCCCTTCAGTATAAGGAGGCCCCCAGATATCTGACCCTCCTTCCTTTGTGATTGAGTACGTGTATGTGGTAAGTTGTACCCAGGCATGCAGTGACTGAGCATGGGGTACATAGGACCCCTTGTTACTCATTTACAAGAAATAATAATTGTAAATAAACAGATACAGACAGACACCATATTAAATATCCTTTTTTTTAAATGATATAAATAAACAGTGTGCAAATTTACGTTACCCCCCCCCCCCCCCCAAATCATGTTATATAAAGTGAAAAAAAAGGCAGTTTGTACTCACCTTTCCTCCAATAGATGCCCCTCATTTGCACCGGCATCATTTTCTGTGTGCTGGTTTTCGGCCAGCTTCATTGCCTTGCATGGGATGACAATACAACTGGGCTTGCACAGGAGGCCGTCATTCTGGCACTGAGGGCAGGCAGCTTTAATCTGCCAAGGGGCACTGCAAAAAAGAAGGTAAATGTACTTTATTGCAGAAAAGACATAACATGTCTCTTCTGCAAAACAAAAGTTGCCTGCCTGCAGCAAACAGCGGAACTTCCGTTCTGTTTTAAGTGATTCATGCATTTTCAATGTCACACTTTAAGTCACATTAAAAAACCAGCTGCCTGCTTAATGGCATTTATTTAAAATATTTCCCATGACAATGCCTAGCCACCCATGATAATTTTACAAGTTGGCCTTGAAAAAGGCCAGAAAATTAAAAGATCCAGCTTTCATAGACTTTAATGGGGTTTAGTACTATCTTTGGGGTTCATCGAATTCCTGCTATGTTCCTAAAACATCCAGCAAACCAGACTTTGCTTGGTTTGCCAAACTGTACTGACTAAAGTGGTTATAAAATGTATTCTCCTGGTTAATTATTACATAAGGATATTTTTTTATTGTTTCATAATTTCATTCTTTCATTCGCTGAAAATGTATTCACCATGTTATATTCTTCCATACAGGAAAACTAATACCCATAAAGTTTATGAATAGTAGACTCATGTCTATAATTTACTCTTTATTAATTATTAGTTCATTAATTCAGTCTTTGACTTACTTTATTTAGAACAGGCATTTTAAACTTGCAACCCGCTGAAGGTTTCCTCTGCCAACTGAATTTGGTTAGACAGGGAGGCAAACCTCTACAGTGAAAGCGGTGGTGAGTGGGCAGGTAACAGGACCATAACTGACAGTGACACATACCCTGTTTCCCCTAAAATAAGACCTAGCGTGATTGTCTACGATGGCTGCAATATAAGCCCTACCCCCCAAATAAGCCCTAGTTAAAGTCCTTCTATGTCTTATTCTCAGGGTAGGGCTTATTTTTGGGGAAAGAGGGAGGGGCTTATTTGGGGGATAGGGCTCATATTGCAGCAATCACCGACACTCACGCTAGGTCTTATTTTAGGGGAAACAGGGTAGTAACCAGTGTGAAAGCAAATTCACGCAGTGCATGCCATATGATGGATGGGCACAAATGTCAGCATGGTAGCACCTTTAGTGTAATGCTGCTAGAGTGGAACTTTGCATGCAAGACTGTGGGAATGTAGGAGTACTTGGCCCTGTCACTTTTGTGAAGGTGGTAGGCAGACAAAGAGCAGCGTGATTGGCACATGGTGGAAAGTGAATTTGAGATGAAGAAGGTGAAGCAATGATTTTAAACTAAAGAAGATGGTGGGCAGCTTCAGCAGAATCCATTATCCTGAGGTATCTTAAGCTTTTTTTTCTTGCTATCATCATTATCAGTTTTTTTTCTTTATTCCAACATGGATTTTCCCAAAGTCAAATGAAGATTTAATACAGAAAGTTCTAAGTTCTATTTCCTCTTCCTTTGTTTTTGACAATATTCGCTATTTAATATTCAATAACTGTGTGACTGTACAAAAATAATATCAGTCAAAGTGATATCCATGGATAAAAGCACAACTGATTTTAAGGCCCATTCTTGGACTTGGTATGATGTAAAATAACTGTACCTTTTCAACAAATACATTCTTTGAATATATCCAGGAATACTGAGACCTTTCATTATACGATCGCACAAATTTAAAAACTTTGGTAATTATGCCCTGATCTAATGGGACTGAGGATGGGCAGGACTTAGCTATATGATCTGTTTCTTGGCAGCTCCTGAGAGTGTAATTAAATATTTAAATCACCATTTATTTCAGATATTTCAGGGCAAACGTTCAGGTTTCATTTTTATGTTATTATAAAAAAGGTGAATGTCACCAGACAATGAAGGGTTTAAGGTATTCACTGACTTACCAATTTAAGGTGTGGGGTTTGCCTAAATGAGGATTCAAAAAAAGAGGAGAAACAGCTGTATGGTACAGACTGTAAGATAGTAGGCAATAACGATCATCCATGCAGTGTAGTATGCAAAAAGTTTATTGAAACTAGTTAAAAATTATGTGGAATCCCATTCACATTAGAAAAATCCAACACCTTCCAAAAATTTAACAATTATAAGACACTGAAAGTTTTATAACTCAGCACTGAATAGACATAATAAGCTATTTGTATGGGATAGGCTCTTGAATGTAGATATCCATAGACATAGAGGGGACTACTCTCACTTCATATAAATAAAGCGCTGTGATGTGCTTGCCATGTATCTATATTTGTTAATGGAGAGTTCCAGCGTGTAACTCTTATCCAATGATGGATGGTATGCTGCATGTTAAGTACATATATGTTGGTGGTTCTGTTAGGATAGATGGAGATATAGCTCCAGACAATAACAATTCCTGTAGCATATATCAAGCAGCAGATAGTATCTCAGTAAATGCACAAGACAGCCAAAGATATCTGAGAAAGACATCTAGCAGCAGGTGAGTATGGAAAGCAATATGCAAAGCTGCAGTTTACAGCATAACCACTTCCTTGCTTACTGCTTCATTTTAAAAGTCCACTGAGATGTTAGTTTTCCAATATTCAGTGTCCTTTGGCAATTTCTAAAGATTTCTCGTTAGCCATAGAGCAATCAGACTGTTAGCATGCTGACAGTATAAAGTTCAAGCATGAAGGTAGTGAGAGGCATAAATGTTGAAGAAAAGGAAGGGAGCAATATAAGCAGAACCACGGGATATCACTCTACCACTTAAGTATATGTCTACTTACTGCTTCACCTTCCATGTATACCTCAACTTTATAGCACTTCTCACAAGTCCGTCCAGGTTGCTGTTGGCAATAAAATGCCAAGCTGTTGTGGCTAGTGTCTCTTTAAACCCTCTGTCTGTGATGCCGAGATATTGTCACCTTGTGTAATGAGTCGGCTGGCTCTTTTTCATTCCGTTAATGCATGCGAGTCAACATGGGGATACTCAGGTATCATATCCGGGTGTGATGAAATCACTCCATTGACATGATTCATTGTTATGTTGACTACTATCCCAATCCCACTGAGCATTGACATCCCTATTTTGGGCCCTGTAAACCCATTGGCCCCTACCAAGGCACTTAGAGTTCTGTTAGGACTCCTTCTATTTTATTCCAGAAAAGCCATAATACTGAAAAAAAAAATCTCAGGACCCCACACTGGATTGTTTGAAGCACTTAGTTAACTCAGCCATTCCACTCTAAAAGATATGCCTCTAGGGGCTGACCTAAGAAATTCTCCAGGGTCTGGGATATTAGGCTTAACTAATATTAGGCTTAAAGGCCCATACACACGATCAGACTTTTTGACAACAAACATGCAAATTAGCTGTTTTGGAGCAACATCCGACCATGTGTACGCTCCATCGGACAAACTTTTTTGGTTTTCATCTGACTTTTGCTGGCTGTGCGAACGGACAAACTTTCTGGCAACAAAAGTCTGATGGAGCAAAGTCTGATCGTGTGTACAGAAAACCATAGAACTTTTGTACAAAGTACAAACAGGCATGCTCAGAACCAATGCAAAAGATCAGACAACAATACAGAAGTTGACCAAAGGTGGCGGTAAAGAGCAGAAAAACCATGTGATTTGGTGAAAGTTGACTGAAAAAGTCCTGCTGTGTGTATGCAATACAAGTTCAGGGCCGACGCCCTTTGTACAAAAATCCAAGGAAAAGTTTGTACAAAGTCCTATCGTGTGTATGAGGCTTAACTCAATGTCTACAAATGCCTCCTCAGAGGCAACCTCCTTGAGTCAGACCTAAGTGTGGGGCCTACAGCAGTCCACTGTGGAGGTGACCTTGTGTGGTATTATAGACTAAGCCATGTGTAATATTGATTTTGAGCTGAGAGAGTATGGTATTCTGGGAAATGCCATTGGATATGCTATTAGGTCTTCTATAAACTTTATCTTCTCCTGCCTCACACACGGTGTGTGTTTGAATTCAGTTTTGTTCTATTTTCTATTTGTATTTAAGAGAGGCAGGGTATGACCAATTGGCACTGTTGTGTACCTTACTTTATGAAAAAATTCAATAAAAAAGATTTTTGGAAAAAAAATATTATGGCTCTTGAGAATGAAGGCCCCTTTCACATGAGTGTTCCAATCAGGTCCATCTGTCAGTTTTTTCAGGCAGACCTGATTAGAAGGTTAATTAATCCCTATGGGAAGGCAGGTGTAAATGGACTTGTCTTCCCTTTAGGTAGAGCAGATTGGAGGTAGTCAGGTGTAGACGAACAGCAGTGTTCGTTTACTCCTGGTTGCCCATAGAGCAGGACAAGGTTAAGAATAATAAAGGGGGTGTAATAAGAAGGTAATAGGGAAGAGATGAGAAGGTAAAAAAGTGAGATAGGAGAAAGAATAAAGGATTATACAATCATGTAGAGGTCTCATCATGAGTATTTATCACAATATATCACAATATATACGTAGATGCCAAAAGTTACTCTAGAAGATATGTCTATGGCTATCAGTGAGCCAGAAGGCCCATATCATTTGAAATTTATGCATGGAACCGTGAATGCGAGCAAATATTTGCATGGTCTTGATATGGCTAATTAAGCCATAATTAAGACATGAGTAAGAAAATATCTGATGTGTAGAGAACATTTTCAGAGCCTATTCTGGAAAGGCCAAATAAGATCTTTGATTAATTTTAGTAACATGTCATATAATGTGAAATCTTGTTTTTAATACAAAAAATAGAAGAAACATTAAAGCCTTGCTGTTTATATTTGACACTGATATAAAATAAGGGTTTCAAATTCCTCATGCGGTAGGCAACTGTCTATTTGCCTTCAGACCCTTCCCACGCTCTTGGAGGTGGCCTCTGGGGTTCCTCATCTTTCAAAAAGGAAAGATACTTTATCAGATTATACAGTATATCAAATGTCTAACATAGAAGATATCATTAAAGTGGTTACAAAGGCACAAGGTTTTTGTGCAGCATCTCCCCAGCCCCACCTTATACTTATTTGAGCCAAATCTTCCTCCAGCACTGTGCATGGGAGCCTAGGCTCTCCTGAGTATATCCCTCCTCATTGGCTGAGACAGTACTGGGAGTCATTGGCCAATAATAAGCCAATGAGGAGAGAGTGGGGATGGGGTTGCGGCCAAGCTGTGATTCATGTATGAATGAACACACAGAGCAGCTGCTCCGGAGTGAGCCTGCTTGTGTGCCCCAAAGCAAGCTGCCTGCTATGGAATCACTCAGCAGGGGGGGCATGAGCGCTGTCGGGGGACCTGAGAAGAGGAGGATTGGGGTTGTTTTGTGAAAAATCACTCCACAGAGTAGCCTATAACATGTTTGTTGTTTTAAGGGGTTTGAATCAGATGAAAACTAAAAATGCTAAAATGCAGAAGGATTTGGAAAAAGATTTGTGTAACAATAAAGCTTTGGTTATAAGACCTGCTGATAAAGGGGGTGGGATTGTGGTTCTTGACAGATGTGACTATCTGTCAGAGATGCATCACATTGTGGATGATAGGGAATCCTATACACTGTTGAACAGGGATCCCATTTTGAAGTGTAAAAGGGAACTTGAGATTATTGTGAATAAAGGTTTTAAAAAGGATATTGTTAACAAAAAAGAAAAAGCGTTTTTGGTACATCTTGCACTCCAATAATATGTTATTTACCTGCCCACTGGGATGTTCAATAGTCAGTGGTATTGATTTGGTTACGTCCCGGGTGGGCAAGTCAATAGACTATTATCTTCAAATTTTAGTGCAGAAAATGCCATTGTATATAAACGATATAAGAGATGATGAACAGGGTGTGTGTACCCATGCATCAGCTTACCGGTAGCTCTATGTTTTTGGTACAGCACAGGACACAATTTTGAGAGTTTTTACATGCCGGGGACCCATCTGCCTGCCGGACCATTTGTATTATCAATGACAACACGCTTTTTCATTTGCCAGATTTTGTAAGTGTTTTTAATCTTGTTTAGGGAAATAAATAGCTACTAATTCTGCACTTAGAAGCTCCTCTCTCTTCTGTCTGATTTTTATCAGGACTGCGACATTATGGCATCGGACACTTTTGATACTATTTTGGGACCATTGTCATTTATAGAGCGATCAGAGCTACAAATAGCCACTTATTACTGTATAAATGACACTGGCAGGGAAGGGGTTAAACACTAGGGGGCAATCAAGGGTTTAAGTGTGTCCTAGGGAGTGATTCTAACTGTTGGGGGGATGGGCTCACTACAACATGACAAAGATCACTGCTCCCAATGACAGGGTGCAGTAGATCCCTCCCATGTTGCTATCCAGAACAGGGAAATGTTCATCTCCCAAGGGAATCTCTCTCCAAGGGCATCTCCCCGTTCTGCTCCTCCTCACCCCAAATGCGTTCCACTGGTGAGCATCGAGTTTGCGAGACCCACGGGCATGCACCCACAGTGTGCAGCAGGCACATGCGCGCCTGATAGGCGGCAAATTAAAAGGAATGAACAGGTTAGCCCATTTGCCTGCCTGTGCCATTCTGCCGACATATATGTGTGTGTGGCAGTCGGGAAGTGGTTAATATAAATTTTTCATTTCAATTTCTCACTACAATGTTCTAATTCGAATATAAGATATTTTTAGTGATCCATATAGGGGACATTTTTATTATAACCTATCCATTTAATGGAGTGTTTTTTTTGTTTTTTTAAATTAAGAAATGGGGTGCTTCACATAGAAATGGTGTCCTTATGAGCCATGCGTTTTCAGTATGGCCATTTATAAATAATAGCTTTTTTAAGTTTGTTTAACCTACTTACCTCTCTTTCTGTAATTGGGAGTGAGGCTTGGTTAGCAATTGACCATGTACTTGGCTTCACTTCCAGGGGTTTTCCTTGTACAGCTGAAGGTGAGGCTTGGTTGCAATACAGTTCTATAGGAATTATAGTTACCATCCGAGGCTCAGATCGAAGTGTGGTTACCTTGTATGGTATATTAAGCGGTTACTCAAGTTTGCTGCCCTGGACGACGTCAAACGTATGGCAAAATGCTTATGGGGGGAAGATTGATGTTCTTACTTGGAAGACCCGCTAAAAGCTTAAAGTGGATGTAAACCCCCAAAAAAACGTTTTAATTAAAGTGGTTGTAAACCCTTTGCAACCACTTTATACTACAGGCAAGCCTATAATTAAGCTTACCTGTAACTACACTCTATGCATGTGCCAACATCATCTACACATGCGCACTTAAACAAACTGAAGCAATGGCATGTGCATGCCGTTTCTTCAGTTATACGGTGCCGTTACCGGCAGCTCCAGCGCATATGCACGGCAGTGACGCCATAATGGCTCCGGCCAATCACACCGCCAGAGCCGAGATACCCGGAAGTAACCCCCGGGAGAGATGTCGGCCACCGGAACGGTGAACTAGGACTGCTGGCTTCGATATAAGGTTAATAATTCATAATGAGCTAGTATGCTATGCATACTAGCTCATTATGCCTTTTCTTGCAGGTTTTTTTTTTTTGTTTAAGGGTTTACAACTACTTTAAGGCTTGTACCTAGTACAGCATATGATTTCATCTCATCTGTGCCCAGTCTTGCCAGGAAGAGTTAATCCAGCTCTGAGCAATCCTCTTATCTTCTTTCAGTAATATAAAAACAGACACACCGAGACATACCAGTCTGTTCTTCCCCCTTGCTGTGAGTGACAACTAATTTCCTTATCTCATGCACTAGCATGAGAGAGATATTCAGTGTACTTTCCCAGCATCATCATCTCCCTCTCTTAGCATCTCACAGCTATTACTACAGCCTGTGTTGTGTAGCACATGGGCAGGAGTCACAGGGGGCCGTGAACAAGCTCTGCTTCATTTGTGATGCTGCCTGGCCAAAGGGGAGTGTAGAGGTGGGCGGGGTCTAGTGATGTCACGACCCCGCTCACTTAGCTCCGGAGCATTGACCCGCCCATGGATTTTGGAGATTTGGTGTGTAGAAAGGGGTGATTTTTAAAAGGTAGGGATGCATGCAGGAGGCATGTATACATATATACATAAGAAAGATGGCACTAGTTGGGAATCAAGAGTGGTGGATTTATATCCACTTTAAAGGCCCTGGCTGGGTATGGAGTCAAAAGTTTTTGTGTCCTTTTTACATAGTTACATAGTAGGTGAGGTTGAAAAAACACACAAGTCCATCAAGTCCAACCTATGTGTGTGATTATATGTCTGTTACATTGTATATCCCTGTATGTTGCAGTCGTTTAGGTGCTTATCTAATAGAGTTTTGAAACTATCGATGCCCCCTGCTGAGACCACCGCCTGTGGAAGGAAATTCCACATCCTTGCTGCTCTTACAGTAAAGAACCCTCTACGTAGTTTAAGGTTAAAACTCTTTTCTTCTCATTTTAATGAGATACATGCCACATGTCTTGTTAAACTGCCTTCAGCAAAAAAGTGTTATCCCTATTTTGGGGTCACCAGTACGGTATTTATAAATTGAAATCATATCCCCTCTCAAGCGTCTCTTCTCTAGAGAGAATAAGTTCAGTGCTTGCAGCCTTTCCTCATAACTAATATCCTCCAAACCCTTTATTAGCTTAGTTGCCTTTCTTTGTACTCACTTCATTTCCAGTACATACTTCCTGAGGACTGGTGCCCAGAACTGGACAGCAAACTCTAGATGCGGCCAGACCAGAGTCTTGTACAATGGGAGAATTATCGTTTTATCTCTGGAGTTGATCCTCTTTTTAATGCATGCCAATATTCTGTTTGCTTTGTTAGCAGCAGCTTGGCATTGCATGCCATTGCTGAGCCTATCATCTACTAGGACTCCCAGGTCCATTTCCATCCTAGATTCCCCCAGAGGTTCCCCCCCCCCCCAGTGTATAGATTGCATTCATATTTTTGTCACCCAAATGCATTAATTGACATTTTTCTACATTAAACATTATTTGCCATGTAGTTGCCCACCCCATTAATTTGTTCAGATCTTTTTGCAAGGTTTCCACATCCTGCAGAGAAGTTATTGCCCTGCTTAGCTTAGTATCGTACAGAGATTGAACTGTTTACCCCATCCTCCAGGTCATTTATGAACAAAATAAATAGGATTGGTCCCAGCACAGAACACTGGGGGGCCCCACTACCCACCTCTGACATTCTGAGTACTACTCATTTATCACCACCCTCTGAACTCCCCTTGTAGCCAGTTTTTATATTGAGAGGTCCACATAGTTTGGTAAACGAGCCCTTTAACCTTAGGTGATGGTGCTGATGTACTCGTTCACAACTCAGGTAGTGGGTCTTGATATTCACTTGAAATACTGGATTACTTTCCTTTATGATTTTTGATGTTTTTTTTTCCAAATATTTTTATTGATAAAGATATTGAACAGTAGTACATGGCAAAAAAACACGTTGAATGAATGAATGAAATATTTGTATAGCGCACAGCGCGAACTAAATCGCCTACAGATATCTTCAACATTAACAGATCATTAACAGTGGTTAATAATGGTTAATAACAGTTAGGGCGTGGAAATAGGATTATCAACATCTAGTATATAGTGCTTAGTGGAGTGCCCTTTATGCATGGTTGGTTCCATCCGACCTGGTGGGGGTCGTCTTGTAGTATGCTGGGTCATTGTTGGCACATGAGTATGGCATTTGTTGCTTAATGCCATGATTAAGGGGAGAACCAAGACCAGGGTGTTCGTGATTGTTTTTTGGTATTTATAAGAAACTTCTCATAGTCGTTTAGTTTCTTTCTCCCGTGGACTCTGAATCATGGCTTTCTGAATTATAGCTTTTTATGGAGCGTGGGTTTTCTCCGTGATAATTGTCTACTGGGTGTGCCCTCTCTTGATTGATAGTGTTACTGGTACCTCTTTTGGAAGGGAGGGGCATATCTAGAGGGTACCCCAGTTAGGCTGAATAAGTAGATGTTGGGGGATGTCTGGGTGTCTTATTGGGGAGGACAGAGGTGGGAAAGCGGGGTGGTGAACGAGGGGGTATAGATTTTTCAGGGTGGGCTTCCTGCCTAGTTCCTGCCTCCCTCCTCAGGGGAGTGCTGGTTTGTATGAAGTCATTTCTGTGGGGTCAGTTGTGTGCGTGGGGAGGTGATCAGTCGAGGGTCTAAGCAGTCTTTGTGACTGTTGTGACTGGACCTGGGCGTGTCTTTGGGTCATGCTGTCGGATTCATTGTTAGTCTTGTGTCTATTGTAGTGAGTCTTTGAGTTTGGAGAATTCCCCTGTTGTCTGAAAGTGTGACCAGCAGGCCCACTTAATGCCGTGTTTGTGAGGGTTATCTCCTGCGCTGTGAATAAGTTCTTCCATGTCGGCTATATGTTTGATTCTTCCGAACCATTCTTTAAGTGATGGAGTGACTTGCGATTTCCGGTGGATTGGGACACATTGCTTTGCGGCATTGATCATGTGCATTGCAAGCGATTTGTGATATGTGTTGTGGGGTAGATGGGTATGGTGGAGGAGGTATTGGGACGGGGTCATTTTCAAGTCTAGGGAAGTAATGTGTGGGGTAATGCGGTGGACTTCATTCCAGAAATTTTGAATGCATGGGCACAACCACCAAAAGTGTAACAATGTGCCCTTGTCTTCTAGACATCTCCAACACATGTCTGGTATGGTGTTTTTGAATTTGTGAAGTACTGATGGAGTGCGATACCAGTGTGATTGTATTTTATAGCCATTTTCCTGTGTTGTAACACTAACTGATCCTTTGTGTATGTTGAGGTGTATATTTTCCCACTCATCTGATGTTAGGGAGGTAGATAGGTCTTTTTCCCAAGCTTTGCATTGAGTAAGATCGTTTGGTCGGGGGTTCGTGAAGAGGAGAGAGTCGACTGTGGATATGAGATGGGTTTGGGGTGAGTTTTGTGAACATATTTTTTTGAAGGGCATCAACTCTCTTGCGCAGGAGCTTGTTTTGTCTAGTGCCTTCAGAAAGTGTGTGATCTGTAGGTACGTCCATGTTGCAATGGTGGGTTTGTCCATAAGTGGCGTGAGGTTGATTGTATTTTCCCCTGGTCATAGAAGGGATGTGCCAGTATCTGGTCTCTGGACCAGTATTGTTGGAGGAAGCCGTTGGTCATGCCCGGGGGGAAGTCTAGGTTCATTTTTAATGGGGTCAGGGGGCCTGGAGTAGACGATAATTGAGTTTGTTTGCATGTTCTGCAGAAGCAGTTTATGTGGGTTTAATTAGTGGGTGCGAGCCGTGATCTTGGGCTGTGTGGTAGCTCTTCATCCACGGTATGGATTTAAGGGGTAAGACTGTAAACGAAGCCTCCAAGCCTACCAGGTCTTTTGATAAAGTGTGTCTATTCCAATCGATTAACCAGGTCAGGTGTACAGCTTTGTAGTAGTTCTGGAGATCTGGGAGGCCGATTCCTCCTAAGTGTTTAGGCTAGGTGTGTATAGCTGATTCTGGGTCTTTTATCCCCCCATAAGAATTTGGAGCAGATGTTCCTGTATGAATTGAAGAAGTTGGGTGGGATATGAATGGCTATGGTTTGTAGGAAATATAAGATCTTCGGTAGATCGTTCATTTTTAGAATTGCCGCCCTGCCAAACCATGAGAAGATTGGCTTGTTCCATTTTTTTAAGTCTGTCTTCAGTTTGTTCAAAATTGGTATGTAGTTTTTTATGTATAGGTCTTGTAGGTTAGATGGTAATTGGATGCCCAAATATGTGATTGCATCCATTTTCCATTGGAAAGGGAAGTTTTCTTTACATTGTGCCACAAGCGTTGTGGGCAGGGACACGTTGAGGGCAAACGATTTTGACAGATTGATTTTCAAGTTGGATATTTGGTTGAAATGTTGGAATTCTCTTAGTAGGACCGGCAGTGTGGTATGTGGGTTTGTGAGGGACAGCAGTATATCATCCACATATGCGGAAAGCTTAAACTCTTTGTGTTTAGCCTCAATGCCTTGGATGTCAGGGTTATGTCTGATACTGTTTAGGAGAGGTTCCAGGGTCAAGATAAATAGAATAGGGGACAAGGGACAGCCCTGTCTCATCCCGTTGTGGATGGAGAAGGCACTTCACAGGGTGTTGTTCACTCTGACTCTTGCTGAGGGATTCGAGTATAAGGATAGGATGAAGCTGAGCATGTTAGGGCCTATGCCCATAGATTGGAGTACTGCCTCCATGTAATCCCAGACTACCCTGTTGAATGCCTTCTCCACATCCGGGGGATAGGAAAAAGCCTTTTTGGTTGGATGATATGATATGGTAGTGTAAATTTATGGCCTTGACAGTATTGTCCCTGGCTTCTCGTCCAGAGAAAAATCCCACTTGATCATTGGGGATGATAGATGGGAAGAGTGGTAGGATTCTGTTGGTGAGTATTTTGGTGAATAATTTTAGGTCCACGTTAAGCAGTGAGATTGGCCTGTAGTTTGCGGTCTGTGTGGGGTCTTTGTCTGCTTTGGGAATTACAACTATGTGGGCCTCCAGCATTTCCCCGGGAAGTGGGTTGGATGGTGTTATAGAGTTAAAGGCCTTTCGGAATGGGGCTTCGAGGTGTTCTGCAAAGGTTTTATAATAAACGGCCAATAACCCGTCTGGGCCTGGGCTTTTGGTTCTGGTTTTAGTTGTTTCAGCGCCGTTGTCCATTCTTGTTTTGGGTCTTGGGTCAGCTTCCTCCCCCAATGCTGCTCCAAAAACTGTTTGATTTTGTTAGTTTTAGCTGTGCTGGGCATAATTAGGGGGCTTGATTTATTAATGTTGTAAAGCGACACATAGTATTTCTCGAATAACCCTGCTATTGCTGAGTTTGTCATGTGGGTTGACCCTGTGGGGTAGACAAGTTTGTATATTGTTGTTTTTGCTTTTTTGGTTTGTATCGCTTGGGCTAAGAGTCGGCCACTTTTGTTTCTGAACTCATAAAAGAGCTTTTGGGATAGCATGTATTTTTTCTTTGAAGATCTGTTTAGCTCTTCATGTATCTGTGAGCGGATTTCAATTAGTTCTTGGTGCGTTTGTTGTGCTAGGGAACGTTTGTGGAGGGCCTCTAAGGATTTGAGGTTTGTGAATAAGTCTGCCAGCTTCTTGCATTTTTCCTTTTTAATTCTAGCTGCTAGGGAGATGAGCTTACCCCTAACTACGCATTTATGAGCTGTCCACTGCGTCAAGCTGGTTATGTCACTCGTATCGTTTTCTTTGAAATAGTCCTGTAGGCATTGGCTGATTTCTGTGTTTCGAGATGTGTCTGTCAAGATAGTAGGGTCTAGTTTCCAAATTTGGGTGTGGGATATCGTTTCAAAGTGTGATTGAGATCGGATGGTGATCGGATAGTGTCATTGGTTCTATTGTGGCTTTCGTTAGGTATGAGAGGTCACGTTGTGTCAGGAATATGTAGTCTAGTCGGAAGTAACGTTTGTGCGGATTTGAGAAAAAGGTGTAGTCCTTTTCTTTGGGATATAGGGTGCGCCACTTGTGTAGCAGTAGGTTTTGGAGGCTAAGCCTAATTTGACGAATTGACCTGTAGGGTATGTAAGATGTGCCTGTAGACGTGTCAATTAGGGGTTCCAGGGGTGCGTTGAATTCTCCCCCCACTATAAGTATGCCTTTTTGGAAGGACGAGAGTCGTTGTGAGATGTCTCTGAAAAAAGGTAAACGGGGGAACGAAAATGCACTATTACCTTTTATCTTTTGAGTCTAAGTGAGTATGTCGTACAAAAGAGATCATTGGGTCAAGGGTGTCCATTTTGTGTCTTTGGTTTGCTTCATGGTTGTTTTTGACTTTGGCGGTTTATTGTAGTTTGCAGAAGGTCGTGAGTTTCTTGGCCCTGCGGGGTATCCAGTCTTGTAGCGATCGATGAGCTCTATGAGAGGCGAACCTTGCGGTGGTCAGGTGAGGCTGTGGGTCTTCCATTCCTCAGGGGTCCTGCGGCTTATGCTGAAGTTTCCAGCTTCGATGACATCATCCATGGAGGTTGCTCTGTGTAATGGCGGAAGGCGAAAGTCGATGTACCAATCTGGTAGCTCGACTATCGGGATGTTGAGAGTGGTACAGAAGTGTTCCAGATCCTCAGGAACTCTGAGGTTTGCTGTGTGCCCATTTATGGAGGCTGATAGACAAAAGGGGAACTTCCATCTGTAGACAATCGCTTTTGCTTTCAGCACATCCAGTAAGGGTCTCAGTTCTCTTCTACTCTGCAGTGTTATGTTGGCGAGGTCTTGGAAGATCTTTACTTCTGCCCCTTGATATGTTAAGCGTATTCGCCCCCTGGCCTTCCTTAGAATTTCTACTTTGGTGATAAAATCTGTGAGGCAACAGATCACATCCCTCTGGGGATCTGTGTCCCTGCCTCTCGGGCGGAGGGCCCTGTGCATACATTCCATTGCAATCTGTGTGTCAGGGGCTCTTTCCAGCAACTCATTAAACAGCGCTGTTTGGGGGAGCTGGTTTGCGTCTATGGATTCGGGGAGGCCTCTTACCCGGAGGTTGCGGCTTCTCCCCCTATTGTCCAGGTCCTCCATGTGCCTATTCATTTCTCTTAGGTGGATCGCATGTGATTCTGTGACCTGCTGTATTCTGCAAATGGAGGCGTCATGGCTGGCCTGCGTCTCCTCCGCCTCCACCACCCTCAGTGCAATGGCTTGTATGCCCGATCGCAGGTCCGCCATGGCGTCAGCTATTATCGCCGAGATTGTGGATTTAATATCCGCTGCTAACGCAGGGAGATCCACCATGCTTAGAGCGGACATCGGAAGCATGTCTGGTGCGGGTGGGCTTCGGCTTTGGGTCCGGAGGGAGCTCCTACTGGAGGATCGGGACTTGTGGGATGAGGCCTGTGTGTCGAGCGCGTCCTCTCTGGATTTTGTCCAGAAGATCTCCGGGATTTGGTGGCTCAGCTGCGAGGTTTGGGACCCGGGAGACCTCAATCTAGTTGCCGAGGGGCTTTGGGGAGAACTCTCCATGTGTCCGCTCGCGTGTTGGCAGTTGTAGGCACCTTGCTATACCTCGGGGAACCGGAGCATGAAGTTCAAGCGTCCATCATGGAACAGAGCCAGGCCATGCCCTTTATATATTTTTTATATGTATTACATTTAAACAGCGCAACTTTATAGAACTAAAATTTAAAAAAAACTGCCTTTAATATCACTTTAATCATAAATGTACACTAGTGCTTTTGCATATCCATGCATTTTTCAGTGTGTTTTGATAGCATGTTTTGCACATTTTTACATGTGTTTTGGATGTGTTTTTAAATTCATGTGTTTATTTGTAGAAGGGGGAGACTTCCAAAATGCACAAAAATGCACCATGTGCAATGTAGTCTGTGAAGCAAAAAGCACTATGCTGCACCAAAACAAGCTTGTGCACATTTTTGAAAATCGCATGGCACCATAAAGAATAATGGGATTTTCATTGTTGTGCGTTGAAATGTGATTACACATGAGAATACGAAATCTAATTTATCAGAATGACATGGAAAATTGAGGTCCAGAATGATTATATAATAATATTTTAAAGGTATTCGGTCCCAGAGTGGGATAATGCAATAGCGTTTGCAGGTGGTTCAATTTTCTGAAAGACCACCTAAGTACCACTACACGGGCAGCTCTGACCAGCATAAAATTACATTAGGATTTAAGTTTAAGGCTAGTTTCACATCTCCACATTTTGCGCAAGTGCATTTGAATGGGCACAGTATCCCATTCATTTGAATGGGCTGTTGTAGCTATGTAAAACGCACCCACAAGGCAGTTGCATGGAACTGCGTTGTGCTGTGGCACCATGCAGTTTTACACCCTCGAAATGTGGGGTGCTAATAAAAATGAAAAAACTAAAGGGCAGTACATTTTGGGAATGGATATTGAATGTTTAGATATAAAAATATTCGTGCCTGGGGTGGAGGTTCAGCAGTCCAACAACCCCTCTCCCAAGAATCAGAGAGGTGGAGGTGGATTAAATGTATAAATAATTGACGGGCTCCTTACTAGGGTCGTCAAGTGTAATGGGAATTTAAACAGTAGCCATACAGTCCAGGTGCGTCTGTATTTATCCAAGCTGTCATTTGTTATGGCACAGCCTTTTTCCATCCAAAGTATTTGATTCACTCTGCCATTCTATTCCTTGGGAGTGTAAATAATGCTGCTTTTCCAGTGGCTTTAATGCATCCAAGGGCCTTGGATGAATTGAAAAGGTGTACAGGCAAGGACCTTTTGTATATGCCAATTGAAAAGGCTGTGTCATTGTGAGGAAGGCTCTATCAGAAGACAGAATAATAGTAGCAGACACATCCCTGTTCCCCAAATGTCTGTAAGAAGAGCCGCTTGCTAACGCATATGCGTTTGCGCAGACAAACCAATATGCGCAGGAATGCCAACAAACATGTGCACGCAGGAACAAATGATGTTCGAAGATGCACAGCACATCCCGTGACAGATAAGGGTGCTAAATGGGCTATTTAATCTGGATCAGCACCCAGGATCAGTGCTGTCTCGTCTACAGTGTTCTGTGATTGTCCTGTTCCGTTACCTGCATTTGCTGTTGAAATAATGACCCGGCTTGCGCCTGACAGTTCCTGCTCTCTCCCTGCACCGACCTCGGCTTGTCCATTAACCATACTCCTGTCTCCGCATCTGTACCTGATCTCATCATTCTGTGTATGATGCTTGAGGATAGTTGTATGTATGGATGCCCAACATAGGTGGACTGACTGGTCGGACAATTTGGTCATGGTCCAAGGGCCCGGCTGCTGAAGGGGGCCCGCTAGCGCTGCCTGATAGAACTCGCATGTCCAGTCCAGGGTCCAGGGACAAAAAACTTGCAGCTCTGCGCCCGAGCAACCATCTTTTTCAGGCCCAGCTTGGCCCCAGTGCTGCCTCAGAGGGGAAATATACATAGAGAGTGGATCTCCCGCTGTGACATAGCATCATGGATTTGAATCAATTACCTGGCGGCCCCTGTCATACAAAGTCCCACACTGGTCCACTGGTCCAATGCTGGGATGTGTGATGTCGATCAAAGGAGCCAGTCCAGGAGGCAGGACTTCATATGACAGCGGCAGCCAATAATTAATTCAAATCCATGCTGTGTCACAGTGGGAGCTCCCCACTCCGTGTGATCCGGTGGCTCTCCTCTCTCTAATCCCCATGCATTGATGATGCTTCACTGATTATCAGGCTGCATTAATAGGCACTGGTGAGGCTGCATTGATGGGCACTGGTGACGTAGCACTGATGGGCACTGATCAGGCTGCATTGATGTGCACTGGAGAGTCTACATTGTTGGGGACTGATCAGGCTGCCTTGATGGGCACTGTTAAGACTGCATTGATGGGCATTGATCAGGCTGCACTGAAGGGCACTGGTGAGGATTTATTGATGGGCATTGATGAGGTTGCACTGATGGGTACTGGCGAGGCTGCACTGATGGGCACTGATGGGGGCTCTTTATATTAGACTCTCTAACAGAGGCCCTCTCTGTGTCCATTAGAGAGACCCCTTCCAGGTCCCATTAGAGTACTCTGCTTCACTTCCTGTATTTTGTTTATTATTAAGATATCACAAGAGAATCCTAGGGTAACAAAGGTTTCTTAGGGTATGGAATAAGATGACCACGCCCATGTGGGGGTGCCAGAAATATTTCTGCACCCAGGCATCTGTGACCCTAGGATCAACCCCGCCCTGCGCATAATGATCATCATAGGAAGATGGCCATGGCCCGGGTAGAAAAAGCCAGCCCAGGACTTAGAAGGTTTGCAGCAGGCCCAGTCTGCAAAGGTGTGCATCATTATGTGTTGCGCCAAGTGCCTCTGCCCACTGGGCTGCTGTAAACCTTCTATTTCTACCATTCGAGATAGGGCAAAGGTCGCTGCCTCCCTCGCCCTCCTGCACCTTGGCAAACAATGCCCAGAAAGGCCGAAGAGCAGAGGACACCCCAGCCAGCCACAGCAGGGCCAGGGTGCCAGCCAGCCACCCACACCAGTGACCCACCCACAGCCAGCCAGCTACCCAGGTTGACCCACACATAACCAGAGCCATTGTGCCAGCCAGCCACCCACAGTGACCCACCCACAGCAGGGCCAGTGTGCCAGCCACCCATGGTAACCCACCCACACCCGGGAGCCAGCCAGCCATAGCAGGTTGAAAGCCAGCCACCCGCAAGGGACAGCCACAGAGGATTCGGGAACCAACCACATAGAATGCAGGAGCCAGCCAGCCACAGAGGATGCGGGAACCAGCCACAACTACAGTACAACTAACTAAGGTAAGAGGAGCGCTACACAGTGCCAATTTTATTTCTACTTTGTGAGAAGTTGGGGCAGGGGTGAGAGTCATGGCACATGGAGGGGGTCCCATGAGGACCAGAGTGAATGAAGGTGTTCACTGTACACTCTGTTAGAAAGAGGCCCATTCCAGGTCAAATCATACTTTTTTATAGTCTCAAATGGGACCTGGAGGAGACTCTTTATAGCAGACTCTATAATAGACATTGAAAGGACCTCTGTTAGAGAGACCCCCCTCCAGGTCCGATTAGACTCCTTTGTAGTCTTTAATGGGTCCTGAAGGGGAGTCTCTCTCTAACAGAGACTCTCTAATGAACACTGTTAGAGAGAGACTCCCCCAGGTCCCATTAGACTCTGTTGTAGACTCTAATGAGGCCTGGAGGGGTTGCTTTCTAACAGATTGTCTAATGGACACTGCTATAGAGGGATCCCCCTCCAGGTCCCATTAAAGAAAAGGCAGAAGTTGTGCTTTGTGCAAAATGTAGGGGCGGGTCATGGGCTGGGTCAGGGGTGGGTCATGGGCGTGGCCTGGCAGGGGGCCCTTGCTTTATTTGGTCTGGGGGCCCTGAGTGTTGTCAGTCCACCCCAGATTCTCAATAGGGTTTATTCAGCAGGCACACTCACCATATGTGGAGGACAGGGCAAGCGTGACAGTGTTAGGAGGCCAGGAGGGGCAGGAGTGCGGAGAGGATTTCAGTTTCCAATCATCTGCCCCTTAAACACCAGCTTAGTCGAGCATGAGTACCCTGGGGAGTGTGTAATTAGGACCATAAAGCTGACAGCCAGCTCAGATGTAACCTGAGGTCCAAAGTTTGGGGGTATCACCGGAAATAAGCCAAACCTTTTTTTCCTATAGTAACCTTCAGTGTTTGTATTGACCAGAAAGATAAGGTCAGCCTCTGTAAAGAAAAAAAAGAGGAGTGGCATTCCATCATACAGCAAAAGTCAGTGGGGTTGTCCATACGAGTTTCTCTTCTTCTCTATAGTGAACCCACTAAAAGCTGCTTTACAGCTCCCCGTCAACATAAGTCCAATCAAGAGTTGCAGGTGATAATCACAAAGGTGCTGTTTATAAGGCGGATGCAGTCTTTGGGAGTGCTAGACTGGGAAGAGACAGGCAAACAAGCAATTAACAGTGGTCTTCAAATCATTACTAACAAATTAATTTAAAACACAAGTCTTACTATTTGACTTCAGTGGGTGAAGCAGGTGTGGGTGGGAGGGTGCATTATATGTTTGATATGTGAATTTTCATTAAAATAAGCAAGGTTGATCTCACCCTGAACTGCTGCAAAGGTTTAAGTGGTAAGGTTGCAGGAGGATTCTGATCTGAAAAAAAGATATTGCCTCTCAGGCTAGAAGAGGAGGCTGTCTCTGTTTCCCTGTATTTTTTTGGTGGTGGTTTTGTTGGGAAAGGCTATAGTGTAGATCTCTCAGGTGGGTCCGAGTTGGGGACCTGGAAATCACCTCAGGTTTACTGGTGCATAAGGATGGTATGTACTGCCTGCAATGCCAATGCTCTCAGGCTAAGCAGGAAGTGCCATCTGTAGAAGATGCCCTGTATTTGCAAGAGAGCTTGAAGGACTCTTCTATTCTGTAAATTAAAAATCCTGAAAGAGCTTTCTTAAAGGTAGTCTCAACATTTTTTCTGGCACCTTGTATTATTTCCTCATTCAATTGATTGTTTGTAAGGCAGTAGATAACATCCCTGGGAGGGTTCTCTGGTGTTACCTGGGGATGAAGAGTATGTTGTAGTCTGTCAAACGCCATCAGGGTCCCAGATGAATGTTCAATGGATGTACTCCTCTTACCCTGATGTTGTGAATATTGGAAAACCAACAGCATGCAATGTAAAACAGCTTTCTAATGTGACTATAAACTATACAGTATATATATATATGCATTATACCTTTCTATCCAGCAAGGGGTACTGCAGTGTTATAATGTGTATTTTATGGTAAGGTAACCAGAAGAAGTGCTCGTCTTTCCTCAATATATGTACTTGTATTGTTCTGTTTCCTGTTTATGTTTCTAATGCTGTAAGACATAAAAGTAAAGCCATTTGCTGTATGCAAGAAGCTTCCAGTGCTATTGATTTAAATATTCTGCACAATAGGGTATGGGTGCCAGGAACCCAGGCATTGAAGATGATATCCCAGGTACCCAACAGCACCCAGAGGCACTGGAAAGAATACTCAGTGAGTACAGCAAGTCAGTGAATACTGTATACAAACTACTGAAACATAGCAAGTGGTTCAGATGCAAAGTTTGCAATAGCAAAGCTGAACAATGGCAATTACCAGCTATGGAAGTTTAAACTACAATTTTTTCTTAGCATGGATGAATTGTGGCAAGTGCTGAATACAGACAGACCCACAAACAGAGAGATGGAGTATTAACACAGGAAGGATAGACAGGGAAAAACAACTATAATATTACTAGTGGAAAACAACCAGCTTATCCACATAAGAACACAGAAAACGGCCAAAGGTATGTGGACTTCATAACAAAAACTGCATGAGCGTTCAAGTCTAAACAGCAAACTGTTTTTGCTAAGAAAGTTGTACAAGATGAGACTACAAAAAGGCCAGCAAATGTGTGACTACGTGAATGCTCTGCTAGAGATTATAGAGCCATATACTGGCTTCCAGATGATTTCCAGAGACATATACTGCTCTTATTAAAACTTTTGAAACAAGACCCGAGCAGGAGCAGGAACTAACACTGGAATATGTCAAAGGGAAATTGATCAATGAATGCGTCAGAAGGAAAGAAAATATGCACCACGATGACAGAGTTCTTAAGAAGTACAAAGGCACAAAGCACAGCAAAGAAAGCTGAGCCTGTTTTCGCTGTAAGAAGACCAGTAACTTAAAAAAGGGACTGTGCTATCTGGAAAGCAGAGCAGCGAAAGATAGAGCTATCCACAAAAGAAAGAGTCAAAGCAGCCACAAAGGAAACTGCAGACACATCGTGGACTGGCACCTTTAAAGTAACACAAAGCGGCAAGCCACATGGCTGGTGCATAGACTCAGGTGCCATACTCCACATGATTAGTGATGAGACCTTTTTCATAAACATTGATCACAGTGCAAAAGACAAAGTTTTTCTAGCAAATGGGAAACGCATCATCTCAGAAGGTAAAGGCCAGGGCTTCCTGAACTGCATTGCACCAAAAGGAAAACATAGTATCCTAGTAAAGAAAGTTCTGTATGTTCCAGAACAAAAAGGCAGCCTTCTATCAGTGAAATGTCTTACAAACAACGGTCTTTCAGTTAAGTTGCAGGGGGATCAATGCATAATTCACAATAATATGCAATTCCTCGCAAAAGGAAAGTTGGATGATCACATATACAGGTTCATCACCACAGACCATCAAGCCAATATATTCTCTAATGACCTACACAGCAAATGTATTCACTTATGGCACAGGCGGATGGGGCACCATAGTCCAGAAGCTATACAGGACATTATAAGGAGAGGCTGAAGATTTGACAATAACGCCTTGCAAAGTGCTCAAATGCTGTATTGAAGCAAAAGCCATATATGCTCCCCTTCCACAGGCATCGCAAATAAAAACTACCCACTTCCTGCAGCTCATACACAGTGGCGTATGCGGTCCAACAAAAACTCACACGTCAGGCGGGAACAGATATCTACTGACTTTCATTGATGATTATTCCAAGTACACAACTACTTATCTAATGAAACACAAGAACGAAACATCAGAGAAACTTCAAAAGTTCATTGCCATGCCTAGCAACAAATTTAGTACACCAGAAAACCACACCATACACTCTTGAACAGAATGGTGTAGCAGAATGGAAAAATCACACTCTTATAGAAATGGCCAGGTGCATGTTGTTGGATGCCAACCCACCTCACAAGTATTGGGGAGAAGCAGTCATGACTGCAACCTACCTACAGAACAAACTACACTCAAGAGCTATTAAAAGTACTTCATTTGAAATGTGGCATGGATCAAAGCCTAGCATGGGGAACATCAGAGTGTTTGAATGTAAAGCATATGCCTATATTTCAAGTGAAAGCCAGAGAATAGAGCCATAGAGGGCATTCTAGTAAGCTACAGCAAGCAAACTAAGGGTTACAGAATCCTACACCCAAAGACCAAGTCTAATCGTACACACGATCGGAATTTTGGTTGAAAAAAGCTCTGATGGTTTTCCCAACGGAATTCCGACGGGATTTCACTCAAGCTGTCTTGCATACACACGGTCACACCAAATTCTGACCGTCAAGAACACAGTGATGTACAACACGTATGATGGGACTAGAAAACGGAAGTACCCAGTAGCCAATAGCTTCCATCTCCTAGTTAAATCTGAGCATGCGTGAATTTTTGCGCATCAAAATTGCATACACACGATCATGCTCTCAAATTTTTGCTGGTGGGAATTCAGCCAGCTAAATTCTGATGGAACATATACACAGTCACATTTTCCGATGAAAAGCTCTCATCTGACTTTTGCTGGCTGAAATTCCAATCGTGTGTACGCGGCATGACAAAGTTACAATAAGCAGGGCAATAACTTCACACCAAGATATATAAATTTTACAACAGGACCTGAACAAATTAATGAAGTGGGCAATTACATGGCAAATGAGGTTCAATGTAGAGAAATGTAAAGTAATGCTCTTGGAGGGGGGAAAAACATAAATACAAACTACTCACTGGGGGAGAACCGATGGGGAAATCAAGGATGAAGAAAGACCTGTGAGTCCTAGTAGATGACAGATTGAGCAATAGCATCTAATGTCAAGCTAAAGCTACCAAAGCCGGCAGAATACTCTAGAGATAGCTCAATAATCCTAGCACATTATAAAACATTGGTTAAACTACATCTGGAATATTTTGTCCAGTTCTGGTCATCAGTCCTCAGAAGGAATGTACTGGAACTGGAAAGAGTCCAAAGAAGGGCAACAAAACTAATAAGGGGACTGGAGAACCTAAATTACAAGGAAAGACTGCAAACACTAAATTAAGGAAGACCTCTACATCTCGCAACCCCCATGGTTTGAGCAAGGAGACAACCTTGTGTGTAAACTTCAGAAAAACATCTATGGTCTTAAGCAATCTGCAAGGATGTGGAATGAGAAAGTGAATGAAGTGCTTACCAGAGAGGGATTCTCAAGAAGTAAAGCAGATCCATGTCTCTACTCCAATAATCAAGAAGACAGATGGATATACATCCTTCTGTTGATGACATTATAATTTGTTTTGAACAAGAAGGGGATTGCAATAAGATAGTTCACAAGCTGAGCTGGGAATCCAAACAGAGAGAAGAAGATGGAAGTTATCTTCTCAACCAGTCTCAGAAAATCTCCAAAATCTTGGAACAATTCCATATGCAAGATGCAAAGGAAATGAAAACTCCTATGGAAACAGGCTATCAAAAGAGCAATGAAGCACAAATCTTGCTACCTAAAAATGATATGTATCGCAGAGCAATCAGTAAACTGCTATACAGGTATGTTGGCACAGTAACAAGACCAGACATAGCCACAGCAGTGGGCATACTATACAGTTTCAGCTCCCCGTCAGCATGATTGGAATGCAGTAAAAAGAGTGATTCAGTACCTCAAAGGAACAATTCAGATGAAGTTATGGTTACCAGCAACATCAGATCCAAAACTGGTCAGGTATGTGGATGCTGATTGGGTCAGAGTCTGCACAACCGCAAATCCACAAGTGTATGGCAAAGGAACCATAAGCTAGTCTAGTCAAAAGCAAGCAACTGTCTCTCTATCTTCAACTGAAGCAGAGTACATTGCAGCAGCACAAGCATGTCAAGAAGCGATATGGGTTTGTCAACTTTTTGTGGACATTGGGATAAACAAAACCAATTCCTATTTTTGAAGACAACCAGGGATGTATAAAGCTTACGCAATCAGAAAGGGTCAATCCTAAGACCAAATACACTGACGTCAAGTATCATCTACTGAGGGACAATCAAGAGCAAGGTGTTATTGACATTCAATATTGCCCGTCAGAGGAGTTGACTGGTGATGCACTTACCAAGCCTTTGTTGAAGGAACGTCATAGTTATTTCCAGAAGCAACTGAATATAATTTGACAAAGAACATGCTTTTGAGAAGGAGTGTTGGAAAAACAACAGCATCTAATGTAAAGCAGCTTTCTAATGTGACTATAAACTATACTATAAATATATATGCATTATACCTTTCTATCAGCATGTGGCACTGCAGTGTTATTATCTTTCCTCAATATATGTACTTATATTGTCCTGTTTCCTATTCATGTTTCTAATGCTGTAAGAAATAATCTAACATCCTCCATAAAAGTAAAGCTGTTTGCAGTATCCAAGGAGCTTATAGCCCTATTGATTTAAATACTCTGCACAATAGTGTAATGATTATCTAAGTCCTCAATATGCCCGTTTTTATTTGATAAGTGTGTATTTAGCATGGTGGAGGTTTCTTTGTAATGACAAGATGGCTTGATTTCTCCTCTTTCTTGCGCATACCAAACTATTCAGCCTAGTTGACTAGGTCATAAAGTCCATGTGGAGCACTGATATAACTATTGAGAAGGTTTTCTTGATATGTGCAGCAATCTCATTCATATTCGCTAGAGTGAGCGGTTGTACGGTGGGCACTTGCAACATTGCCCCCTCCTGCGATTAGGATTGTTGGGAAAGGTCACTGGTTAGGATGGTGGAAGCCACATCTGCACATCATTCTTCATATGATCCCATTATCTGGTGGCTGGGGCTGGAATAATTCTAGTGTGCCCCTACCATGGAGAGTGGAAAGCCCTCTCTGCTGTTTAGGGGTGGCAGTGGATATGTTTGATTTCCTAATAAGTGATGAATGAAGACAACTCAAATTTATAGTCCCCCAGAAATTGTAGATCTAGATTGCTATGCATCCATTTTGTCTGTGTTCCATGCCACACCCCCATGCTCACATACATTTGACGACCTCTCTCAGTCAATTGTATTTAGGTCTATTTAGGGGAGAGGTGGTGGGAAGTACAGCTAATTATTATAGTGAAAAAAACTGCGTTCATATGAAGTTTAAACTTTTCCAGCCCCTATTCTCCTAATACAAATTCATTAATACACATTGTATTTGGTGGTAGCCTCTAGACATTAGATTTAAACCTGAAATGGGTAGGAATTTCCATATCATTGGACTTTCATGTAATGTCTATAGTCATGCTAAGCTATAATTAGGTATCTCAATGTTTTAGACCCTGCAACAGAAGACCATGTATTTGAGGTCAGAAATGTGGGCAGAGGTCACCTCCAAACTACTTAAACATAATATGATACCAACATTCCTAAATTTAGTGGAATTGAACAGATTGGAGATATGGGACTTTAAAGGTACACAATGTAAGAAATCACTCAAATTTAATATAAAAAATGCAAATTATTTATTTGAAAAATTGATAAAGAGTAAGGAGTACAGTTTATATCACAATCATAGGTACATACACATTGCCTATCATTGACGGTGAAATGCTGTAGTCACATACAAATTAGTGTCACGTACAAATAGTTCAACATGTTTCGCCTGGCTTCATCAGGAAAAGGACGTAAAAATGTAATCAACAAATATAGAGGAGTACACATTGCTCAACTATAGATGTATATAGAAAAAGAGAAGAAAACAGTGTTAATACACAGTGTAGCTACAGCTCTGTAAAGTACAAATTTTCACGCACATGGCTATGGATCATTCATGAATCAGATAAAAACCAAATGAAGAAGATCCCCCCATACCTCAAAAAATGGGGCATGAGAGAATATTCTAATGGAAAATCCTCCCAGGCAGCTTCACAGCCCTGCACCCACTTCCAGTCCACAAAAAGCCAGATCTCCCATAGCGAGGTACAGTGGTGTGAAAAAGTGTTTGCCCCCTTCCTCATTTCCTGTTCCTTTGCATGTTTGTCACACTTAAGTGTTTCGGAACATCAAACCAATTTAAACAATAGTCAAGGACAACACAAGTAAACACAAAATGCAATTTGTAAATGAAGGTGTTTATTATTAAAGGTGAAAAAAAATCCAAACCATCATGGCCCTGTGTGAAAAAGTGATTGCCCCCTAAACCTAATAACTGGTTGGGCCACCCTTAGCAGCAACAACTGCAACCAAGCGTTTGCGATAACGTGCAATGAGGCTTTTACAGCGTCCTGGAGGAATTTTGGCCCACTCATCTTTGCAGAATTGTCCTAATTCAGTTACATTAGAGGGTTTTCGAGCATGAACGGCCTTTTTAAGGTTCATTTCAGCTTGAGTACACGAACAGATGGTCGGACATTCTCCTTCAGGATCTCTTGGTAGACAGCAGAATTCATAGTTCCTTTTATCACGGCAAGTCTTCCAGGTCCTGAAGCAGCAAAACAGCCCCAGACCATCACACTACCACCACCATATTTTACTGTTGGTATAATGTTCTTTTTATGAAATGCAGTGTTCCTTCTACGCCAGATATACTTGGACACACACCTTCCAAAGAGTTCCACTTTTGTCTCATCGGTCCACAGAATGTTGTCCCAAAAGTCTTGGGGATCATCAAGATGTGTTGTGGAGAAATTGAGACGAGCTTTGATGTTCTTTTTGCTCAGCAGTGGTTTTCTCCTTGGAACTCTGCCATGCAGGCCATTTTTGCCCAGTCTTTTCCTGATGGTGGAGGCATGAACGCTGACCTTAACTGAGGCAAGTGAGGCCTGCAGTTCCTTGGACGTTGTTGTGGGGTCTTTTGTGACCTCTTGGATGAGTCGTCGCTGCTCTCTTGGGGTAATTTTGGGCGGCCGGCCACTCCTGGGAAGGTTCACCACTGTTCCATGTCTTCGCCATTTGTGGATAATGGCTCTCACTGTGGTTCGCTGGATTCCCAAAGCTTTGGAAATGGCTTTATAACCCTTTCCAGACTGATAGATCTCAATTACTTTCTTTCTCAATTGTTCCTGAATTTCTTTGGGTCTCGGCATGATGTGTAGCTTTTAAGGATCTTCTGGTGGACCTTACTGTGTCAAGCAGCTCCTATTTAAGTGATGCCTTGATTGTGAACAGGTGTGGCAATAATCAGGCCTGGGTGTGGCTAGAGAAATTGAACTCAGGTGTGGACAACCACAGTTATAGTATGTTTTAACAAGGGGGGCAATCACTTTTTCACACAGGGCCATGATGGTTTGGATTTTTTTTCACCTTTAATAATAAACACCTTCATTTACAAATTGCATTTTGTGTTTACTTGTGTTGTCCTTGACTATTGTTTAAATTGGTTTGATGTTCCGAAACACTTAAGTGTGACAAACATGCAAAGGAACAGGAAATGAGGAAGGGGGCAAACACTTTTTCACACCAGTGTATGTATATATATATATATATATAGTTAAACAAATTATTTTATAATAATAAAGGAAGATCCAAGGCTCCGGGAAAATGAACCACCTCTAACTTGCTAATTGATTGAAAATATACTGGGAGCTCAAGCAGACAAGAGAAATAGGCAATGCATCAGCTTGTATTGATGTATCTAGGGGTTACACCCATCTAAAAGGTTCTTAATTAGTGCTGGTGCTCCTATGGAAAAACACATGTCCAGTGGTCATTCAAGACCCAAAAGCGATGAGGACCCACAGGGCAGAAGAAGGCAGCAAATCAAACCAACAGAGGAGTAAAGGGGCATCAAGCCTGTACCTATTTATAAAGCATAAGAAAAAACATGGACTATCATTTAGATTCCATCATTCAGTAGGGGAATTATCATTCCAACAATCCGTTAATTACCTTTAAACAATCATCCTTTGATTCCTGAGCTCCCAGAGGTTCCCAACATGGCTATCACCATTTCTGGTTTAAATATCCCCCCATTGGCGCCAAAATGCGGCGTGTGATGTCACGCTGCGATGACGCTATGAGGACGCAAAAATGGAGGTCCGCGAGACACAGACTAACACTCGGAAACTGGAAGTATCAACAACTTCCGGTGGGTGCTCCGAGACTGCACGGCAAACATGCCGTGCAGACACCACCAGAGTGGAGATGGATTCCCACTTTTGGGTGTGTATGATTTAAGAACTTGCGCTTATGAGTCTCAGAAGGCTGTGTCACATAGAGTGCCTCAGGGAGGGCATACAGCAGAATGAAGGCACCCATACCAAAGTAAGGCACCCGTCCTGCTGTGCACCCTCGGGCATCTGTATGGGGATCTATGGCAAAAGGGGCTAGGATATGGACATGAAGGGCATGTATGCATACCACAGAGGAAAAAAAAAGGAAGGAAACAAGTCCTTCCATGAATTAAAGCAAAGCCATGCACTTGCATTACATCTTCACAAATTTCATAGATTCTGGCAAAAATGTACAATCATACATAACATAACATACATAAAGTACAATTCATGTTAATTATTATTTAACCTAATTTTAAAGAGAAAAGAAAGAAACTGGCAACATCATCTAGGGAAACCCCCTGGACATCAGCTCAATGCGCATATATCCCAAAATCCAAGATTCTAAAAAGGTGTAGGGGATGGTGAGAGAGCAGGGAACATGGTAACAATGCTGGAGAGGAAGGAAAAAAAATATCTGATATCTGGTCGCCTGTAGTAAATAGATCCATCTAGTCTCTAAATGCAACAGTTTGTTGTCAATATCCCCACCACATCCGTGTTGGGGTAAATGTTCCAAACTGAAGAAACCAATGAATTTAAGGTCAAAGTTATGCTATAACCCTACATGACGACTCCTATGTGTTTCCATCTTGTGTTTTGAAATTAAAGATACATGATCTCTTATTCTGCAATAAAGGAAACGCTTTGTTTTGCCTATATAAAAAGCTCCACAGGAGAACTTCATTATATAGACTGAGTATTTGAGGTTAGTAACCTCTCTGATCTTTCCTCTTTTCCAGCACTGTAGCATTGGAAGGCCTCTTTGTCATTCAGCACTACTGAGAACATTAAATGCTTATGATCCTGCTGCATTCTGGTTCCTTCCTTAGACTCACTATGTAACTGCAGGAACTGTTAGTTTAAAGAATTATAGACCTCACAGGATTTTATAAAGGTGACTATAGACATGATAGTCTAATGATTGGGAAATTCTTACTCAAGGGACAAACTATTAAATTGCCAGATTTTTGCACATAGAACTGTTGGTATTCCATTGACAGTTGACCAGTCTAATGTTCCTGTTCTGTTCAGTGCATTATATATATATATATATATATATATATATATATATATATATATATATACAGTATCTATACAGTACAGTATCTCACAAAGGCGAGTACACCCCTCACATTTTTGTAAATATTCTATTATGTCTTTTCATGTGACAACACTGAAGAAATTAGACTTTGCTACAGTGTAAAGTAGTGAGTGTACAGCTTGTATAACAGTGTAAATTTGCTGTCCCCTCAAAATAACTCAACACACAGCCATTCATGTCTAAACCGCTGGCAACAAATGTGAGTACACCCCTAAGTGAAAATGTCCAAATTCAGCCCAAAGTGTCAATATTTTGTGTGGCCACCATTATTTTCCAGCACTGCCTTAACCCTCTTGGGCATTGAGTTCACCAGAGCTTCACAGGTTGCCACTAGAGTCCTCTTCCACTCCTCCATGATGACATCACGGAGCTGGTGGATGTTAGAGACCTTGCACTCCTACACCTTTCGTTTGAGGATGCCCCACAGATGCTCAATAGGGATTAGGTCTGGAGACATGCTTGGCCAGTCCATCAGGTTTACCCTCAGCTTCTTTAGCAAGGCAATGATCGTCTTGGAGGTGTGTTTGGGGTCATTATCATGTTGGAATACTGCCAAGTGGCCCAGTCTCTGAAGGGAGGAGATCATGCTCTGCTTCAGTATGTCACAGTACATGTTGCCATTCATGGTTTCCTCAATGAACTGTATCTTCCCAGTGCCGACAGCACTCATGCAGCCCCAAACCATGACACTCCCACCAACATGCTTGATTGTAGGCAAGACACTTGTCCTAGTACTCCTCACCTGGATGCTGTCACACATGCTTGACACCATCTGAACCAAATAAATGTATCTTGGTCTCATCAGACCACAGGACATGGTTCCAGTAATCTATGTCCATAGTGACTTCAGCAAACTGCAGGCTTTTTTGTGCATCACCTTTAGAAGAGACTTCCTTCTGGGACAACAGCCATGCAGACCAATTTGATGCAGTGTTAGGCGTATGATCTGAGCACTAACAGGCTGATCCCCCACCTCTTCAACCTCTGCACCAACGCTGGCAACACTCATACATCTAATTTCCCAAAGACAGCCTCTGGATCTGGATATGACGCTGAGCACGTGCACACAACTTCTTTGGTCAACCATGGCGAGGCCTGTTCTGAGTGCAACCTGTTCTGTTAAGCTGCTGTATGGTCTTGGCCACCATGCTGCATCTCAGTTTCAGGGTCTTGGCAATCTTCTTATAGCCTAGGCCATCTTTATGTAGAGCAGCAATTCTTTTTTTCAGATCCTCAGAGAGTTCTTTGCCATGAGGTGCCATGTTGAACTTCCAGTGACCAGTATGAAAGAGTGAGAACGATAACACCAAATTTAACGCACCTGCTCCCCATTCACACCTAAGACCTTGTAACACTAATGAGTCACATGACACCAGGGAGGAAAAATGGCTAATTGGGCACCCAATTTGGAAATTTTCGCTTAGGGGTGTTCTCACTTTTGTTGCCAGCGGTTTATACATTAATGGCTGTGTTGAATTATTTTGAGGGGACAGCAAATTTATGTTGTTATACAAGCTGTACACTCACTACTTTACATTGTAGCAAAGTGTCATTTTTTCAGTGTTATCATATGAAAAGATATAATAAAATATTAACAAAAATAAGAGGGGTGTACTCATTTTTGTGAGATACTGTATATATATATATATATATATATATATATATATATCATTTATTTATATTTTCTTCTTTTTTGCAAGCTTATCTTTACATTTGTAAGGCACAGTTGTATCTGTCTGGTGTTTTGGTTAAACTCTAAACAGGTAGTATGTAAATGATTACAACAGGTGACCTGTATTTCCAGTCCATGCATTTAATTTAGTAGTGTATTACTATGACTTGAAACGGTTGCATTTAATCCACAAGCTGTTGCTGTAATAAATCTTATAAGGTTCCACAAATTCTTGTGGATATATATATATATATATACTGCATATATATATATATACTGCATATACACAGTACAATATATATTATAAACATTTACATAAACATTTACATAACAAAGTAATTTATTATTTCCAATCATATATGCATACACATTTAGATATGTTTATTTGTAAACCTTAAGAACCATTATTTTTAGTTTATATGCCTTCTTCTAAGTACCTGTGTAAAAAGATAGCATCTGCAAATTGAGACAATAACTAATTGTCATTCTAAAGCACGGTTTAATTTCAGGCATACTCACAGCACATGCAAAATTCTTTCACTATCAAAATATCTTCTTTAGTAATTGTGGAACAAATTTAAACAGCTCTCTTTCAGAACCCTTCTTTAAGTATTCTCCATCTATTAAACAGATGGCAGCTAAGATTGTAAACATATTTGCTACATATTGAATAGGTTGTTTCTGGCATAATACTAATTAACAAATAAAATGACTGACTTTCTGAATCACATTATAGATAAAGAACACTATGTTTTCCTTTGGTGGTTTTTACTTTGACAATAGTGTTCTAAATAAGACATGGAAGCTGCTTAAACGGTATGCTGTAAAATGGAAGCAACATATTTTATTATTTTGAACTTCTATGACCTTTAACACTAAAAAGGTAGCCATACGTATTTAGTTTAAAATAAATACATTTGTAAGACCATCACATATTTATGAAAGCATCAAAGAGGCCCTGTCATTAGACTAAAAAACTAAACTAAATAAATAAATGTCTATTTAACCACTTCAGCCACGGACGATTTGGCTGCTCAATGACCAGGCCGTTTTTTGTGATATGGCATTGCGTCATTTTAACTGACATTTGCGTGGTCCTGTGACACTGTACCCAAACAAAATTGATATCCCTTTTTCCCACAAATAGAGATTTCTTTTGAGGGTATATGATCACCTCTGGGGTTTTTATTTTTTGCGCTATAAACAAAAGAAAAGCGACAATTTTGAAAAAAAAAACACAATATCTTTTACTTTTTGCTATAATAAATATCCCACATTTTTTTAATCAAAAAACAAATTTTTCCCTCAGTTTAGGCCGATACGTATTCTTCTTCATATATTTGGTAAAAAAAATTGCAATAAGTATAGATTGATTGGTTTGTGCAAAAGTTATAGCATCTACAAAATAGGGGATAGATTTATGCCATTTTTTTTTTTTTTTTTTACTAGTAATGGCAGCGATCTGCAATTTTTATCGGGACTGCGATATTGCAACAGACAAATTGGACACTTTTGACACATTTTTGGGATCATTGACAATTATACAGCGATCAGTGCTATAAAAATGCACTGATTACTGTATAAATGTCACTGGCAGGAAAGGGGTTAACACTAGGGGGCGACCGGGAGGTTAACTGTGTTCCCTAGATGTGTTCTAACTGTAGGGGAGATGGGACTTTCTAGGAGGAGAGAGAAATTGGCGTTCATACTTAGTATGAACACACGATCTGTCTCTACTCCCCTGTCTATACATACAGATCCCGGTTCTCGTTCTGTCATAAGCACTCGCATTGGCTCCAGCCACACGCTGCAGGCGCATGCGCATGCTTCCAGAGGCGTGAGTGCGCCCCTAGTGGCCAAAAGGTGAGGCGACCTAAGTTAATGTAGTTTCGCCCAGCCGTGCCATTCTGCCCAGTTTTACTGCAGCGGCTGGTCGGCAAGCATTTAATGTATTTTGTCATTGTATGTACCTGTAAAATTCTCCCTTGTGTATACATTCAAAAACCATGGGACTGCTACTGGCCCCACCATCTTGGCTGTTGTGTCATTGCAGATTTCGAGCTTTGGCCCAAGTGATACCCCACAATTGTTTCACTATTACACCTGGCAGCTACTTAAAAGGTTATGTAGGGAGGTAGGGGTAAGAAAGGGGCAGAAACAGTAATTAGACCCTCCCAGAAGAGGAAAGGGTTATGGTGTGCAAAGAGGCAAAGAGGCTGCACTAGGGAATTGACTCTTTCTGAAGTATTCAAATATGATAGCAAACTCTGGGGCGCTTTGCAGGTAGATGAAAAATCCTTAATGGAAAGGAAAAGGTAGCATTTCAGGTATTTGATTTTCCTATGCATTTACCTACATTTTTAAGTCTCTTTAAATACATGTTAATATTAGCCATTTAAACATGGTGTGTGTTAAAGTGTTACTAAACCCACAATAGTAAAATCAGTCTGTATATGCAGTAAAGCATGCTTGTTATACTCACTGTGGAACCTAAGTGGTTAATCGTCTGCATTATGTATAAAGACTGCATGATCTTGTCTCTCTGATCCTCCTCTTCTTCCACTGACTCCAATCCATCTCTTGATAGAAAAGAGCAATAGAAGACAAGCTTCACATGCTCAGTTTGGTGTGTATTGCTAGAGATTTTTTTTTTTCTTGGGAGAGTGCATGTGATCAGCACAGAGCCAATCAGCACTGTCCAGACAGAGGTCCAAGGGTCTTGCAGCCTTATAGGACAAGCAGGGGAAAATGAAAAGTCCTCATACAGGCTAAACCCAGACACTGATAGAAGTCACATGACTGCTCTAACTGCTGATGAAAAAAAGGCATTTAGCAGTGTGTATTTACTAAACCTATTGCATTTCCATGCTATGTGCACTGTATGAGACCAGATATAGTGAATTCAGGGTCCTGGGTTTAGTAATACTTTAATTGAAGACCCAGCACAACTGATTCTACTAACTGGTGACCAGAAAAAAACATTATCAAACAAAGACCGTCTTCTAAATACTTATCATATAGTCAAAGCTAAAATAGTTTTTATCTTATTTTATACAGAATAGGAAAGGCTTACAAGCTCTGCCAGTTTTTTATGTCAAATGTCTGTCATTGATGTCTGCCACTGGTAAGATTTACCTTAATTTGTTGTATGGTAGACACAGCAGAAAGATAGGGAAATCTCTGAAAGAAATGCCTTCTTAGACAGTTGTCACAGCAACAACTGTCTCCATTGGAAAATGTAACTTTATTTCTGTTCCAGGTGCAGCTCAAAGTCACCAGAACACAAAGTAAATTTCACTTTGGAAATTCGAAGCACTCATCACACCATCTAAAAGTAAAATGATTTTAAATACATTTCAAACTTTGAAAAAGTTTTCTAATCTGTATTGGTTGTTTGTTACAACAGGTTTCTAAATATGAAAGTGTTTTATTTAACCTTCTGTTCATTTTAAGATGTGTTTTAAGTTTATATCAGAAGATTTGCAAACTTATGCACTCCTTGTGTATTAGCAAAGTTACATGTATTGGGAAATGTTGTGCAATAACCATGCTCCATGGGCTCTGCAAACTGACATAATAGCAATATACCTAAAAAGTGGAATGTTTAAATTGTAACTAACTGGTAGAATGTACCAATTGTATTGTGGAAAAGAGGAAAGCCACCTAAAGTCCATCTGTAATTTACTTTTTTCTTATAAATTTAAAATCCTTTCCCCTCCTGCTACCATAAATGAGTACTGAATCTGTGCTTCTTAGTGAGTGTCACTCCTTCTTCAGGGGTCATCCAACTTTCTGTTTGAATAATGCCTACCTTTTTCCAACCTTCTTTCATTAAGTCCAGACAATCATGACTACACCCCCTGTAGTCCTCTGCCTGGGTTTGCTGTGAGTGTTACTACTATGGGTGTTGAGCATAAAAACATCTGCACTGTCATGTTCCCTGAAGCTGATAGACAGAAAAGTTGAAGCCAGCCCACTACCCACTGTTAGAGATATGGAGGAAGGGACTATGGCAATCTTGCAGCCCTCACTTCACTATCCTTTAACATGGGCAGATGGGCAAATTTAGCATTATGACGGTAAATATACCCACACATTTCTATGTTTAGATACGTCTTAATTAATTTCTAACAGGGAAAAAAATAAAATATCATTGAAACAAAGCAGAAAAGCTAAAAATATCAAAGTAGTAATACATACACTCATTTTCTAATACAGATTTTTTGTTTGCCTTTATTCAAATATTTTAATAATAGTGATGGACAAATATACCCTTCTCAATTTGCCAAGGGTTTGGCAAATCTTTAGTTCAGTAGACCCAAACTTAGAGGCAACTCCCAATGGCATCTATAGGAAGGGAAAACCTAAATTATTACCATTTTTATGGCTAACAGCCAAATTATTGTTACAGTGATGTATTGGTTATACTGCTATTAGGGGACATGTGCCAATGAAAAAAAGAGTGGTATAAAATTAATCATCAATTTTAACAGCAAGGCTAGGCCTAAATTTACTAGCGAACAATGAGCAAAGGCTGAGACTTTACTACAATAATTAAGATAATGCAGAGGACGCTGCAGCTTAAAACTGCCCAGTAGTACAAGATATCACAGAGAATACAATAGTGTACAGTTATCCAGCACCAGGACAGTTTTAATTGAGGATAGTAGGCCTAACTGGAGTATAACTAACTTTTATTTTGTATATAGGGATAGGATGGTGTGGTGAATGTGAGTGGTATAATGTTAGGGGTTTTAGGTGCACATTGTTCTTGCACTTAGTTTTTTTTATTTCAAAAGATGCATTGCTGTGCTGCAAACAAAGGCAGCTCCAAGAACAGTTACAGTAACAAGCTAACAAATAAATGTGTCACTTTAATCAAACCAAACTTAAAAAAGACCCTATCAACATAAAAAAAATATATATATATATACCCTTAAATAAATAAAAACTCCAAAATATCAACTCTCAAAACAAAAGCCGACCTTTAAAGGGAAGCCTTACAACAAAGAAGACAAAATGTTTGCTATGGATGGGATAACAAAAAAAAGTGACTGCTAATCTCATATAAACCACAAAATAAAATAATAGATCAACAGACCCAAGTATTAGGTAAAAAATTGGATTCCCCAAAGAGCTAGCAATCAGATTTAAAAAACTATTTTTTAACTTTTCTTCAAGTGGATCTTTCCCCCCTTATGTTAAAAATCATACGTGCATGCAGTTATGCATGTCAAACTAGAAAGATTCTTAAGTAATAAATACATGTATTGCATTACTTGTGTAGATACATTAAATTGTTTTCTATTTCCTGGTCTTCAAAAGCACTGATGATGTAGTCTCGGTCTATCAGGTTTTACATCACCAGTGCCTTCTAGGGACATCTCATTTACTAAATTGCAAGATCTCACAAGATTTCACAATATTCCTATGACATTTCTAGATAAAGTAATTTTTTCCCCAAATATAACTTTATTGGTGCATTGGCTAACACAATAGCTGCCCCTGCTTTTGTACACACATACATGAGATCTGATGCAGTTGTCATTGGTTGGCCGCCTAAAGAAGGCTGAAGAAGCCAACCGCTGATCATTTTTTTAAAAATAGCAGTGTGGGTTTTTGGCCAGCAGGGTGATAGAGTAGTGAGATTGGGGAAAAAAAGAAAACATAGGTATACAACAATACTAAGGACATTTTTATGGCGGACCTTTTTGATTCTCCAATGAAATACATATGAGTCCTGCTCCATAAAGTGTTTTCCCCTGGTTTGGATGGTTCAAGGCTGGCGTATCCCTTTACCTGGTTTACGATAGAAAGTTCCATTGGGATGGTTCAAGATTGACCTATCTTCTGACCTGATTTGTGAGAAAGCGCTCCTTACTGGGGCATCTGGTAAGGGGCTAGGGCTATCTGTTTGGTGGAGGTATACCTGGTCTTGGTTCACGTTAATCCTTAAGGGTTTTTGGATTGGATCATCTTCATTCAACACGTGGTGTTTTCAGTTGGACTAATAAAAGGACTTTATAATATTTGTCACATTTATATTGTTTCACTTTTTCACAATGTATAGTCTTTTTGGATTCAACTTCACATGTTTTCTTTTTTGAATTCTTGGTACCACAGACCCAGCATTACTTATTTCAGGGTTTATGGTAAACGAGGGTCACTATATATGTTTACTTTACAAGTTGTAGGTATTATTTCATGTCACATTTAGTTATTAGATTTGGTTTTTGAATTTTTAAAGCCATAAGAAGCACATCTTTTTGGGGTGGCTCATATCCTAATTTAAATATTAGGGATTGCGCAGTTCTCTCTTTTTCTCTCATACAACAATACTACAATATTACAATAAGAAGTAACTATAGATCATTTTTTGGTTTTGCTACAGAGATTTACAATCCATCACTTTATTTTGTCCAATGATCCCAGGACATATTCTGAATTGCAATTATGTTTATGATGAATAATAATAACATTATAGTATATGATATGCTTACTACAGTATAACGCAGTAATGGGTAAATACAGTAGAAAAAGTATTTTTGATTAGAATAAAATAATGCAAATTCATGTTAATTTTACTATATATTTATATGTGTATGTGTGTGTATATGTGTGTGTGTGTGTGTGTCTGTGATTTGAGGTGATATCGTTAGCACAGAACTAGATAAAATGACTGTATTCCAGGCTAATTTATTTAGAACATATCTGATGTTCTTCAGTCACTCGCTTAATGTATACTGTATGCTGGCAAATGGCAAACTCCTGCAGCACAATAAATATTATGGAGCCATCAGCTCAGCATCAGGGAAGAAAATATACTTAGTACTAAAACCACTGTTTGCATGACATCATTCCATAACAGATTACACTGTAATGTCGAGAATGTAATCATTAGCATTTAAACATGCATAAAATTTAATTAACCTACTTACCAGTTTGCTTAGAACTTTTGAAGGGCTACCTAGAGTCCTCTCTAAGCATTTTATTGCAGAGTTTTGGAAAGCTCACAAAAGAGAGAAGTTCTCTGGGATTTTTCTCCCTAAAGCTGATGAGCCATGACAGATGAGCAGATGACCCGAGTTAATTATTATTGAATTCGTTATTACTGCTTTGTTGTCACTCAGCTCAGCCAGGGTAAAATGATGACAGTAGGTATCTCATTAAAACAGCTGTTTCAATTATGTAGCGGCAAATATTTAAAAAGCGGGCCTTCCAAGTTTAAAGCTGTTAGCAAAGTTTGTGTTTACAGTGCCAAGAATCTTTGACCTGAAATGCGAATACAGTGTGCATTTATCTTATTCCATGCTGCAGGGGTCAGCATTAGAAACTTTTGTTTCATTCCTTCAATGATGCTTTTGAATTGACACAGATGCTGAAAGATATAACAGCATTACGAGTCATATGAGTTAACATATCTTTATGTAAATAATATTTTTTTTAATTTTAATTATGACTTTACTTATTCCATCTGTGCTTTGTAATGACATTTAAGTATTTAGTTATCATAACTAAAAAACAATAAATTAGATCTTCCAAATGGTAATTTATAGTGTATTCTTTCCAACCAGACTACTCTTTATTTTGGCTGTTTATTATGAGGAACCTCGCTAAAAATTGGTGCTGTTTGGGTGCTTCTTTTTGGTCTTTGGTTGGAATTTGGATGGATAAAGGTATAGTATATCAATGGGTTGTCATTCAACCCAGGAGAGTTAAATTACTACAGGGGATGGCATTATTGGGGTAATTACTGCAGCCATTACTTTGTTTTTATATATTGAATGGGGGCCATTTTTTAAAAGCTTTGAAGAAGTATTATTTATTTACATTATAAATAGATAATAGTTAATATAGTAAATATCTAACTGGCTACTACAATAAGACATTCATTAATAATATTTCTAGCAGACTCACAAAAAAGATCTTGCTCCAACTAAATATTAGTTACTGATGGGTACAAGTTTGGCCCAAGGCAGTACTTGACTCAAATTTTGCATGTTCAGCATTCCCACACCGGCCCACATTTTTTGGCTGGATCATCAACCTTCTGCTTCTGCAGTGGGAAATAAGTCATTTATGTGAGGTATTACTATCACCAATACATGTACACTTCTTGGGCGACACAGCATCATTGGTTAGCAACCACTATCCTGTTGCCTGCCATCTAGTAAACAAGCCATCAGGCATCCCAGAAGATGTCATTGATCATTATGATTATGATCATATTCTGTCAGTGATGTTACACGGATCACAGACTCTTTGTTTATATTTACTCGGAAACTGTCAGTTGCAACATGATGTCTATTGGGATTAGATTGTCATGCACCAGAGCTTTGGAACATAATGATTTACAAGGATCTGCACTGCTGGGTAACATGGTAGCCAAAAGGATATAAGTCATAGGACCTTTTTTATATTAAAGAGGGGTTCCAGATTCATATAAACCCTCAGCCCATAGACCCCTATATCCTCCTCAACATTGGGATAAGGTGCTTTGTTAAGGTACCCCCCCCCCCCCCCCCCCCCCGTTAAAGGCATGTGGCCTGTTATAATTCAGAAGGGGGACGCACTTTCCTGGACACCTAGGATGCATGCTCATATACTGTAAGGGTTCTCATGTGGATTGGGGGGGGGGTGGCACACGTTTTTTTCCTTTTTTTTACATGGAATCCCCCCTTAAAATCCATCCCAGACCTGGTGGATCTGTAAATCTTTATTTTAAAAGAGAATGCAAATAGATGAATTCACAGAAGAAAAAGGAACATATTAAGGAGAATTCACTGCTAGAGTGCCTAAAGAATGTGTCAGGTAATACACTGAAAGAAGTCAATGATTTAAAAGTCATTAGCAAGGGAGATTAAGAAGACAAATATTTTTCTAGCAATTAATTGAATAATTCCTATTACAACAACTGCTTTAAATAGTTTATAACCAAATATTGTGTCAGATTATATCAATGTTGGTCCACCAACAAAAGCCATATAGATACTATCTATATATTGATGATATTTTCATCATACGGACAGATGGCGAAGAAAATCCAAAACAATTTTACTCATTGATCGACACGTTTTACCCATCAATCAGAATAAAAAAAAATTACTATTCAAACACACACATGTCAATTTCCTAGACACTACAATGTACATTAGGGATGACAAGTTGTACTTGTCAATATACAGTAAACCCTCTGACTCATGCAACTATTTCCACAGTTTCACCTTTCAACCCAAGCACACTAAACGGGCCATCATGTACAGCCAGGCCATCAGAATATGCTCAGACTCAGAAGACAGAAATAAACATTTCAGAATACTAGCAGATGCAATCCATAAGAAGGGTTACAAGGACAAAACTGTCATTAGAAGCATAAACACAGCCCTGAAAACTTGAACAGAAAATCTCCAATACAAATAAAAAAGAAACAAAAAACACATATCTCTAGTAACAACATACAATCCATCACTAGAAGGGATAAGAAAGATAATCAAAGATTTGCAACACATCATAACAGAGAATGAAACATTGAAATAAATATTTCTGCAGCCCCAATGCTGGCTTTCAGGCAACCACTCAACCCTAATCCCGGGTACACACGGCCGGACTTTTCGTCAGCAAAGGTCCAACGGAACAAATCCATCGGACAATTCGACTGCGTGTGGGCTTCATCGGACCTTTGCTGTCGAAAAATCAGACAGACTTTAGATTTAGAACATGTTCCAAATCTTTCTGACGGACTCGAGTCTGGTCGAAAAATCCGTTTGTCTGTATTCTAGTCTGACAAACAAAAACCAACGCTATGGCAGCTATTGGCTACTGGCTATGAACTTCCTTATTCTAGTCTGGTCATACGTCATCATGGTCGAATCCATCAGACTTTGGTGTGATTGTGTGTAGATAAGTCCGATTCGATAGAAATCTGTCGAAGGTCTGTTGAAAAGTCTGATGGAATTCAGTCCATCGAAAAGTTCGGTCATGTGTACACGCCATTAGACATAAACTAAGCAGCACGACACTTCATTCTGATTATGAAGTAAAACATAAAGGAACCAAGCCCTGCAACAAAAAATGCTGCAAACTGTGCAGTCAAATCAATCTATCAAAAAGTTTCACATACACAAAGGGATCTTTAATATCACAGGAGCATACAACTGTACCTCCAGTAATATGATGCTCCTCACCCAATGCAAAAAATGCAGCAATGGATCTCACTTTGATGAAACAAGACATAAATTTACACAGACAGATCATTAAGGAACATAGGGAGAATGATTTTTGCATTCCTGTTGGACATCATTTCTCACAACCAGACCACACCATGGACGATGTGAATGTTTTAGTTCTTTAAGGGAAATTCAAAACTACCAAGGAAAGGAAAACTTTTGAACTAAGAATAATAATTCTATTTGACACAAAAGATAATGTACTAAATGTGGACCTTGGTTTTCTAAAACATTAAACAGTTTTATGACCCCGATCACCTCTGTGACTGTCACTCCCCCTCCCAGTCTATAGCCCTCCACCAGTCTTACCTTATTAATTTACCTTTCTAGCCCTCTACCAGTCTTACCTTACCTACTCTTAACTTACCTCAGAGATTGTCTTACTTTAACATTCTGCTAAAACTTTGTGTATTAGTACTGCTTGGGACTTGAAGAAGGGGGTGCACACCCCAAAAGCTTGTCCTGAAAATTTGGATGTTAGTGCAAATAAAAAGATATAAAGGACAGTACAAAAATGTTCTTGTTGCGCTTGTAAGGCTGCAAACACCTCAAGCTTTGTCAACCTCAAAGCACTAGTTGAATCTACTGATATATCACTTTCCCTAGTTCTGTTTTTCCCCTCTTATCAACTTGATAAAAATATATTTTTTTAAACAAAACCATTCAATTTTCATTACATACTTTACTTTTGACCCATTGATGTCATCACTGGTATACTAGGTGTCTGTGCTTCTCTATGTAGAGCAAGAAGGTTGGCTGGTGAGAGAGGCTGGCAAGATTCTGTACAAAGCTTCATAAAAACATTACAGCACCCTGCCTCAGTACTTTTCTCAAGACTCCAACCCCTGATTCAAGCATCAGTCTGCTTTTGAGAGGAGTTATGCAAATATCAAAATACCTTGATAGGTGAAGATCAGTCTGGAGGAGTGGGCATTCCTGGGCAGGATGCATTTGCTTTCAGACCACGTGAGGTAACAACCATATATGTTGCTTAGGCTTCATGATTAAAAAGAGTGAAATTCAATGAATGAAAATGGTGGGCCATGGACAATAATGCTGCAGCTTATAGTGCACATTGTGAGAAACTTACATGTGTGAGGTCACTTTTAATCCCTTCCTACCCCTAGTGTCCCATTACTCATTTTTAAAATGCCCAGGGTGGGAAGAATCAGTGATCATGGACCACTGTCACAGAGATTACATGATTAGAAGCCAGCCCAGCCAGCTACCAATCTTTAGCCCAGACCAAGAGATTGTGAGTTGCTCTCAGCATATAAACATAGGACTCCAGCAAAGCATTTGTGCAGTGTTTGGACTTTAAAGCCCACCCGCTTGCTTGCGACACATATTTGTTGGGCAGTCATAAAGAAGCTTTTAAAAAGTTGAACCACTGATAACACAAAATAACTGATGCTTTAAATATGAATAATATGGCCCCTACCAACTGAAAAAATAACTTAAAGGAGAAGTACAGACAATGCTAGTTTAGCTGTATTTCCCCAGTTGATCACAGGAGTTCATTTTGCACTCCTGTGACTTGTTTTTAGCAGACAGTGAGCTGAAGCCCGCTGTCAGCTGATGTCACAGAGCTGGTCCAGGCAGGGGTAAGCAGGCTGGGGTAAGATTGTGACAATATAGTTGGAATCCACCCCCTCAACAGCCCTGCACTCCAGTGAGTGTCACCAGCTCTCTGCTCATGGAGTTCCCAGAGCCAAGTGATTAGCGATGTAAAGCAGCACATATAGTAAACACAAACAATGGTTAGGCTCACAGTTAACCCTTTGATCACCCAAGATGTTTAACCCCCTCCCAAGCCTTACAATTTTCCATATCTTGTCATATTACAACCAAAAACTTAAATGTATTTTATTGGGATTTCATGTGATAGACCAACACAAAGTGTTGAAGTAGAAGGAAAATGACAAATGTTTTTCAACTTTTTTATACAAATAAATATGTGAAAAGTATGGAGTGCATTTGTATTCAGCCTCCCTGAGTCAATATTTTGCAGAATCACCTTTCACTGTAATTGCAGCTGTAAGTCCTTTTGGGGATGTAAGTCCTTTTGGGGATACACATCTAGAGAGTGAAAGTTTTGCCCATTCTTCTTTCCAAAATAGCTCAAGCTCTGTCAGATTGGATGGAGAGCGTCTGTGAAAACCAATTTTCAAATCTTGCCACAGATTCTAAATTGGATTTAAGTCTGGACTTCAACTGAGCCATTTTAACACATGCATATGCTTTGATCGAAACTATTCCATTGTAGCTTTGGCTGTATGTTTAGGATAGTTGTCCTGTTGGAAGGTGAACCTATAACTCTCTTTTAGAGGCCCTAACAGGTTCCTTTTAAGATTGCCCTGTATTTGGCTCCATCCATCTTCCCATCAACTCTGACCAGCTTCCCTGTCCCTGCTGAAGAAAAGCATCCCCAAAGCATGATGCTGCCACCATCATGTTTCACGGTGGGGATGGTGTGTTCAGATTGATATGCAGTGTTAGTTTTCCACCACACATTTTGCTTTTAGGCCAAAAAGTTCAATTTTGGTCCAAACTGATCAGAGTACCTTCTTCCACATGTTTGCTGTGTCTCCCATGTGTATTCTCAAAAACTGAAAATGTGACTTCTTATGGATTTCTTTCAACAATCGCTTTTTTCTTGTCACTATTCTATAAAGGCCAAATTTGTGGAGCGCACAACTAATAGTTGTCCTGTGGACAGATTCTCCCACCTGAGCTGTGGATCTCTGCAGCTTATCCAGAGTTACCATGGGCCTCTTGGCTGCTTCTCTGATTAATGTTCTCATTGCCTGGCCTGTCAGTTTAGGTAAACGGCCATGTCTTGGTAGGTTTTCTGTTGTGCCATACTCTTTAGATTTTCAGATGATGGATTGAACAGTGCTCCATGAGATGTTCAAAGCTTGGGATTTTTTTTTATAACCTACCCCTGGTTTAAACTTCTCCACAACTTTATTCCTGACCTCTCTGGTGTTTTCCTTGGCCTTCAGGATGCTGTTTGTTCACTAAGGTTCTACAAACCTCTGATGGCTTCACAGAACAGCTGCATTTATACTGAGATTAAATAACACACAGGTAGACTCTATTTACTAATTAGGTGACTTCTGAAGGCAATTGGTTCCACTAGTTTTAGTTAGAGATATCAAAGAAAGGGGACTGAATACAAATGCACGCCACACTTTTCAGATATTTATTTGTAAAGCATTTTGAAAACCATTTATCATTTTCCTTCTACTTCACAATTATGTACCACTTTGTGTTGGTCTATCACATCAAATCCCAATAAAATACATTTACCTTTTTGGTTGTAACATGACAAAATGTGGAAAATGTCAAGGGGTATGAATACTTTTTCAAGGCACTGTATAAACCATAGTTTGTAGACGGTATAACTTTTGCACAAACCTTATTGGGATTTTTATTACGAAAAAATGTAACAGAATGCATATTGGCAAGAATTTATTAAGAAATTTGTTTTATATCAGAAAGTAAAAATTATAGTTTGTTTATGGCACAAAAAAAAAAAAAAAAACCCTAGTGGTGATCAAATACCACCAAAAGAAAGCTCTATTTGTAGGAAAAAAATCACATACATTTAGTTTAGGTACAGCATTGCATGCAATTGTACATTAAAATACCGTAGTGCCGTATAGAAAAAGATATCCTGGTCATTAAGGGGAGCGACTCTTCCAGTGGTCAAGTGGTTAATAAAAATAATCATGTAATTTGATTATGCTATTATGTGCCCTATTGATTTACATGAATGTGAATTATAATGATAGATCCACTGAAAGCTCTAAATAAGCAAGTCTTTTATATCAGTTTGCATCTTGAATCAACAGTGTTTGATTGAAATCCAAAAAAAGAAAAAAGAAAATAGAGTGACTATAGTGACAAAAATGTATAAACGTGACTAAAATAGTTACATAGGAGATGTTTGCTGTTTTCAGTAATAGCAGGTCTGGGCATGTAGACCATTTACAATATAATTTTGAGTTGGGTACAAAGAGAAGGCAAATTTATTAACCCCTTTATATCTGCGCTATAGCCAAATGACGGCTACAGGTCGGTCCTACTTTGCCGGGAGGCCGTCAATAGATAGATAAATAGACCTGCAGGGCGCCCACATGCGTGCTGTGATCACAGAGTCAATGAGACTCGGATGATCACAGATCGGAGTAAGGGGGCGATCCCGGCCCCTTACCATGTGATCAGCTGTCAGCCAATGACAGCTGATCACGTGATGTAAACAGAAGATTAGTAATCATTTTTTTTCTCCTCATGCTGACAGAGTGAGGAGAAAAAAAAAGCTGATCACTGGCTTCTGTGAAAGGGAAATTGGTCCCAAAGAGGAGGAGGCAAAGCCTCCTCATCTGTGCCAACCAATACCGCCTGCCAGTGCCACCTGCCAATGCCCACAGTGACACAAATCAGTGCCCACCAGTGCATAACAGTGCAAACAAATAGTGTCACCTATCACTGCCCACAAGTGCCACCTATCAATGCCCACCAGTGGTGCCAATCAGTGTCTCGTCAGTGCCACCTAGCAGTGCTGCCTATCAGTGTCACCTACCAGCGCCAATCAGTGCCCATCACTTCCACCCATCAGTGCCCATCACTGCTACCTATCAGTGCCCATCAGTGCCAGCTATCAGTGCCATATATTAGTGCCCTTCAGTGCCACCTATCAATTCTCTTCATTGCCGCGCATCAGTGCCACCTCTCAGTGCTCATTAATGCCACCTATCAGTGCCCACCAGTGCCACCTAATCAGTGCCCACCAGTGCCACCTATTTGTGCCGATCAGTGCAGAATATCAGTGCCCATCAGTGCAGCCTCAGCATACATCAATGAAGGAGACAAATTACCTGTTTGCAAAATTTATTAACAAAATATCAAACGGTTTTGTATTTTTTTTTAAATCGTTCTTTTTTTATTTAAAAATGTAAAAAAACAGAGGTGATTAAATACCACCAAAAGAAAGCTCTACTTGTGTATCAGAAAAATCATAACAATATAATTTGGGTACAGTGTTGTATGACCGCGCAATTGTCGTTCAAATAGTGACAGCGAATGGTTAAATACCTTTTTCAACTCTGTGCATACAAAAGGAAAATGGGGGAGCTGAAGTCCTTAATGGGGATCAGGGCCATTGATAGGGGGGACCACATGTCCTTTTGTAGGGGGCCCAGGCACACAGGATGGCCAAAAAGCAGGGAAAATCAGTGCAGCAATTACAGAAAGATGCCCTGTGCTTCTCTCTGCGGCAGCTGAAGCTGGTTTCTGTCCCTCCCACCAACTTTCAGCTGCTGCAGGTAGAGACACAGACACGGGGCATTATCCTGTGGTTGCTTCCTCCGCACTGATCCCCCTCCCTGTTCTACATACTTCTAATTCCCTCTCTCCATGTGCCCCCTGTCATTGTGTCAGCCCCCCACCCTTTCCCATGGTGCTGCTGGCTTCCCTTTCTGCCAGCTGCCAGCAGAGAAAGGGGCTAGTACATATGTCATATTCTGGCCACTTCCTTTATTGAATGGAAAAAGTGAGTGATTGGTACTGATTGCAGCTGTGTCCATTGCTAACTGAGCATAGTAAATTGTGTTTACTATTTTCCAGTTTATTAATGAACAGGAACCCCTATCTCCTGTTCATTCATCTTCAGTATAGCTGAGGCTACAGAGAAAAGAAATGAAGAATCTGTGTCCTCAATTACTTTCTCTGTCTCAAAGGTGAGATGTCAGGGCTCTGTTTAGACCCTTTATATCTCACCAAAGCCCCCCCCCCCCAACTGCGTAGTCAAAAAAATATTTAAATCTTTTTTAAATTGTAAAAAATATCTTTTTTGAATTGAAAATTTTTTTTACATGTTTAAAAAAAAATGTAATAAAAAAAAAAGTTAAAATAATATATACAATTTGCTGAAAATAATTTTTTCTGCAGTGAGAGCCATCTGTTACTCTATGAGGATGCAGCTGCTGTATGAACACAGACACAGGTCCTAATTTGATATGTGTGTAGGTGTGGGTGAGTGGCCCTGAATACACACTGACAATGTTTGGTAGGCATACACCTGTATCCACATTCTTGTCAAATGAGGACCTGAGGCTGTATTCGTATAGCTGCTGCATCACCATAGCATAACATAGGTTGTCTGCACACAGCAATAGCGACATTTAACCACTTTCAGACCGGACCAATTTGCTGGTCAAAGACCAGACCACTTTTTGCGATTCGGCACTGCGTCGCTCTAACTGACAATTGCGCAGTCGTGCGACGTGGCTCCCAAACAAAATTGACGTCCAAACTTCCGGTTCCGGCGCCGCATGAGCTAGCTGCGTCTCAGCCTAGCTCCCGCCACAGAGCCTCCCTAATCGGCCTACAAAGCCAGCGCCAGCGGACACAGCACCCTACTTTGGACCCGAGTGTCCCCCTCACGATCCCCGCCACCATGGATCGTTTTGTGGAAAAAACGGGGGCCCGGTCGTACGCGGCCGCGGCCGCGCCACCCGAACGGCCGCAAATCGAGCCCACGGCTTCGGCCTACTCCGCTCCGGCGTCACAGGCCTCAGCTCCAGATCTTCCGGATGCGGCCATGGAGGTAAGCGAGGCACCTCTCATACATCCCCTGCCCTCACCGGACCCCCCCACTCACGGGGGCAAGCCATAGGAACCCCGCACGCTATGCCTGGGGATGCTAATTCACCGTCCCCCGGTGAGGACGGCCACACTAATCGCATAGCACAGGCGGTGGCGGCCTTGCTGTCCCCTATGATCACTGCCTCGGTGGAAAAAGCCATCCAGGCTGGTATGAAACAAATCAAGGCCCAGCTCACAGAACATGGTACCAGGCTCAATGACCTTGAACACAGAGTTTCTGAGGTGGAAGATAATTTATATCAGTTTCAGGCCACGGAGCAGTCCCAGGAAAAAACAGTCCAATATATCATACAGAAATTAGATGATCTGGAGAACAGATCCAGACAATCCAATCTGCGATTCGTCTGTGTCCCTGAGGCGCTCCCCACAGCCGAATGGAACAACTTCTGCTCCAAACGTGTGCCAGAGGCCATGGGACTTTCAGGCTCCTTTACAGTGGAAAGGGCGCACCGCATGGGCTCCTTCAACGCGGACCGCAAGAACCCTCGCCCCATCATTGCCAAGTTCCTTAATTATGCAGATAAAGCCATTATTCTTCAAACATTCTGGCAATCCCCATCCTTACATGTTGATGGTGTCAAAATTCTTATTTTTGCAGACTATTCTATCGAAGTGTCTAAGAAACGCAAAGCTTTTCAACCGATCTGTTCGGAACTGTTTAAGCTGCAGATTAAATTCTCCCTGGCATTCCCCGCGGTGCTCCGCCTCAAGTCCCCTAAAGGGGAACAACTCTCCTTCCAAGACCCCTCGGAAGCAGAAGCATTTTTCCGTTCTCTTCGCTCAGACACGCTGCCAGTCACACCCTCCAAACCGGCCTCATCAATCCGAGCGCTGGATCAGAGGAGCCCCAGGAAGGACTCACCGAAGCACTTTAGAGCATCTGCCCCGGACCACCGACACCGTAATATTCCACGTTGAAGCTTCACCTGCATTCCAATATTGACTTATCTCTTTTTTGTCTTCCTCCGTCCAGGTCACAAGGGAAGCTATCTCAAGCGGCGGTTCTCCGCTACTTATGTCACTCTAACGTTTTTCTATTTCTCCCTTCATCGTCCCTGATACCAGGTCTGCTACTCTCTGATTCCGGGAGTTGCTTCCCTTCCGACCATGGAGGACTCAGACGCTGGGCACTGCAGGCCTACTGTCTCTCTGCTCCACCTTAGTGATTCTTCTCCGAGTTTCACGTAAGGTTACTCAGGTTATGTTTATTATCTCATATTGTCTTGATTTGCATTATGCTCGTTGATGTTTTATATGTTTTGTTTTGCCATGCCATACATTACGGTGGTTACCACAGCGCACTAGTTCTGGCATGACTCCACTGTGTATCCTACCCGTCACTACTTTCCGGCCGCCACGCCGCGACTTTCGTCCCTGAATTACGTGCTTACTGAGCATCATTGAGACGAACCGCTGGCACTCCACTTTCCCCTGGGGCTCTGTTTGAGGAGCATCCCTCCCTACACAGTGAACTCATGCGGAAAAAAGTGAATTGTGTGTTTTTGTTTATATGTTTGGTTATCCTTCTCTCACCATTGTTTTACCCCTTCAATCCCCCCAAACCCCTCTCCCCCCCGTTCTCCCTTCCTGCTAACCGGGGCTCCCCCCCTCATCCGTTTAGGACCTATGAACAAGGCCTATCTTTTCTGATCCATATTTTATTCAACCCAGGACATCTAATCTTTCCTGCACCTTTCAGCCGGATTACCAGCCTTCCAAGCCCCCAACCACTGCCTCTCTTAGAGTAATCTCTTGGAACGTCAAGGGCCTTCGCTCTCCTCATAAGAGAGAGTGAAGATCCTTCGGCATCTTAAACGTCTTAAGGCAGATATTGCCCTTCTACAGGAAACCCACTTACTTGCATCCGATTTCTCGCGCATGCAAAAAATGTGGGTGGGCTCAGTTCATGGAGCTGAATCTTTGGGACGGAAGGCTGGTGTCCTGCTTTTGATACACAAAAATCTCCCATGCACAATCCTATCCACCGTCTCGGATGATAAAGGCCGTTTTTTCACCGCAACGGTACGGATAGGGACTAAAGAGTTGTTCATCACCAATATATATGCTCCTAACAACCCCACTAAACATTTTTATAAGGAACTCTCTACATGGCTACTTGACTTCACCCGCCTGCATCATTTGGTAGGAGGTGACTTTAATGACGTCATGCACCCCTCGTTGGACAGATCCTCTCCAAGACCACTGACATCGGGCACGGCGTACCAAACCCCTCCTTATTTTCGTCCACCATGGACTCCCTACACATGACTGATCTTTGGCGTCTTTCACACCCTGTTGACAAGGAGTTCACATTTTACTCCAACCCTCATAGGTCTCTAGCGAGACTTGATCACTTTTTTGGGTCAGACGATATCATAACCTTAACTGCTGACGCCGAAATACACGACATTGCGATATCGGACCATGCCCCTGTGGCAATCTCCCTAGATAGGCTGGATCTCCCTCCTCACCCTAACCTCTGGCGATTCCCCGCTTTTCTAACCAATAACTCAGATTTTCTCACATATTTAGACAAGGCCTGGGCAGAATACACATCTGCAAATGCCGCCCACTTTGCTAATCCTAACCTTTTTTGGGATGCCGGCAAAGCGTATCTTAGGGGGCGCATTATCAGCTATGTCACATCATTTAAACGCAACGCTCTCCAACACTACAAATTGGCCAGTGCCAGACTTCATACTGCCCAACGGCAGCTGTCCTCCGCCAATACCCCCAAACACCATGACGAATGGGTCTCAGCCAAGTCCAATTTTGACAACTGGGCTGACACCCTTGAGCGCACAAAGAAGGCTCAATTAGATGCCACCCTTCACAGGTACGGTAATAAAGCAGGAAAGCTTCTCTCCAGACTATGTAAAGGTAGTCTTCGCCCTACTCACATCACCGCCCTCTCTGACCACACGGGCCGCACACTCTCGCCCCCTCAAGCCATTAATGAAGCGATGTTACGGTACTACACCAATCTGTACGCCCCAGACCCCATCATACAACGAAAGGCTCGACAATTCTTAGACACTCTTCATCTCCCCTCCATCTCGACGGAGCAATTGGAGGCCCTCAATGCCCCCATCACTCTCTCTGAGATAGAGAATACCATTCGCCATCTCAACTCACACAAGGCCCCCGGTCCCGACGGCTTTACTAGTGATTTTTATAAAAACCACACACACATAGCGGCACCCACTCTCCTCTCCGTCTATTCCGCTATCTGGGCGGGAGGTCCATATCTCCCCTCAGGGAATCAAGCTGTCATTAAGCTCCTCTCAAAAAAAGGAAAGGATCCACTACAGCCCGGCTCTTACAGGCCCATCTCCCTCCTTAATTTAGATGTAAAAATTCTCTCAAAGATTGTCGCCATGAGATTGGCTGATATCTTACCCCATTTAATACACTCGGCCCAATCGGGTTTTACCAAAGGGCGAACGGCCACATTAAATATCCGTAAAGTCTTACTAGCCCTTGAAGTTGCCAAACAAAACCCCAAAGGCTCCTATGCCATTATCACGTTAGATGCAGAGAAAGCCTTTGATAATGTCAGTTTTGATTGGCTCTCTTTAACTCTCTCCAAATTAGGTTTCTCAGGCCCCTTCTCCCACCTCATTAACTCTATGTACTCCTCCCCATCCGCCAACCTGGTAGCAGCTGGCCTCCTTTCACCCAGTTTTCCCCTACACAAAGGCACCAGACAGGGCTGCCCTCTATCCCCTCTACTCTTTAACATAGCCCTTGAACCTCTTTCTAGACACCTAACCTATACGGCTCCTCTCCACGGCATAGACATAGGGGGCAAGGAACTCCGCACATCTCTGTTCGCAGATGATGTACTTATCTTCTCATCCAATCCAGCAGCTGACATTCACACTATTAAAAGCGTTTTCGACAAATTTAGGCTCTGCTCAGGGCTCCGCATCAATTATTCTAAAAGTGAGATTCTTCCTATTGGCTCCCATTCCACCCCCTCCTGGGCCGCTGGCTCTTTATTTTTGGTTGCCCCTTCCTTCATCACATACCTAGGTATCAAAATTGGGAAACTACCTTCCTCATTATATCATCTGAATTATCCCCCCCTGCTCTCTAAGATTTCCCAAGAACTGACCAACTGGATGGATCTGCCCCTTTCGCTCCTGGGAAGGTGCCACCTTGTGAAAATGGTCAGCTTTGCCAAACTCTCATACCCTATGCAAACTCTCCCACTTTTGCTTAAACATAAAGATGTTACTTCTTTGGATTCTGCTATCTCAAAAATTTTATGGCACGGCAAAAGACCACGTATTGCTTACAAAAAATTACATCTTCCCAGGGGCAAAGGGGGTATCAGTTTACCTAATGTTAGATTGTATAATTTAGTGTGTCTTCTCAGAACCAGCCTTGATTGGATGACCCACTCGTCCAGGTACTCCAATTTTGATCTCGAATCTGCTATGGCTCACCATTTCTCCTTGACTGCCCTGCTGCATTGCCGCTGGAAATCCGTACCCCCCCCCCCCCCCATCAACACAATCTTGTTTTCAGAGACACGGCGATAGCCTGGAGAGAATCCAGGAAACTGGCTAACCTCCCACCCTTCATTTCTACTCACCTGCCTATCCAAGAAAATCCTTGCTTCATTCCAGGCCTTCAATGCAAAGCTTTCTCGTCTTGGACAGAACGGGGCCTATCCCTCTTTTCCTCCCTGTGTGACCCAGCTACTGGCAGACTTCTTCCTTTTCAGTCAGTGATGGAATTGTTCTCCATACCCGCCTCGCATTTTCTGCACTACCAACAGTGTGTCAGCTTTATTACCCAGAGTTTCAAGAAAGAGCTTCTTCGTTTCCAACCCAGCTTCATGGATCAGCTGATACGAGATGAGTGTTTTAAGATCTCTGAGGTCTACAAACCCCTTCTGGAACGCTCAACGCCACCGGCCTCCTCCACCTCCATTGCAAACTGGTCCTCGGCCTTCCCAGACCCCGACATCGTCTACAAGATTATGCTGGGTCTCAACAAAGTACTGAGACTCACGCCCGAACGAAATCTGGAGGGAAACTCAGCTCAAGATTGCCCACAGGGCCTACGTACCGTTTTTGTCTCCCAAAGCAAAGCAAGATGGGGCATCCTGCCCTCACTGTAAAGATTTAAAGCCATCTCTCTCTCATCGCTTCTGGTCTTGTCAGATAATATCTACATTCTGGGATCAGGTCATAGCATTCATCTTTGATATCACTCTACTGAAACTACCCAAGGAACCTTTGCTCCTAATCTTTGGATACTGGGACCCTTTGCTGTTGCCATGGTCTACATTGCCGTGTGCCGGACCCATTTTAGGGCCCCACTCCCAGCATGCTACAGTCGACTGGATCTTATTATGTCTACTTCTGGCCCGCCGCCTTATACTTCGTTTTTGGCTTTCGCCTCTGGGCCCTCCGGCCTCCCAACTTCTCAAGGACCTTCTATCTCTCCTGTATAAGGAGAGGCTTCTGGCCGACTTCTCCCATGTCTCCCAAAAAGCTGCTTTTTTCGCCAAATGGCATTTGTTTATCACCGCAACCATGTCACCATCTGATCAACGTGCATTGGATCAACTGTCTTTTACCTACAATGACTTGCTCCTCTCCTAATATATCTCCAGGATCTACTTAACTGCCTGGACTGTCATGGTCCTTATTTGCTCCCCAGGTTTCTCCTATGTGATCACTGCATATGAACCCCCTCTTAAGGTGTTTTCCTTGTTCCTATTCTGCCTACTCTACCCCCCCGGTCCCTTCCCCCCCTTCCTTTGTCTTCACCTCCCTCCTACCTACTTGGATTTATACAATTTAGTATAGGCACTTGCTCCGTTAGGGAGCCGATATTACTACCTGCTCTACTTAGGGTTCGTAACAGTCCCAGATTCATCCGGTTGGTCCCTACTGCCTTATGCTATTATAGTATTACTGTTTGCTGAACTCTTTTGTGTACCACGGTTTTTTCTCTACCCCAGGGATTGCCCTGGATATTTATACCCTCCCTTCTTATCACTGATTGTGCCTTTGTGTATGCCTTTGTATGTCCTTATCTCTTTTTTTCTGAATAAAAATTATTTTAAAAAAATAAATAAAATTTACGTCCTTTTTTTCCCACAAATAGAGCTTTCTTTTGGTGGTATTTGATCACCCCTGCGGTTTTTATTTTTTGCGCTATAAACAAAAATAGAGCGACAATTTTGAAAAAAACGCATTATTTTTTACTTTTTGTTATAATAAAAACCCTACAAAAATATATAAAAAAACATTTTTTCCCTCAGTTTAGGCTGATACATATTCTTCTACATATTTTTGGTAAAAAAATCGCAATAAGCGATTATTGATTGGTTTGCGCAAAAGTTATAGCGTTTACAAAATAGGGATAGTTTTATAGCATTTTTATTAATCATTTTTTATTATTATTTTTTTTTACTAGTAATGGCGGCGATCTGCGATTTTTATTGTGACTGCGACATTGTGGGGGACCCATCGGACATTTTTGACACATTTTCGGGACCATTGTCATTTATACAGTAATCACTGCTATATAAATGCAGTGATTCCTGTGTAAATGACACTGGCAGTGAAGGGGTTAACCAGTGGGTGGCAGTGTAGGGGTTAAGTGTTCCTAGGGGTGTGTTACTAACTGTGGGGGGTTGGGCTTTCATTTAGTGAACACTGATCTCTGCTCCAATCACATGGAGCAGAGATCAGCGTCACTAGTTGCTAGGCAGAATGGAGAAATGCTGTTTACTCTGCATTTCCTCCATTCGGCCGCTCCGTGAGACGATCGCGGGGATGCCCACGGCGATCGAGTCCACGGGTCCCGCGACCGGACTCACGGGGGTCCCGACCAGCGCGCTCCCGATGGCAGGGCGGCATTGAATATTGGACGTACCTGTACGCCAATATGCCTGCCCGTGCCATTCTGTCGACGTACATCGTCGTGCGCTGGTCGGGAAGTGGTTAAAATAAAACACTGATTCACACTATTCAGGCCACAGCACCCAAGACCTAATTTACACATAGAACTTTATTAACTCACTACAGTTTTATCTGTTACTTTTGTGAGTTTTGTTATGTTTGTGTCCTCTAATAATGATTTTAGTGTATTTTTAGGAAAAATATTGTGTTGATATGTTTGGGGGGGTGTCAGGTATGCTGTACAGGGCCCCGTGATTTCTAAAGAGGTGTTGGCCCACCTCAATTTCCTGCATTTTGTTGGCAGTCATGCAGGCATAGGCCTCCAGAAGACTGGTGGGGGTTCTGAGGGCCACAGAAGCCTGCCAAATGAACCCACGTGCTGACTCCTCCATGTCCCTCCTCTTCCTGGGCCTTTTTTGTCGAAGGTGGAGGGGAGGGACCTGGGGTTCAGTCAGGCTACTGGGCCCAGTGACCTCCTGGCTGCCATTTACCCCAGCCACCTCCTGGCTGCCACGTACCCCGCCACCTCCTGGCTGTCACTTACCCCCGCCACCTCGTGGCTGCCACTATCCCCTGCCACCTCTTGGCTGCCACTTTCTACAACCTCCTCTTGGCTGAGGATTTCCTGTATATAAAAAGGGACATAGTTTTAGTTTATTGTTCATCAATCACACACAATTTTGATAAATATGTTGAAAAATGCACCTCCACATCTTCTTCCTTGGTGGAAGGCCCAGGTTGGATGTTGAAAGCCTCAGCTGGGGTAGAAGGAAGAGTGGAAGGAAGGGTTGAGAGTGATGGCCTGATTTCAGTCTGGTCTGACAGAAATCACAGTCTGTCGTAGTACCATAGTCTGGGTACATAAATGTCATCTGCTGCTGCTCCTGATCTCTGGGAATCCTGGACCTTCTTGTGCTCCCTCTTATATGTGCTCCTCATGCCACCAATTTTGCACTTCAAATAGTTGATGTCTGCCTTGGGGATCTGCGGCTTCACAAATTCCAGCAATTTATCCAGCGCTGCCTTTCTCTTTAGATGATTTGTATAAAGGGGGTGTTTTGTCTGCCACAGACAGGGAAGTTCTGTGTACAAATCAATGAATTGGGGGAGGAAATCATATTCGTTAAATTGATATATTTTCTCTACAAGACACAACACAAAACAAACCCTAATGTCAGGCTAAACTCACATAATCTTCTCCCAATAGGCCTCAATCTCTAAGCAGTATAGGTCACTGATGCCCCAAGTTAAAATTGTACCTTTGTTAGAACGATCGTCGCTACTCTGTCCTCCGCTCACGTGTGTTACACTTTATGTACACTGTATGTACACTGTAGATGCATGAAACTCCACCTGCCCCCGACCTTCTTTATAGTATATTCTCCGCCCCTTGTCTTTCGGTGCAGTGGGAGAGCACATGGAGGAGAGACAACAGGCGCATGAAGACAGCAACAATGAAGAAAGCCCAGAGCCAGGAATGTCCTGCTCCCGGCAGAGATTTAAAGCCTCTAATATGTCCTTGGGTGAGATGGCGGAGATGAAGGACATCTTGTAGAGGGCCGACTATGATGGGAAGCATGGATCTTACCCAAACCCAAATGTCAAAAAGGCCAAGATCATGACTAAAGTTGTGAAAAGTCTGCAGAACACTCAGCAACTGTTTACACATCTTGACGCAGAAGCACTAGTGTGGGACACCAGAACAAACTTTTTAGGGTGTCCAACAAAGGTGCTCCAGTGGATACTAGGGGTGTCTCCATATGTGAAACTTTACCCAAATAGGTAAGTATTCAGCTTTAATAAAGGAAAAAAATAATGTCTTCAGTTTGGAATTCTGCCAAAACCGACAATTGTATAACACTTCAAGCAATGTTTCATATTCCTATTTCTTGCCTCAAATATCTGTGTGCTAAGTATACCTTTATTTTATTCACATAGGGGAGAAAAGATGTCAATGGACACAAGGGACCCCCAACCTCCTAAAGAAGGCGAACTCCCAAAACTACAACCTGTGGATGTGGAGGAAGGAGAGGTTTATGAAGTGGGCAAAATAGTGACCACTACAGGTGAGTGTCTGAGACCACAGCTTCAGGTAATCAATGTATGCCTGCATATTTGTATTACATGGTGTGTTTTTTCTTTTAGGTAATGTGGATGTTGTGGAAGAAGAATCTCATTTCACAAGTGCAAGTGCACACATCCTCATCAGGGCAATCATGGTGTGCAATCGGGATTTACAGAAAATCAAGGAAGACATCAATGATGTTGAAAAAAGACTCAAAAACATCATTGATGTTTTAGGCAGAATATAAAATGCACCAAAATGTTATAATTTTTAGATTTTTATTAGAACTTTTCTAAAAAATGAGAAAGCCAAATTTTGAAGATGCACACAGTGTGTCACCATGTGCTATCTGCCATCACGGATATCAAGGTACGTGTTTTGTCGGTGCAATCCCTTCCTTGCAACTAAAGTAGATGAGTGTAAGGGGTTGTACCCCCGAAACACATCCACTGATCCTCCATGATGGGAGCTAGCACATGTTGACTGTGGACATAGGGTCAGGAGGGATATCCCCATTTTGACTCTCAATTTGTGTGCATCTTCAAAATTTGGCTTTCACAGGGGTGACATCACTCCATCTGATGAAGGCAATATCAACACAGTTTGTCTGTTATTGCCTTCAATTTATCAAAGTTAAACTTTGTAAGTTCCTGAGTTGTGTATTGTTTTATGTTTTGAAAAACATGCCTGTTTACCATAAAAAAAGGATATTTCTACTGTCCCAAAAAAAAAAATATATATTTTAAAAATATGTTGGTTTGTTCAAAAACCTTTTTCTAAATGCACATGTGAATGTGCATAAACATTTTTCTTCTCAACAATGTGTGGCTTCTTTTTTCAATGCTCAATAGCAGTTTTTTGCTTAAGTTGGTGTTTACAGTGACAATGGGGGTTATTTCCTAAAGGCAAATCCACTATGCACTACTACTTTTGCAGTGCACTTTTAGTGCAAAGTGGATTTTCCTTTAGTAAATAACACCCACAGTGCTTTATAATTTGCATAATTCAGGCCATTATCGTCACTCCAATTAATTCAGGGTGCTGAAAATGATGAATATTATTATCATTAATGCATTACATACATTAATAACAAAAAGAAGATGTTTATGTAGCAGAATCACAACATCAATAATAGTTAGCTGAAGAAGAGATTGTCACCTCACGTATCAAAGAAATTACGTTGGAAATATTGAAGAAAATGGCTAAAAAAAAGCCCATTGGAGAACCTAGGAGACAGCTAAAAGAAACACAAGCAGTAAATCAAAGGAAATATTTTTCATTTTTTAATACAAATTTATTTAACCACTTGCCGACCGCCTCACGCCGATGTACGTCGGCAGAATGGCACGGGCAGGCATAAGCACGTACATGTACGTGATTTGCCTCCCGCGGGTCGGGGGCCCGATCGGGCCCCCGCCCGGTGCCTGCGGCGGTCGGTTTTCGTTCGGGAGCGATCCCGGACGAGGGGACGGCCATTCATTCATGGCCACCCCCTCGCGATCGCTCCCGACGAATGGAAATCCCCGGTGACATCACTTCCTCTCCTGTAATGTAAACACAGGAGAGGAAGTGATGTATTCTCTCCTCCGTGTCGGTATTTTTCGTTCCGACACGGAGGAGAGCGGATCAGTGAGTTGCACCAACACATCCCACACACAGTAGAACATGCCAGGCACACTCACACCCCCCCTTTACCCCCCGATCACCCCCCCAATTACCCCTGCCCCCCAGTCACAGTGACACCAATGTCATTTTTTTTTTTTTTTTTTTTTTTTGCATTGGTGTCATTTGTGACTGTAATAACTGTTAGGGCAGTTAGGGTTAGCCCCCTTTAGTTCTAATGTACCCCCCTAACCCCCCCAATAAAGGTTTAACCCCGTGATCACCCCCCGTCGCCAGTGTCACTAAGGCTGGGTTCACATTGCAGCGGTTTATGAGAACGAATGTGATTCGCACCGCACTGCAGTGCAAATCACATCCGATCTCTGTGCGATTCGAGTTCAGCCATTCGCCGCACCCGCCGCACCCGCCACACCCGCCGCACCCGCCGCAAATTCGCACGGGACCCTTTTTTTGGCCCGCAGCAGAATCGGATCGCATGGGTGTTCACACCATGCGATCCGAGTTTGCAGATCGCACTGCGATATGCGAACTGATCTGGGGGTGTCAGTAACATTTCACTGACACTCCCAGCAGTTCGCATAGGGCAGTGTGAACTGCCGCCGGGAGGCATGCGATGCGGGAACCCGCCGCGGATTCGCGGCGTTTCCGCATCGCTCCAGTGTGAACCCAGCCTAATAAGCGATCATTTTTCTGATCGCCGTATTAGTGTCACAGGTGACGCTAGTTAGGCAGGTAGGTATTTAGGTTCGCCGCAGCTTTTTATAGCGCTAGGGACCCCCATATACTACCGCATAAAGCCCCCTGATTGCCCCCTAGTTAACCCTTTCACCAGTGATCACCATATAACTGTTACAGGTGACGCTGGTTGGTTAGTTATTTTTTTATAGTTTCAGGGCACCCGCCATTTATTACCTAATAAAGGTTTAACCCCCTGATCACCCGGCAGGTGTCATTTGTGACTAATAACTGTTAGGGCAGTTAGGGTTAGCCCCCTTTAGTTCTAAGGTACCCCCCTAACCCCCCCAATAAAGGTTTAACCCCGTGATCACCCCCCGTCGCCAGTGTCACTAAGGCTGGGTTCACATTGCAGCGGTTTATGAGAACGGATGTGATTCGCACCGCACTGCAGTGCAAATCACATCCGATCTCTGTGCGATTCGAGTTCAGCTATACAGATAGTATGGCTGAATTCGTGTCGCACCCGCCGCACCCGCCGCAAACTCGCACGGGACCCTTTTTTTGGTCCGCAGCAGAATCGGATCGCATGGGTGTTCACACCATGCGATCCAAGTTTGCAGATCGCACTGCGATATGCGAACTGATCTGGGGGTGTCATTAACATTTCACTGACACTCCCAGCAGTTCGCATAGGGCAGTGTGAACTGCCGCCGGGAGGCATGCGATGCGGGAACCCGCCGCGCATTCGTGGCGTTCCCGCATCGCTCCAGTGTGAACCCAGCCTAATAAGCGATCGTTTTTCTGATCGCTGTATTAGTGTCACAGGTGACGCTAGTTAGGCAGGTAGGTATTTAGGTTCGCCGCAGCTTTTTATAGCGCCAGGGACCCCCATATACTACCGCATAAAGCCCCCTGATTGCCCCCTAGTTAACCCTTTCACCAGTGATCACCATATAACTGTTACAGGTGACGCTGGTTGGTTAGTTATTTTTTTATAGTTTCAGGGCACCCGCCATTTATTACCTAGTCTCACTAGTGTACCCCTAAATTTAGGGGTGTCTACTTTCTAAAATGGGGTCATTTGGGGGGGGGGGTTTGTGCCATCTTGGCATTTTATGGCCTTCAAAACTGTAACGCCCTTAGAAAGCCTGAAGGCGGTGCTTGGTTTTTGGGGCCCCGTACGCGGCTAGGCTCCCAAAAAGTCCCACATATGTGGTATCCCCGTACTCAGGAGAAGCAGCAGAATTTATTTTGGGGTGTCATTTCACATATGCCCATGGCATGCGTGAGCAATATATCATTTAGTGACAACTTTGTGAAAAAAAAAAAAGTTTGTAATTTTCCCGCAACTTGTGGCAAAATATAAAATATTCCATGGACTCAACATGCCTCTCAGCAAATAGCTTGGGGTGTCTACTTTCTAAAATGGGGTCATTTGTGGGGGTTTTGTGCCATCTTGGCATTTTATGGCCTTCAAAACTGTAATAGGTAGTGAGAAGTGAACTCAAAAAATTACGCCCTTAGAAAGCCTGAAGGCGGTGCTTGGTTTTCGGGGCCCCGTACGCGGCTAGGCTCCCAAAAAGTCCCACATATGTGGTATCCCCGTACTCAGGAGAAGCAGCAGAATTTATTTTGGGGTGTCATTTCACATATGCCCATGGCATGCATGAGCAATATATCATTTAGTGACAACTTTGTGAAAAAAAAAAAAAAAAAAAAAAAGTTTGTAATTTTCCCGCAACTTGTGGCAAAATATAAAATATTCCATGGACTCAACATGCCTCTCAGCAAATAGCTTGGGGTGTCTACTTTCTAAAATGGGGTCATTTGTGGGGGTTTTGTGCCATCTTGGCATTTTATGGCCTTCAAAACTGTAATAGGTAGTGAGGCGTGAAATCAAAAATTTACGCCCTTAGAAAGCCTGAAGGCGGTGCTTGGTTTTCGGGGCCCTGTACGCGGCTAGGCTCCCAAAAAGTCCCACATATGTGGTATCCCCGTACTCAGGAGAAGCAGCAGAATTTATTTTGGGGTGTCATTTCACATACGCCCATAGCATGTGTGAGCAATATATCATTTAGTGACAACTTTGTGTAAAAAAAAAAAAAAAATTTTTTTTTTGTCATTATTCAATCGCTTGAGGCAAAAAAATAAAATATTCAATGGGCTCAACATGCCTCTTATCAATTTCCTTAGGGGGTCTACTTTCCAAAATGGGGTCATTTGGGGGGGTTTTGTACTGCCCTGTCATTTTAGCACCTCAAGAAATGAGATAGGCAGTCGTAAACTAAAAGCTGCGTAAATTCCAGAAAACGTACCTTAGTTTGTAGATGTGACAACTTTTGCGCAAACCAATAAATATACAATTATTGACTTTTTTTTTACCAAAGACATGTGGCTGAATACATTTTGTCCTAAATGTATGACTAAAATTGAGTTTATTGGATTTTTCTAATAACAAAAAGTAGAAAATATCATTTTTTTTCAAAATTTGCGGTCTTTTTACGTTTATATCGCAAAAAATAAAAATCGCAGAGGCAATCAAATACCATCAAAAGAAAGCTCTATTTGTGGGAAGAAAAGGACGCAAATTTTGTTTGGGTACAACATTGCATGACCGCGCAATTACCAGTTAAAGCAGCGCAGTGCCAAAGTGTAAAAAGACCTCTGGTCATTTACCAGCAAAATGGTCCGGTCTGAAAGTGGTTAAAAAATACATTTATTTAAATACAAATAATGGGATGTTAAAAGATAAAATGTACCCTAGTATAGTCCTTCTGCAGGACCTGAATGATGGCAGAACAGGTCTCTGGAATAAAGATTCACAGAGCCTGGGGGGAGATGCCTGTAGAGAACTTGAAGTCCTGCAGACTTCTCCCCATCGCCAAGTACCATAAGGCGGTGACAAGCCTCTGCTCAGGAGTGATTTCTTGCCCCATGTAGGTGTCCTGCTTTGCAATATAAGGGGACAGCAAAGCCAACAGATGGTGAAAAACGGGGTCCGTCATCCAGAGATAATTCCTGAAATCATCAGGATTTTTCTCACGGATCTCCTGCAACAAAGGCATATGAGAGAATTGGTCACGCTGGAGCAAAGAATTCTTCGCCATGAACTCCTCCTCGTCCTGTTCATGGACTGGACTTGGGACAAAGTGAGAACCCCAACACCAAGCCCCTGCACAGCACAAACTGTACGATGAGTATGTACCGCAACATGGCTTCAAAATGGTCGGCTGGTCAGAACGAACTAATAGAACGCACTGAAAATCAGAAACAAGTGGACAAGAATGCACTGAGAATCAAATACGTAATATAAAAATACACACTGAAAACCAGATGCAAAATGACACACGTTCTGAAGAACAGATACAAACCCACAAGCACAAACTGAAGAGCAGTAACGAACTGAAAAGCATGAGGCTGAAAATTGCAAATTTTCATCTCTCACCAAACTTCTAATAACAGATTAGCAGAAGGAGTCCAAAGTGTGGAGCACTAGCTATTGAACTTCCTCTTTATAGTGCCATCGTACGTGTTGTACGTCAGCGTGTTCTTGATGATCAGAATTTCTGACAACATTTGTGCGACCATGTGTATAAAAAACAAGCTTGAGCTAACATCCATCGGAAAAAAATACCAGGATTTCGTTGTCAGAATGTCCAATTGTGTGTATGCAGCATTAGACTCATGGGTCCTCAAAAGAGCTAAGCTTTGTTATTTTGTAAGCCATTGTTTAAATTTTTTAGGGATTCTTTAATCACTGGCATAGTACCACTGGATTGGTCAATGAGGTTCCTGTTTTCAACCACTTGCCTACAGGGCACTTCCACCCCCTTCCTGCCCAAGCCATTTTTCAGCTTTTAGTGTTGTCGCACTTTGAATGACAATTGCCCAGTCATGCTACACTGTACCCAAACAATTTTTTTATCATTTTCTTCATACAAATAGAGCTTTCTTTTGGTTAATCACTGCTGGGTTTTTAATATATCAAAAAAAAATTTACTTAGTTTCTGTCAGTAAATTTTGTAACTAAGTAACTGTAGGTTTAGGAGATATTTCTTTGACCTACAAGTAAGCCTTAATCTAGGCTTACCTGTAGGTCAAAGTGGTTTGTAAGGGTTTACAACCACTTTTATGATTGTTTTATTTTAAAAAATACCTTTGATTCTGCTTTCTCTGGGATTCCCATCTTACTTGTGGACAGGCGAAGCTCACAAGTATATTCTTCCAGGATACAGCGCTGCTGTATTCCCAGCATGCACCACCTCAACTCACGCATGTGCAGTAAAAGCACGTAGCAGCGCAGGAAACTATGCAGCATGCCATCACAACGGGTGTCATCGGCAGAAGTGCCCGCCGCATTGTTATGGTAAGCTAGCCCTCGGCGCTGCCCATTGACTCCTGGGAAATTATGACACACATATCCCAGGAGCAGTACCGAGGAGAGGCGCCAAGGGAAATGACATCAGGCACCGAGGGGAAGATTAGAAGGGACCACATAGCAACAGGCATTAAAAATTAAGTAAAAAAAAAAAATTTTTGTCCAAATATCATTTGTTAGGTTATTTTCTGCACATTAATGTATACTTATTTTAATGGGTGGAACTCCGCTGTAAATGCTCAAAATATAACTGGATACTAACATTAACACTTTTTAATGTATTTTACTTCAACATTTAACAATAAATTAATTAAATTTAATTAAATAACACCAGGGATTGTTGATACTGGGAATATTTAATTTCCTCCAGGGGGATCAAGAAGGATTTTTTTCTCCCAGACTGGAGTGAATTGGATCATGCTCGTGTCTTTTTTCAACCTTACTAACTATATAACAATTATTACAATTAAAATGTACTTTATGACAGATTCTGTATTAGGCGTATTGACAATGTTACATCATCATTACTATTTAAAGGATTCATGCTTTTAGAGGCAAAAACATTTTTTTATCACTTAACCTGCTAGTAGATTATCTCATCACTACAGCTAAAAATCCATAACTTAAAAGGGACAATTTTTTTTTTACCTAAGTTGCAAAATATCCTGACACGGGTGGATAGACTTCAGTCAGTTCAGTAGGGATCGACCGAATTTTGATCAGTGTGTGTCTTTCCCTGTTAGGCAGAAGTAAATTTTCAGTACAGACAAGCTGTAAAACCTTTCTTGATCAGTGGCGGCAGCTGCTGCTCAGTGTATCCTGACAGTCCTGGGTCCCACTGTCAGAATACAATGTCCCGGGCGCGGCGGAGGGGGGGTTCATCCACCTAACTTTTTTGTGGATAAACAAAGGAAGACGTACTATACCATTGTACCATAACTGCTTGAAAGAAAGGACATTTCATAAGAAAGAATGGGGTGGGTGGAAATGTGTTTTCTCACTTTATACTTTAGTTATATTTTCTTTTTAGTATCAAATAAAAGATAGTACTTATGCTCTAGTAGTCTTTATTTTAGGTAGTAAGTAGTAGCAGTAATTATGAAAAAGTTCTAAATATGTTAAACATTTTAATTGAGGACCAAGGGATGTATTTGTCCCATGTTTTTAATTGCCTGTATCATCTGATTAAAAACTTAAAATCTTTTTCTTTTGGTTTGAGTCAAAATATTAGTTCTTATCAACAAATGGATCTAACTTTTTACCAGTTATTTCATGAAATGGCTTAGTTACAGCAACTAAAGTGTACGAACTTAAAAAAAAAATGACGGTAATCTTATGGTCATCAAAGGGTTAACACCTAAAGTTACATTTTCATTAGTTGTTTCTACTTGATGTAGTTTATTGGCAAGTGCAAAATAACATGGCTATTACATATTTAAAGTGCATTTGATGATAAAAACTTCCAATCATTATATTTACTAGACATGTGCAGAGTAAAATATTTCGTTTCGGAATTTCGTTTTCGTCTGAAAACTTAATTTATTTAGTTACTCCCGAAATTCGTTTTTATTTATTTCGTTTTTCGTTCAAAAATTGCATTCGTCCGAAAATCCACATGAATCACGGTCGAATCTGTCTTTGAAGGCTTATGGTGTCTGTCGAATGTATAAAGAAGATTCGACGGAGCTAGTATATAGCATACTTTAGAACCCTATTAAAGTCTATGGGACTCCAACGTTCAAAATCTAAAGTGCTAATTTTAAAGGCTAATTTGCAAGTTACTGTCTTAAAAAGTGTTTGGGGACCCGGGTCCTGCCCCAGGGGACATGGATCAATGCAAAAAAAAGTTTTAAAAACGGCCGTTTTTTCGGGAGCAGTGATTTTAATAATGATTAAAGTGAAACAATAAAAGTGTAATATTCCTTTAAATTTCGTAGGGGGGGGTTGTCTATAGTATGCCTGTGAAGGGGTGCATGTTTCCCGTGCTTAGAATTGTCCCTGCACAAAGTGTCATTTATGCAGGAAAAAAAGTCCTTTAAAATCACTCGCAGCTATAATGAATTGTCGGCTCCCGTAATACAGAGAACACTCATTGAAAGTCATTGATAAAAAAATAAATAAATAAATAAATAAAAAAAGCGTGGGGGTCCCCCAAATTCAATTACCAGGCCCTTCAGGTCTGGTATGGATATTAAGGGGAACCCTGCCTCAAATTTAAGAAAAAAATTGACGTGGGGTTCCCCCTAAATATCCATAACCAGACCCTTTATCCGAGCACGCAACCTGGCAGGCCGCAGGAAAAGAGGGGGGGACGAGAGAGCGGCCCCCCCTCCCTCCTGAACCGTACCAGGCCACATGCCCTCAACATTGGGAGGATGCTTTGGGGGTCTGTGACCCCTCAAAGCACCTTGTCCCCATGTTGATGAAGACAAGGGCCTCATCCCCACAACCCTGGCCGGTGGTTGTGGAGGTCTGCGGGCGGGGGGCTTATCAGAATCTGGAAGCCCCCTTTAACAAGGGGACCCCCAGATCCCGGCCCCCCCCTGTTTGAAATGGTAAGGGGGTACAAAAGTACCCCTACCATTTCACAAAGAAAGTGTAAAAAATTGTTAAATAAAACAAACACACTTTTGAAAAATTCCTTTATTAAAAATAAAAAAATAAAAAAAAGATTCCAGCGGCGGTAATCCACTCTTGCTATCCAGCGACGGACGGTCATCTCTCCAGCGATGTCTCATCTCATCCAGCGCAGCGCAGCATCCTTCTTCTGTCTCCGTGGAGGAGACACTGCAAGGATTCCGGCGGCTGACGTTTGTTATATACGGAGGGCGGGGCCACCCGTCACCTGACCCCGCCCCCCTCTGACGCAAGGGGAAACCCGGGGTTCCCCGTGACGTATAGGTGACCCCGCCCCCCTCTAATGTAACGGAAACCTGCCTGTGTTACATCAGAGGGGTGCGGGTCACCCCTATGTCACAGGGAACCCCGGGTTTCCCCTTGCGTCAGAGGGGGGCGGGGTCAGGTGACGGGTGGCCCCGCCCTCCGTATATAACAAACGTCAGCCGCCGGAATCCTTGCAGTGTCTCCTCCACGGAGACAGAAGAAGGACGGAGGATTCGCTGCGCTGGATGACATGAGACATCGCTGGAGAGATGACCGTCCGTCGCTGGATAGCAAGAGTGGATTACCGCCGCTGGAATCTTTTTTTTATTTTTTTATTTTTAATAAAGGAATTTTTCAAAAGTGTGTTTGTTTTATTTAAACATTTTGTACCCCCTTACCATTTCAAACAGGGGGGGGGGCGGGATCTGGGGGTCCCCTTGTTAAAGGGGGCTTCCAGATTCTGATAAGCCCCCCGCCCGCAGACCTCCACAACCACTGGCCAGGGTTGTGGGGATGAGGCCCTTGTCTTCATCAACATGGGGACAAGGGGCTTTGAGGGGTCACAGACCCCCAAAGCATCCTCCCAATGTTGAGGGCATGTGGCCTGGTACGGTTCAGGAGGGAGGGGGGGGCGCTCTCTCATCCCCCCCTCTTTTCCTGCGGCCTGCCAGGTTGCGTGCTCGGATAAAGGGTCTGGTATGGATTTTTAGGGGGAACCCCACGTCAATTTTTTTAAAAATTTGACGCGGGGTTCCCCTTAATATCCATACCAGACCTGAAGGGTCTGGTTATGGATATTTAGGGGGAACCCCACGTCAAATTTTTTCTTAAATTTGAGGCAGGGTTCCCCTTAATATCCATACCAGACCTGAAGGGCCTGGTAATTGAATTTGGGGGACCCCCACGCTTTTTTTTTTTTATTTATTTTTTTATCAATGACTTTCAATGAGTGTTCTCTGTATTACGGAGCCGACAATTCATAATAGCTGCGAGTGATTTTAAAGGACTTTTTTTCCTGCATAAATGACACTTTGTGCAGGGACAATTCTAAGCACGGGAAACATGCGCCCCTTCACAGGCATACTATAGACAACCCCCCCTACGAAATTTAAAGGAATATTACACTTTTATTGTTTCACTTTAATCATTATTAAAATCACTGCTCCCGAAAAAACGGCCGTTTTTAAAACTTTTTTTTGCATTGATCCATGTCCCCTGGGGCAGGACCCGGGTCCCCAAACACTTTTTAGGACAGTATCTTGCAGAATCTTTTCTCTCTGTCAAATCTTTTTTCTCTGTCGAATATTTTCTCTATATAATCTTGGACTAATAGAGGTAAGGTTAGGCACATTCGAACACAGGTTCTATAGACACAGATTGTTGTCAGAGTCATGTCGAATCTCCTATTCTATATCGAACTGTTGTAACAATGAAAACGAAAATAAAGCATTTATTTATGTCGGATCTTTCGTTTTTCGGATTTTGTGCTTTCGTTATCGTTTGTCAAAACGAAAACGAAAATAGCTGAAATTCGGACGAAAATGCATTCGGACGAAAACGAATGCACATGTCTAATATTTACTTCCTTGAATTTTGCGACATGTATTCACTATGCTCTGTTGAAAGGCACAGCTGTGTTACAGGTTTCACAGAGCCTGTTTTCTGAACTACAGAGGTTTTAAGGCGAGAAATCTCAAGAGGCAGATTCAGTATTGGAATCACAGCTTGCAGGTAGCAAGGCAAGAAGAGAAAAGTAGTCCTTGGAAACCACATATAAATAGCAAATGAGAAGCATACGCAAACATGGATATCTTACGAAGATGAAAGAGATGGCCAGCAGACAGGCAGCACTCACAACAGGTTATTATTTAAAAATAGATTGCCAATTGTTTTTATTACTATTACAATGCTAATGTTATAAAATATATATGTATGATTTCACCATAAACCCTCTTTTACCAAACTAATATTAGTTATGTATTTAAAATAATTCATTTAGCCTCATTATGTACTAGATACATTTTTTAAATTGTAGTCATAGATTAGACATTGCATTCGCTTTTGGCAAAATATTAGTAAGTTTCAAATTTTCAGGACAATTAGTTGTAAATTATATAGATCAGAATTATTCCAAATGCATGAATCATTCTGATCAAAGGAAAATATCTTGGATCAAACAGTAAGAGCTTTTTGGTGAATGTTGGTTTCACCAGAGGAGTTTATAATGGGGCAGCAGTAAAAAGTGGATACAATTAAGCAAAGGAGGGTGCTATAGAATTTCTCTAAAAAGGAATTAGCAGGATCCTTTTGGAAAATGAAAAGACAATAACATAGTACCTAAATTGCTAACACTGAGAAATGGTGTGTAGACTTTTAATTGCTCCCATAATTAGGATGAAAAATTATAATGAACAATCAGCACTCAAAGAGACCAGCTTCATTTCAGAAATTTCTGGTAATAACATTTTTCAAGTGTAATGGTAGAAGGTTAATAAGACCTTTGGTGAGTTCTGGGGAGGTACAAAATTACCATGCAGTGCATTTAATCTCTATTACTATTATTATTATTTTCTGACTTGTTAATGTTTTGTATCCTTTCAGCAAAATTCACCACTTATATGTATACTTGACATGAATAAAAGTTATCAGAGACAAGCGAGTCCATTCAATCCTTGCAACATTTATATTAACAGTGTAACAATATCATTAGAAAGACATACTAAACCTTTAGACAGGCTGACAATACACAGAATTTTAGTGTATATTTCATGACCTATTTTTATTTTGAAAATAAGAAAAACCTAAAGACTTTGACTTTTGACTTTTTTTGACTTTTATTTGCTTTCTTTTAAACCAGGCTGGAAAACCATGACCTAATCCCTATTTAAATATAAAGTAAACACCAGAATGTAGTTTTACCAGATCTCAGCTCTGATCACCACAAGCTGTTCCATTCATGTTCTCACATTTTTTTACTACCTAAAAAATTAATAGGCAAGCAGAAGTAAAATAAACGATATCTTAAAAACATATACTTCTATTATAGTAAATGGGTATTCTGAGACTTCTGTTTTACTCAGTAGATCTTTACTGCAAAGATTAAGGACTTACTGGATGCAAGAGGTAAAGTTTTAAGTAAAAAGCTTCAGGAAAAAAATGAAAATGCTAATATGTTAAAATAATACATTAAATTCAATTGTAAACAGTTTAAAAAAATATATATATTTGACCATAAAAACAAAGTCCTTCCTAATTTTTAATAATAATAATAATAATAATAATAATAATAATAATAATAAATCATAGAACAGAAAATAAAAACAAATAAAAACAACAAATTGGATCTAAGTACATTTACCTTAATTCAAAATCAAGCGTATGGATGAGTTCATAAACATGAACTAGCCTTCAGCCCAAATACAGATAAGCTTAAAGTTCAGTCTGGAGCTTTAAACTGGACCTGCCATTTGGTGGGAGTGAAGCGACGGGACCAGAAAGTGTGTCAGTAGGCTTTCATCTTTCTGCAGGTCTGCAAGCATTGGGTATCATTCACGTTGATCTGTATTATTGTACAACAAACATAGGATGTACATAGAGGGACTTTTTTTTGTTAAATGACTTGTCAAACACTGTGTCTGTGTATTTACACTTTACTTTTTTGGAAATCAGTATTCATTTACATGAGGAAGGCAGTATCTGGATACCTCCTTATTATTCACAGATCCCCACAGCCACCTGGCCAGGGTTGTGGGAAAGAGGCCCTTGCTCTCACCAACACGAGGATACTATCTTGAGGGCATAGGGCCTAGTATGGCTCGGGGGGGGGGGGGGGGGTCATGCATATGCCCTTTCCTCCCTTTCCTTGCCTGTCAGGCTGCAAGCTCAGATAAAGGTCTGGTGTGGATTTTTGGGGGGACCTCGCTGCTTTTTTTCTTGATATTTGTATGGGGCTTCTTCTTATGATCCACACTAGGCACCAAAGCTTTAGTATACAATTTTGAGAGTGCGATCATCCCTTTTTTTGTTTGTTTGCATGGCCTGGTATAAATAAGAAGTGGACTCCAGACCATTTCTTTTTGTGTGGGTCCCCGCTAACATCTATATTAGACACTCATCTAGAATAAGGGTCTGTTATAATGAATGGAATCCCCATCTACTTTATTTACAAAGAACAAAGTGGCTGGTAACTGTCATTTTGCTGGCAATTTAAACACACTTTTTTTTTAATGTCAGTTTTACTGTAACAGGTTGTATAAATAGCACAGATTTTCAATTTAGGCATTGCTAAAATTGTGGGACTAATACAGCACAATGGGATCTTGTCCCTGTTCTGTGATCTAAGGAGATGAGAATGGATTGTGATCTGCATTAAGGATTTTATTTATTAAAAGCTCTGTCAGACCCTTGTGGTCTTTGATTAAAGAGGAACTACAGTCTGCTCACATAATTTGTAATAAAAACATCTTTGCCATTCTGAAGTTTCCCTCTAACCACTTTGCATTTTATTTTATATATACTGTGATTCTGTACTTGCCAAATATGCTGCAGAAATCTACCTCCACAAATTCTAGTTGCGTCCATTTTAACTGTTGGCAGATGAACCTGCTTCCTGTTCACTTTCTGGATTTACACAGACACACAAAGGCACACCTCCAGCTCTGCAGCTTTCATTGGCCCTCTTATGACTCACCCCCCTCCTTTCCTGGAAAACTCTCACAAGTGAGAGAGGGAGCTGTGCATGATGTCATAAGCCTAGGCTTTTTACCAGACAAGAAACAGGAAGTGGGTTGTATAAGGTAATTACTGGCAGAAAAATATGGTTTACTATCCAAAGTTAAAACAAGGGCAGAATATTTAATAGATGGGAAGTTGAAAATATGACTGAAGGTCCACTTTAAGGTAAGCTGCTAGGGCACATTTGTGGTGGTGTCATAAACCATGAATCAGACTGAGACAGAAGTTAAATCACACTTGTTTAATAATAATAATAATAATAATAATAAAAAGAAACATAGAGAGTTTCAGGAACCGGAACAGATAGCCGGGCAAGCCAAAATGTCAGGGAGCCAGAGATGAGCATAGTAGAACAGCAAGCAGGATCTGGAGCCAGAAGGAATGTCAGCCAAGCAAGTCTTTAACAGGAACACAGGAGAGCGTCTCTAGAGATGTAACCAAGGTGAAGGCAGAGAGTATCTGGGTTGGATGGCTTAAGTAGGGAGGACTGACAAGCAGGATGTCATCAACAGGTGAGTCACTGTGGAGAGAAAGGAGCTGGGAATTAACCGACAGCTGAGCGGCCATCTTTGAGAAGGAAGGCTAAGCACAGCCCTGACAGGTGGATTCTAATGCCCACATTTTTATAAGAGTTGATGCCTAGTTGCGCTTGGATCCTCTCACATTCTTCTATCAATCATCTCCCCATAAATTTTTGCACATGCATTTTGTTGATTGGTACTGACTTTCGGCGTGTTATTCTGTTGAATGGACTATTTTCTATTATTTACTGACACTGATTTTTATCCATCAAATGTTGTATGTTTTTTTCATATTTATTTATTTGTGTTCTTTGATTATTCAATTTGATCTTTCATAGCACTGTAGATTTGGAATCATTGCCTTAGAGGTATCATATTTTTATTTTCTATGTATGTTTAATCTGTTGATGTGTTCACTCAATCTGTAGCACCTTATTAAGCACTTTGGAGGTAGCACATATTTATCTTTATTGTTGCTATTCTTTATTATGTGCTGATGCATTTGAATGTTGGCTGCTGCCCTTATATATTTTTTTAAATTTTTTTTATTTTGTTAGTGTTGTGGTTTGCACATTCATTTTTTAATTTTTCCATTACTAAATGGACAAAAAAAAATGGCTGAACTAATATTTCCCCCAGGGCAGTACCCAGTTCCCAATGCTATTGTTTGACAATCCCTTGCCTCTAATGCCGCGTACACACGGGCAGACTGTATAGCGTACTTAGTCAGTCGAAACACATTTCAGCGGACAGTCCGCTCGTGTGTAGGCTTCAGCTGACTTTTTCAGCGTGCAGTCCGGCGTACTAAGAATTTCGGATTTTTCAAAATTCTGTCCGTCGTACTTTGGTTTCAGCGGACAATCCGCTCGTCAGTATGCTAGTTCGACAGACTAAGAATGGCGCATGCCCAGAAAGGATTTACACGGCGGAAGGGTGCTTTGCTGTGTATTGGACTTCCTATTTCTAGTCCCGTCGTACGTGCTGTACACGTCATCGCGCAAGCTTTCGACGGACTGTTTGTGCATCCGTGTGTGGTCAAGTCCGTTCAGTGGAAAGTACGACAGACTGTCTGTCGGATTGTATGACGGACTAAGTACGCCATACAGTCCGCTCGTGTGTACGCGGCATTAGCCTAGAAAATGGTCATTACTGTTCCTAAACATTTGGCTCCTATTGACTTTAGTGGAGTTTGGATTCAGCACCCAATTGTTAGCATTCTTTGCTGAACCTTTCTTGAAACAAACCCAGGTATGTTTGCTGCATCACTATTCCAAAACCTAGCCTGTTCACTTGGGCTGATCAGAACTAGCAGTGATCCTTCCTCTTTACATTTACTAGCTGTCAGGATTGGTATCATTGGACTCCATTGTCAGGGACTTTGAGCAGTGCCAAAAGCAATATAACAGGTCACTGTCCTGTTTACAGTTCAGAAAATGGGTGAATAACCTGGCCATTTTTGGCAATTTTCCCACCCTAAACTCCAGATAATTTTTATACAATATAATTATATATAATTTTATATTTTTTATACACAATTTGTAAAGGAGCACTACTGGCAGAAAATGATAGATCCCTTCCAATTTATGTTTGTAAGCAAACTAGCTGTAAGGGATTCTGGGTAAGGCCACTGACCAAATATGGTGATGACCATAATTGGTCAATGACATCACTAAGCATTCCTCAGCTGGTTTGTTGACATACAGCAGTTGCTGTGAATCTGTCAGCTGCAACAGGAGTAATGGCGGGTGCACATTGTTGGGTGCGAAGGGTGGTTATGTTAGTGAGTCAACATGGTAAGTCAAAAGATTATCATTACTGGGGTAGATCTATATGATTTGATGACATAATTGAAATCAGATTTACTGTACATGGGGAGGAGCATTGTTTATTTTTTCTAATAAAGGCCTTTCTTCCCAATGTGTGTTTTAATGTACTATATACTTCTTTTTTAATAAGTATCAAGGGAGCTATGCAACCTTACTCATTCACCTGGGAGTCTGGGTATCTGGATAAATCCTTAATCTATGTACCTTTACCATGTTTTTGAAGAATGTGACCTATTATGATTAAGAACCATTGACCACTGCACTCTGCATTTTTCCTACATACTTCTATGCTACTTATTAATGACCTCGGCACTCTGCATTGCTTATTACTGACCCATTGACCACTGCATTACCAATTACTGTTCTCTGCACTCTGCATTACTAATTAAGGACCTACTTACGGCTGCATGTTACATTACTGTCTACTGACCTTTGCAATCTGCATTGCTTATTACTAACCTATGACCTTTGCACTCTGCATTGCTACCTACTGAAGTCTGCACTTTGCTTTACTTGTTACTGACCTCTACATGCTACATTACGTATTAATGGCTTACTGTCCTCTGCACATTGTATTATTTATTACTAAGCTACTGACCTCTACACTCTGCATTGCTTCCCCCTGTCGTCTGCACTCTGCATTATTATTAATGTTCTACTGACCTCTAGACTATGCATTGCTTCTTACTGACCTCTGCACTACTTGTTACTAGAGTTGGGCAAAACACACCACAGTTTGGTTCTCACCAAAACTCCCAAAATGTAAAAAGTTTGGAGCCCAGCCACAAACTCTATTACAGTCTATGGGACCCAAACTGGAAAAATTAAAATTCCCTAAGGAATTCAAAGGCTTATATGCAAGTTATTGACCATAAAAAATGACATGGGGGACATGTATCAATGCAAACATGTTTTTCAAAAAATATTATTTTTACAGAACCTATTTTTTTAACCACTTCCCAACCACCTGGCATACATATATGGCAGCAGAATGGCAAAGTTGCAAAAACCGCCATATAGGTACGTCTGCCCCTTTAAGAGCCATAACAGGCCCGATGCGGGCATGAATCCCTGTTCTGTCAGGGGGAAGGAGACAGATTGTGTGTTCCTACTAAGTAGGAACAACGATATGTCTCCTCCCCCAGTCAGTCACATCCCCATACAGTTAGAATCACTCACAAGGGAACGCATTTAACCCCTTGATCGCCTCTAGTGTTAACCCATTCCCTGACAGTGACATTTACACAGTAATCAGATCGCTGTAAAAATGTCAAAGTAGCACTGATCAATGTAAAAATGTCAATGATCCCAAAAATCTGTCAAAAGTGTTCGATTTGACTGTGTTGCAGCACTGCTAAAAACCGGAGATCACCGCCATTACTAATAAAAAATAAATAAATACAAAAAATAAATACAAAAAATTCCATAAAAATGGCATAAATTTTTCCCATAGTTTATAGACGCTATAACTTTTGCACAAACCAATCAATATACGCTTATTGCGATTTTTTTTACCAAAAATATGTAGAAGAGAATATATTGGCCTAAACTGATGAAGAAATGTGTTTTTTGTTTTTTAATTGGGGGTATTTATTATAGCAAAAAGGAAACAATATTGTGCTTTTTTGTTTATAGCCCCAAAAAAAATAAAACTGCAGAGGTGATCAAATACCACCAAAAGAAAGCTCTATTTGTGGGGAAAAAAAGGACGTTAACTTTGTTTGGGTACAGCGTTGCGCGACCACACAATTTTCAGTTAAAATTTCACAGTGCCATATCGAAAAAATGGTGTGGTCAGGATGGGGTTAAATTCTTCCGGGCTGAAGTTGTTAATGATGCTTAAAGTGAAACATTAAAATTGAAAAATTACTTTAAATATAGTGCCTGGAGAGTTCCCTTAGTCTGCCTGTAAAGTGACATGTTTGTACCGTGTATAGAACCCGCAGCAGCAAAACTGATGCGGGTATATATAAAGAAAAAATATATATTTAAATTGATTCCCACAGCTACAAGCCATTGCTGGAAATACAAAATTGGTAAAAAAAGTGTTCCCCCAAACCATACTGGGCCATATGTCCTCAACATGGGGGGGTGCTTTGTGTGCCCCCCACCCCAAAGCATCTTGTCCTGTGTTGATGGGGACAAGGGGCTCTTGCCGACAACATTGGGCTGTGGTTGTGGGGGTCTGTGGTCAGGGGGCTCATCGGAATCTGGAAGCCTCCTTTAACAAGGGGTACCCCAGATCTCAGACCAACCAACAAGGCAAGAACACTATGCAGCTAGCCAGGCCAGAACCTAGCCCATTCAATCAGGCCACATTTCATTACAGCCAGCCAGGCAAGAACTCAATGCAGCCAGCCATGCCAGGACTCAAACCAGTCAGTCAAGCTAAAACAAAAATGAAGAATTGGTTTACTAGACAATGCATGATTCCCCTTTATTTCCTGCTTCCTTCCTTCGAGAATCAAATTCTGCTAGTTTAGAATATGCTTTTTTCAAATCATTTCATCTCTTTTTTATATAAAATAATGAAAAGAAATAATACTAATAAAACACTAATGCTAAAATCACAATATGATGTGGTGCAGCTCTGTCCTAATTTAGCTGAAATGCATTAACATGTTTCCTCTGTCCGCGTGTCCAAAGAATTTATACTTTGGGATTGATATAAAAAATGATTAATCTAAAAAAAATACATATTAATAACAATTCAAATCATGTTCTAAATTGATTTTCTTTTTTTTTTTTATTTAATAATCTCAATAGCTTAATGTTTGGTTTTGCATCAGAATGGTTTCTATAACTGTGGTATTGTGTATTGCAGAATTCTATTAATAATGAAAATATCTGTCACCTACAAACAACATGCATTCTAAATTTAATTTTAGAAAAAAAAAAAAAACTCTAGGATTGAATTAGTGGGCTTTGGAGAGAAATAAATAATTATCAAACATCTGTGTTCTAAATAGTACGTGCTTTATCAGACAAACAACTGTTACCGTCTCATTGTGCAAAATTGCTTGGGGAAAATACAGAATCAGAAAGTCTAGATCCTAAAGGAAACAAAGAATCTTGGTTAGCTGAGATGTTTAAGGCTTAAAATGCCCAATCTGCCCTCTTTCTTTCGTTTTTAGTGAACATTCTGCCTTTGTTCACAGCAACGTGTAATCTGTAGAAATGATATCCAACTTGAAGAGATTTTGCTTTAAGCTTTTAACTTCCAGTTACATGTAATTGAAGTTCTTTGTTGCTTAACCCTTCCGAGGATATGCATATCTATTCTTCTGTAGTTACTGTGTATATAAACCCAAAATATCTAAACCGAAAAACCAAAACTGTAATACTGTATTTGCTTTCTTTTTTAGCCTTTTTCCCCTTCATTGTCTCCATTACATAGAGGTAAGTTGCTTTGTAGTTCACAGAATATAGCAAGGAAAACTGATGACCATTTTTGAGACTTCAGTTAGGTCCGCAGGAGGTTACAAGGACACACAATTTCTGACAGGATCAAGAGAAATGTTTCTGTACTTAAAAAAATGTATTCAGCTTAAAAAGAATAAATCAACACAACCATCACATTAACCTCTTGAGATCCGCGCTATAGCCAAATGAAGGTTACAACGCGGACCTGCTTTGCCGGGACTACGTCTATTGATGTCGTCCCGTGCACGAGCGGCCTGCGCGCCCCCTGAGGGGCGCGCGCGGCACGCTCTGTGATCGGCAAGTCTATGAGACTCGCCTGATCACGGATCCAAGCAAGGGGTCGATCCTGACCCCTTACCACGTGGTCAGCTGTCAGCCAATGACAGGTGATCATGTGATACAACGGAGCCGGTAATCGGCTATTTTTCCTCCTCGCGAGGAGAGAAAAAAAAAGCCGATAACCGGCGGCTGTGATCGGGACATCAGTCCCGATCACGGCCAGTGTATAAGTGCCCACCTGCCTCCTGCCAGTAACCCACAGATGATTAATAAAGTGCCACACAGCAGTGCCACCCATCAGTGCCCATAGTGCCACCTAGCAGTGCCATACATCAGTGCCCACAGTGCCATACATCAGTGCCCACAGTGCCACCTATCAGTGCCCACAATCTGCCTCAAAAACATTGCTGCACCTCAGTGCCACATATCCGTGCCCATCAGTGTCATCTACCAGTGCCCATCAGTGCCACCTATCAGTGCCCACCAGTGCCACCTATCAGTGCCCACCAGTGCTGCCTCATCAGCGCATTTCAATGAAGGAGAAAAATGACCTGTTTGCTAAATTTTATAACAAACTATTAACCACTTTCAGACCGGACCAATTTGCTGGTCAAAGACCAGACCACTTTTTGCGATTCGGCACTGCGTCGCTTTAACTGACAATTGCGCGGTCGTGCGACGTGGCTCCCAAACAAAATTAACGTCCTTTTTTCCCCACAAATAGAGCTTTCTTTTGGTGGTATTTGATCACCCCTGCGGTTTTTATTTTTTGCGCTATAAACAAAAATAGAGCGATAATTTTGAAAAAAACGCATTATTTTTTACTTTTTGTAATAATAAATATCCCCCAAAAATATATAAAAAAACATTTTTTTCCCTCAGTTTAGGCCGATACGTATTCTTCTACATATTTTTGGTAAAAAAAAAATCGCAATAAGCGATTATTGATTGGTTTGCGCAAAAGTTATAGCGTTTACAAAATAGGGATAGTTTTATAGCATTTTTATTAATAATTTTTTATTATTTTTTTTTTTTACTAGTAATGGCGGCGATCTGCGATTTTTATTGTGACTGCGACATTGTGGGGGACCCATCGGACATTTTTGACACATTTTTGGGACCATTGTCATTTATACAGTAATCACTGCTATATAAATGCAGTGATTCCTGTGTAAATGACACTGGCAGTGAAGGGGTTAACCAGTGGGTGGCAGTGTAGGGGTTAAGTGTTCCTAGGGGTGTGTTACTAACTGTGGGGGGGTTGGGCTTTCATTTAGTGTACACTGATCTCTGCTCCAATCACATGGAGCAGAGATCAGCGTCACTAGTTGCTAGGCAGAATGGGAAAATGTTGTTTATACAGCATTTCCTCCATTCGGCCGCTCCGTGAGACGATCGCGGGGATGCCCGCGGCGATCGAGTCCGCGGGTCCCGCGACCGGACTCACGGGGGTCCCGACCAGCGCGGGAGCGCGCCGCCGGCGGCGCGCTCCCGATGGCACGGCGGCAACGAATATTGGACGTACATGTACGCCAATATGCCTGCCCGTGCCATTCTGTCGACGTACATCGTCGTGCGCTGGTCGGGAAGTGGTTAAACATGATTTTTTATTTTTGCATTTTTTTTGTTTGTTTAGCAAAAAATAAAAAACTCCCAGCTGTAATTAAATACCACCAAAAGAAAGCCCTGTTTGTGGGAAAAAAATTATAAAAATTTCATTTGGGTTGGGTACAGTGTTGTATGCCCGCGCAATTGTCATTCAAAGTGCATCAGCGCTGAAAGCTGAAAATTGGTCTGGGCAGGAGGGGGGTTTAAGTGCCCAGTAAGCAAGTGGTTAAACAATTAGTAAGCTGCAATGTATTCAAATATTTTTCTTGAGTTTCTAATATAATTATGTTGCAGTGACTGTTGTAACTAACAGCCTTTACTACTAAGGTCAGCAAGGGTTCATTTATCTGCTCCTCCTCCTTCCTTAGTTCCATCTTTTATTTAGTCCATACTTTTTTTCTTTATCTTCCTTTCTTTACATGTTCTAAAACATTGGAGAATTTTTTGAGGAAAGACATGATGTTCTGTTGCTTATCTTAAAATAGCTTGCAATGTGATAACATGATAACATATGCAGAGAGCCATTCTTACCCTTTGTAGGTGTTTGTGCAACCCCAGGTACCATGAAAGGAAAGAACTTAAAAAAAGACTGAAACAATATAGGTTACGTGGTAAAACCCAATGTTTGCTTTTTCAATAATGTCAGCCATCTTTTTTTTTCTCGTGACAAGTTTAATAACTGTAGGTACAAAGTTTTTTTTTTTTTCACAAACTTTTGAAAAAAAAACATTTAATTGACGTCCTCTAGTAAATACATTTACACAAGTGATAACATCTTTGTGTTAGACTATTATACATTTGAGATGAAACACTCTTATGATCCACCGAATGAAAAAGCTGCCAATATATTCTTTTGTTTTTAACCACAAAGCCTGACCTGATTTTATTAATTTCATGCCTAAGAGCATGAGTTGGTAATCTTGTTAAATAAGGAGTAAAGATGAGCTAATTTCAGATTTTTACTCTTATATTTTGGACAAAATCAGGAGATTTTTGCAAAATTTACCAATTTTGGAAAAAAGGCATTTCAATTAATTTGAAAGGTAAAATTTAAGTTTTGGTGGTTTTTAGAGATTCAAAGAGTCTTTAAATAGATGAAGAAAACAATTACACCATCCCGTGACTCTTCTGGTTTCATATAAAAGTCCTACAGTAACGTTTTAAGTAAAATGTAAATTAAAAAAATAAAATATATTAGTATCAGCATTCAGTTCCCAATGTACACGTCTGACTTTGTCCCTTCTTTCTAGGTGCACTGTAATACTAGCTGTGATGTCAGGCAGGGGGCTGTGGTGTCTGGCAGCCTTGTATCAGGGGGATGGGGGGACCCTGCCTGGAATCATAGCTAGTATTGCAGGGAACCTAGGAAAATGGGTCAGAGTACTACCTTATTCTCATCAGGAACGGAATATTGTAAAAAAAGGAAAACTTCCTCAAAGCAAAGTACACCATAACATTAAAGTATACAACAATAAGGAAGACAAGGAAAAACACAAATTTTTACAACTTTGCATTAAAATAGATTTTGATACTGTAAGATTACCCTTCTCATCCCTTAAGGTGGGAATGTTGGACAGTAAAACATTGTTAAGCTTTTTAGGAAAGTTAGTCCACTGCTTTCCATAATAAAGGAATCTGATGCTGTTTGGTTCCTTCCAAGGTAATATGTAATAAGGCTAGTTTTTAGATTTAATTTTTAATGCTCCCTTTTTTTTGCAAAAAAATAAGTTGTGCCAGCAACTGCTGAGATTCTGTCTGCATGCATCCAACCATGATCACTGTTAGTATTCACTGATTGTGCAAACAATTATGAATAGCTCAGGCTGATGTCAAGGATGTCAAGCAGTGGTGGAATTATAGGGTTTACTGAGATCGCCAAGGCAATTGGGCCCCATGCTGCAGGGAGCCCTTGAGGGCCCCCCTGTATATCTCAAGGAGCAGGCGGCTGAGTCAGAGCTCCCCGATGTCCAGCCAAACTGTAATCGGCACTGTGCGGGAAGCTCTGAGTCATTACACTGATTACAACTAAAGTGAAAGCACAGTGTGTGCTCTTTGTCTCCCCCTACAGTGCAGTACCCGGCAGGAAGAGGTAATATAAAAAAACACTGCTGTTTTTGAAAATACTTTCTGTATGCATGTGTGTGCATTTGTATGTGCATGTGCGTGTGCGTGTGCGTGTGTGTGTGTGTGTGTGTGTATATATGTATGAGTGTGTGTATGTGCATGTGTGTAGATGGCGATCGGGTTGGGGGCAAACTGGGGGCATTCAAGGGCACACTAGCAGCATTTGATGGCACACTGGCAGTGTTTGGCACAGTGGCAGCGTTTAATGGCACAATGGCTGCAATTGATGGCACAGTGGCAGTGTTTGGCACAGTGGCAGCGTTTGATGGCACAGTGGCAGCGTTTGATGGCACAGTTGTAGCATTTGAGGGCACAGTTGTAGCATTTGAGGGCACAGTGGCAGCATTTGAGGGCACAGTGGCAGCGTTTGACACAGTGGCTGCAATTTATGGCACAGTGGCAGCATTTGATGGCACAATGGCCGCAATTGATGGCACAGTGGCTGCAATTGATGGCACAGTGGCTGCAATTGATGGCACAGTGGCAGCGTTTAATGGCACAATGACAGCATTTAATGGCACAGTGGCAGTGTTTTTTGGGCACAGTAGCAGCGTTTGGGCACAGTGGCTGCGATTGATGGCACAGTGGCTGCATTTGAGGGTACAGTGGCAGTGTTTGACGGCACAGTGGCTGCATTTTATGATTTTTTTTTTTTTTTTTCGCCTCCCAAAAATTTTGACAGCTGCCGCTGTTTAGTATGTATGCACATTTTATGTATGCACATTTAATCCTGCCCACCCTCCCCATATTAGGCAATTTTCAAAAAACTTGATTCACAATTAGAATCAAGTTTTTTTAATCTATGCCGCGCCAGTCCTGAGGAGCTGTGGGCAGGAGTTTTTAGGCGAGGCTGTGGCTTCGTCCTAGTCCGTGGGTCTGGCCTCGCGGACTAGGCTGAAGCCGCAGCCTCACCTAAAAAATCCTGCCCGCATCTCCTCAGGACCGGTGTGGTGTCAGTGCCAATCCTGGTGAAAAAAATAAATCTAAAGAAATTGATTTGCTGAAAATTTGAATCGATTTGACCTCTCAACTCGATTCAAGATTCAAATAGATTTTTTCCCCAGCCCTACCCAATATGTGTACAATAAGAATTTTTTTTTTCTTGCTTGTTCCAAGTACCAGCAAAAAAAATGCTGTTCCTCTGAAAAGCGATCTGTGCTCAGATCACTTTTCAGAGGCATTTGACAGCCGGTAAAGAGGCAATATGTTGCCTCCTGACCACCTGTTTAAACCCCTTAATGTGATTGTAAAGGTTTGCGTTTTTTTTTAATAACAAACATGTCATACTTACCTTCACTGTGCAGCTTGTTTTGCACAGAGTGGCCTCGAACCTTGTCTTCTGGGGTCCATCGGCGGCTCTCGTGGCTCCTCCTCTTATCAGATAACACCCAAGGAGAAGCGTTCTCCCTGTAGGAATTTGGACCGTCGTGTCTGCATGAAGGGAGGACAGAACGAAAACATTCTTATTATCCTTCCACTTCACAGGGAGCAGGTTATTACACTTCAAGCAGGCTCTCTCCGCCAGCCTAAGACATGAATCTACAAGCCTCTGGGGTAAGCCCAGGCGATTAGATCATAGGGTGCCTCAAGTGCCAATCTGATGATCAAACAAGTGACTAAAAAGTGTGACGCTAGTGTAATAATTGTCCACATACAAATGGGTCCGAATAAGGGTGACACCAAGTCCCATACAATCTTGCCAGTGCTGCCCATGTTAGCTAGGCTTGGCGTCTCTACTTCTCTAACTTGATTAAAGTAAACAAGGCTGCAAAACGTTGGTTGAAGTGGTTTAAGAGGGGCCGAATTTTGTAGAGCCGATTGTATCCAGGGTCTCCATGAGGACAACAGAGTTCATTGTTGTTGAAGTGCATGAACCACAAGCTCTGCTCATATCAAGCCCTGGTCATGGAGGCAGAGAACACGGCATATGGGTCAGTGAACCAATATGACCGCAACATACTTGTTTTAACTATGCCCATGTCGAGGGATAGACACAGAAAGGTCTTAAATTCAGAAACCATAATTGGTTTCCAATCTCTGGCAAGGAAGGACTGGGGATTAGCGGCGATGAATTGACCAGCATACAAATTACTTTGGTCCACAATAGATCTATAGAGATCTTCAGCGACGTAAAATCAATTGTTTCCACCTGAATTACGGGTTGGCCAGGGAATGGGGGCAGTACGGGTGCTGCAGAAGTGATGGGCTCCCAATTAGGATTGGCAAATTCTGCAGGAAGGACACTATGGGCACAACGGGCCTGTCTTTGTCTTCTTGGTGGCAGCGGACCACTACTTGTGCTTGCCACTTTGCCAGCTTGAACTGCACTTATGGGACTCTCCATGTCACCACGTGATACAGCAGGCTGGATGTACAGCGAGGGTGTACTAGGCCACTGGTGATTGCCAGTTCACCAGAAGGATGAAGGGCACCAGTACTTCTCTGCTCAATACAAGAGTCCTGTGGTTCTTGCACCTCAACAACAGCAGAAGAAGATTGGAGTCTGGTACGCCTGACCTTGGCAGGGACCACAACTCCGTTGTCAGAGCTATCTGTCATGGAGCCGCTGTGGTCTATAGGATCGTATTCTGAGCCTGAATCTGACAGATGAGTGACTTCTTCTTCACTATCTGTTATGCTCAGAAACGTGTAGGCCTCTTCACTAGTGTAACTTCGATTTGCCATTTTGGGCTCTAAATTTACTTGTACACTAGTGAGACTCACAGGTAAAAAAGCTCCTAGGCTGTCAGCAACTGTATCAAACACTACCAAAAAAAACTGTTAGCAATCGCAAGTATCAGACCTAACTCTGCGAACGCTGCGGTTATGTGTTCAGTGTAAGTGATCGATCGATACTGCACTTGGGTGGGCTGGACTGGGTGGAGGGGCAAAACACAGGTGCTAGCAGGTATCTGGGCTGATCCCACTAACACTGCATTTTTTGGAACCCTAAACTGCTGGGGACACTAGTATAGATCTGATCAGATCAGAGATTGATCCATTCAGATACTATACCACTAAGGGAGGTGTATGCTGCATGCGTGGGTGTTAGCGGTCCTGCCACTAATTAGACGCTGAATGGGGCAACGCAGACCCTAACTGACCCTAAAACCTAACTGATATCACCCGCAAGGCAATCAGAGGGTTAAACCTTTATTGGGTAATAAATGGTGGGTATAAAAAACAAACTACCTAACCAGCGTTACCTGTAACATTTATACGGTGATCACTGGTGAAAGGGTTAACTAGGGGGCAATCATGGGGTTAAAACCTTTTAGTATATGGGGGTACCTGACGCTATAAAAAGCTGACGGTGAACCTAAATAACTATCAGAAAAATTATTGATTAATGACACTGGTGACAGGGGGTGAAAGGGTTAACTGGGGGGCTTAGGTACCCTAGACCTAAAGGGCCCTACCGCTAATTGCCCTAACACTTATAACAGTCACAGAATTACACCAATGCAGCGATCACTTAAAAAATAAAAACTGCTATTGGTGTCACTGTGACAGGGGTTGCAGGGGGGTGATCGGGGGTGATTGGGGGTCTCTGCCTATGTGTACTGGTGTTAGTGTGCTGTTGGTGCAAACTCACATTGATGTCTTCTCTCCTTTGAACCGTAACGAAAGGGCTCCACAAGGAGAGATGACATCACTTCCTCTGCTTTTGCTTACATTTCAGAAGCAGAGGAAGCTTCCCATTCATCAGGAGCGATTGTGAGGGAGAGGCCATGAATCAATGGCCTCCCCCTGAGGACAGATTGCTCCTGCAATGATGCCGACTGCCTCAGGCACTCTAAGGGGGGGCAATTGCGCCCCCGCCTACGGGAGGGGAGTAACATACCCATATGTTATTCTGCCTGCCCGTGCCATTCTGCCACAGTATATCTGCGTGAGGCGGTCGGAAAGTGGTTAAGGTCAATTGGGTCTGTAGGACATGGCAGACCTGAAGATATCTAAAGAACATAAGGTTAAGCAATGAGAAGTCCTCTTTCAGTCTACCAAATGTTTTGAGACTACCAGAAGATAGTAGATGATATAAGTAATACATGCCCCTTACACTCCATATATTTGTATTGGGGATAGAAAGCAGTCCAGGAAGTAATTTATTGTGCCATAGGGGGGTGTAATCATTATACTAAGAAAGTGTTAGTTTCTTAGAGGCTAAATCCTAAATTTTCCTACAGTGAAATAGAAGGGATGTTTGATCCCCCATAGAGTAAACTCCTGTTTTAATGCAAATTGTTAGATGGTGTAGATTGTATTGGCTAGCTGATAAGTGTTCTAGGAAAAGTTTTCTTTTGTTTCCGCTGCACAAAGCCTTGCCACGTGTACCTTAATTTAAAATCAGGTTATAAATTGGGATGGTTGCCATTTTTGTTTAGGAATTGGAATTGGCGGAGTGCCATTGTGCTTTGCTGGGCTTTTGGTGTGTCTCTTGCCTTTGAGGAGGAATATGCTGCCTTCAGGCATACCTGCCCTAAATGTATTTATTGCTAGATATGCCACACTATTCGGAGGTCTTCAAAGTTAGGACAGCACTAATATATATATGAGCCACTGAATTGCATTGCCAAGTTTGCATGTATATTTACAAATGTTTTGCAAAAAAAAAAAAATCCCTAAGATTTGAATTGTATTACATGGTTTGCTTCTGTAGCCGTTACTCTTCAATAGGTTTTCCTAGCAGAGGCGGCTCTAGACTTTGTGAGGCCTTAGGCAAAACTTAGACATGAGGCCCCATTCACACCCATAATGGGAAAAATATTCTAAAAACAATAAAAATTAACTGTATAAATGTGCATATATTAACTTAAATCCTATGAACTATGAATTCACAGTTTCTATAAATTTGTCTAACCAATTATTCTTTAATCAAATATTAAACATATGGTGGGTTGGTATATGTTACACGCACACAGATATAGATCAAATTGTGCAGCTGCCTGCTTATTATGCTCTGTGCTGTCTGGTAAATCTGAATTCATGCAGAGATGGTCATAGACTGCGGAAAATGATACAGGAGATGGTCAGAGCCTGCGTGTGGACAATGATATAGGAGATGGTCAGAGACTGTGTGCGGCCATAATACAGGAGACGGTTAGAGACTGTGTGTGGACATGATACAGGAGACGGTCAGAGACTGTGCAGCCATGATACAGGAGACAGTCAGAGACTGTGCAGCCATGATACAGGAGATGGTCAGAGGCTGTGCAGCCATGATACAGGAGACGGTTAGAGACTGTGCCGACAGTGATACAGGAGACAATCAGAGACTGTGCAGACAATGATACAGGAGACGGTTTTATGGTAATGACAAGCAAACCCTTACCTGGCTAACACGGTAAGAAAAGTTGAAGCCACAGACAGGGTGCTGACAGACAATCACACCAGAAAGATGCGGGAGATGGTCAGAGACTGTACGGAAAATGATACAGGAGATGGTCAGAGACTGTGCGGAAAATGATACAGGAGATGGTCAGAAACTGCGCAGCCAATGATACAGGAGACGTTCAGAGACTATGCAGACAATGATACAGGAGACGATTTTATGGTAATGACAAGCAAACCCTTACCTGGCTAACACGGTAAGAAAAGTTGAAGCCACAGACAGGGTGCTGACAGACAATCACACCAGAAAGATGCAGGAGATGGTCAGAGACTGTGCGGAAAATGATACAGGAGATGGTCAGAAACTGCGCAGCCAATGATACAGGAGACGGTCAGAGACTGCACAGACAATGATACAGGAGACGGTCAGAGACTGTGCAGCCAATGATACAGGAGATGGTCAGAGACTGTGTGGCCACGATATAGGAGACGGTCAGAGACTGTACAGCCATGATACAGGAGACGGTCAGAGACTGTGTGGCCATGATACAGGAGACGGTCAGAGATTATGCGGCCATGATACCGGAGACGATCAGAGACTGTGCGGCCATGATACAGGAGACGGTCAGAGACTGTGCGGCCATGATACAGGAGACGGTCAGAGACTGTGCGGCCATGATACAGGAGACGGTCAGAGACTGTGCGGCCATGATACAGGAGACGGTCAGAGACTGTGCGGCCATGATACAGGAGACGGTCAGAGACTGTGCGGCCATGATACCGGAGACGATCAGAGACTGTGCGGCCATGATACCGGAGACGATCAGAGACTGTGCGGCCATGATACAGGAGACGGTCAGAGACTGTGCAGCCATGATACAGGAGACGGTCAGAGACTGTGCGGAAAATGATACAGGATATGGTCAGAGACTGAGCAGCCAATGATACAGGAGACGGTCAGAGACTGTGCGGACAATGGTACAGGAGATGGTCAGAGACTGTGCGGCCATGATACAGGAGACGGTCAGAGACTGTGCAGCCATGATACAGGAGACGGTCAGAGACTGTGCGGCCATGATACAGGAGACGGTCAGAGACTGTGCGGCCATGATACAGGAGACGGTCAGAGACTGTGCGGCCATGATACCGGAGACGATCAGAGACTGTGCGGCCATGATACCGGAGACGATCAGAGACTGTGCGGCCATGATACAGGAGACGGTCAGAGACTGTGCAGCCATGATACAGGAGACAGTCAGAGACTGTGCGGAAAATGATACAGGATATGGTCAGAGACTGAGCAGCCAATGATACAGGAGACGGTCAGAGACTGTGCGGACAATGGTACAGGAGATGGTCAGAGACTGTGCGGCCATGATACAGGAGACGGTCAGAGACTGTGCGGCCATGATACAGGAGACGGTCAGAGACTGTGCGGCCATGATACAGGAGACGGTCAGAGACTGTGCGGCCATGATACCGAAGACGATCAGAGACTGTGCGGCCATGATACCGGAGACGATCAGAGACTGTGCGGCCATGATACGGGAGACGGTCAGGGACTGTGCAGCCATGATACAGGAGACGGTCAGAGACTGTGCGGAAAATGATACAGGATATGGTCAGAGACTGAGCAGCCAATGATACAGGAGACGGTCAGAGACTGTGCGGACAATGGTACAGGAGATGGTCAGAGACTGTGCGGCCATGATACAGGAGACGGTCAGAGACTGTGCAGCCATGATACAGGAGACGGTCAGAGACTGTGCCGACAGTGATACAGGAGACGGTCAGAGACTGTGCCGTCAGTGATACAGGAGTTTTATTATGGTAATGACAAGCAAACTCTTACCTGGCTAACACGGTATGAAAAGTTGGAGCCACAGACAGGGTGCTGAAAGACAATCACACCACAAAGATGCAGGTGATGGTCGGAAACTGTACAGAAAATGATACAGGATATGGTCAGAGACTGTGCAGACAATGGTACAGGAGACGGTCAGACTGTGCGATCAATGATACAGGAGACGAACAGAGACTGTGCGGACAATGATACAGGAGACGATCAGAGACTGTGCGGACAATGATACAGGAGATGGTCAGAGACTGTGTGGCCACGATATAGGAGACGGTCAGAGACTGTGCGGCCATGATAGAGGAGACGGTCAGAGACTGTGTGGCCATGATACAGGAGACGGTCAGAGACTGTGTGGCCATGATACAGGAGACAGTCAGAGATTATGCGGCCATGATACCGGAGACGATCAGAGACTGTGCGGCCATGATACAGGAGACGGTCAGAGACTGTGTAGCCATGATACAGGAGACGGTCAGAGATTATGCGGCCATGATACCGGAGACGATCAGAGACTGTGCGGCCATGATACAGGAGACGGTCAGAGACTGTGCGGCCATGATACAGGAGACGGTCAGAGACTGTGCGGCCATGATACAGGAGACGGTCAGAGACTGTGCGGCCATGATACAGGAGACGGTCAGAGACTGTGTGGCCATGATACAGGAGACGGTCAGAGGTTATGCGGCCATGATACCGGAGACGATCAGAGACTGTGCGGCCATGATACAGGAGACGGTCAGAGACTGTGCGGCCATGATACAGGAGACGGTCAGAGACTGTGCGGCCATGATACAGGAGACGGTCAGAGACTGTGCGGCCATGATACAGGAGACGGTCAGAGACTGTGCAGCCATGATACAGGAGACAGTCAGAGACTGTGCCGACAGTGATACAGGAGACGGTCAGAGACTGTGCGGAAAATGATACAGGATATGGTCAGAGACTGTGCAGCCAATGATAAAGGAGACGGTCAGAGACTGTGCGGCCATGATACAGGAGACGGTCAGAGACTGTGCAGCCATGATACAGGAGACGGTCAGAGACTGTGCCGACAGTGATACAGGAGACGGTCAGAGACTGTGCGGAAAATGATACAGGATATGGTCAGAGACTGTGCAGCCAATGATAAAGGAGACGGTCAGAGACTGTGCGGCCATGATACAGGAGACGGTCAGAGACTGTGCAGCCATGATACAGGAGACGGTCAGAGACTGTGCCGACAGTGATACAGGAGACGGTCAGAGACTGTGCCGTCAGTGATACAGGAGTTTTATTATGGTAATGACAAGCAAACTCTTACCTGGCTAGCACGGTATGAAAAGTTGGAGCCACAGACAGGGTGCTGAAAGACAATCACACCACAAAGATGCAGGTGATGGTCGGAGACTGTACGGAAAATGATACAGGATATGGTCAGAGACTGTGCAGACAATGGTACAGGAGACGGTCAGACTGTGCAATCAATGATACAGGAGACGAACAGAGACTGTGCGGACAATGATACAGGAGACGATCAGAGACTGTGCGGACAGTGATACAGGAGACGAACAGAGACTGTGCGGACAGTGATACAGGAGACGAACAGAGACTGTGCGGACAGTGATACAGGAGACGAACAGAGACTGTGCGGACAATGATACAGGAGACGGTCAGAGACTGTGTGGCCATGATAAAGGGATAATCAGAGACTGTGCGGCCATGATATAGGAGATGGTCAAAGACTGTGCAGACAATGATACAGGTGATGGTCAGAGACTGTGCGAACAATGATACAGGAGACGGTCAGAGACTGTGCGGACAATGATACAGGAGACGGTCAGAGACTGCGCAGCCATGATAACAACAGAATTAGCATAATTGATAACTTAACTGTCTAATGCTTCTTCATCGTCAACAGGTTTATGGAGAGGGTAACACTGCTGTATTACTTAACTGTAATAGAGAAGGTGGTACTGTCACACCATTCTGGGTGTACTGTCTGGCAGAGGAATATGAATCACAAAAATATCTGCACAGAATTATAAATCTTTTGGTAGAGGAAACATTTCACATATGTGTGTGAATAGATGTTTGCCTGGCGTTAATTTTGAAAGCAGAATGAGCAAGATAAGCAGCAAGATAAATAATTAAAATTAAAAATAAAATAAGCCCTCCAGTTTGAACAACAGCCAGCCTCATTAAATGGCATTCAACTGGAATGTACATGCCCTCAGCCTGTCATTCAACAAGTAAGGAGAAGGGCACAATGATGATCCCATCCAGTGGTGGCTGGCGCTCCAAATTTTTGGGGGGGGGTGCAAACAAACTGTGCCATCAAACGCAGCCACTGTGCCCATCAAGCGCAGCCACTGTGCCATCAAACGCAGCCACTGTGCCATCAAACGCAGCCACTGTGCCCATCAAACGCAGCCACTGTTCCCATCAAACGCAGCCACTGTGCCCATCAAACGCAGCCACTGTGCCCATCAAACGCAGCTACTGTGCCATCAAATGCAACCACTGTGCCAATGAAACGCAGCCTCTGTGCCCATCAAACAAAGCCACTGTGCCATCAAAATCTACTAAGGTCCAAAGAGAATAAGAGAACCAACCTTCAGTATGGTGGAACTATTTTAATCCTATTGATCCAGGCAAACCAAAACCTCAGTAAAGCAGATGACAAGTTATTTTTACAATATGGGAAAATAAAACTGTACATGATACATGAACTATTATTAATTTGAGAAAAGAAGCACTTTGCCATGAATGAAGAAGCTCCTCCAAGAATTGATAATATGACCTAAAGCCCATGCAGAGATAATATAGTCTTTGACTTGGGGGTGCATTGTATATATATATATATATATATATATATATATATATATATATATATATATACACACACACACACACACACACACACACACACACACACACACACACACTATATATATATATATATATATATATATATATATATATATATATATATATATATATATATATATATATATATATATTTATGGTCCAGAGCCCTCTGACCGATACGGATAAGGATGACAAACAAGGTTAACATAAACTCGCTTACTTGAAATGGACCTGAAAGTGTGCCCTGGTCTAACGTACGGTATGCCAAAATAAGGGGGCATACCTTAAAATGAAATGAATATGAAATGGGTGAAATGAGTACTCACTTGAGGAGTATGCTTAGAGAAATGCCCTGATAAAGGGGATGGGTGGGCGGGTATCGCGCACCGGAACCGACGAGGAAGACGGGCGGACGGCTGGTTATATATTCCACCGGGCTCCTCCCATAATTTCAGGCCACCATACTGGCCTTTCTATTTATGGTCCAGAGCCCTCTGACCGATACGGATAAGGATGACAAACAAGGTTAACATAAACTCGCTTACTTGAAATGGACCTGAAAGTGTGCCCTGGTCTAACGTACGGTATGCCAAAATAAGGGGGCAAAAACATCCAGGTAGGGGTTGCACTTTATTGAATCAAGACTGTCACTGGGTGAGTTTGACAAAGGCCTGGGCCATCTCTATTTGCAGATTGGGTATGTAACGGGCAAAACAGGAGGACTTCCATCTACCCAATTTCTTGATAACATGGACCGGGACCCCTTGGCGGGAGGCAGTAGAAGCTGCTTCGATACGGAATGAATGTCCGGAGTAGTGAGCAGGATTGAGGTGAAGGATGCCCAGGAGTATCCTGACATGCTCCATGAACTGGGCTGCGTTGAGAGGTTTCGTGTGAAAAGGCAGAAGCGGGCCAGTTCCTGGTTGGTCGGCCAAAAGGGTCAACAAGCGGATGAGAACAGTGACCGGGCACCAGCGGTTGTTGGTTTTATAGAAGTGTATGTCCATACCCGAGCCAAGCTGCTGCGTCTTGGAGACTGCTAAGTGTAGGATGAAATGGTCTTCGTATCGGACCAGGTGGTGCTTGTACAGCATGCGTGCTGTGAGGCTACTACAAGTAAACTGGCTTGGCCGTAAGAAGCCGTAGAAGGCCAGGTGTATGGCTGCTTGTAAATGCCACTCATGTGGAGACCGAAAGGTGAAGTGGCCAGGATATCTGACATAGTTCTAGAACGTCTCCTGTGAAAGGCAGTCGTTTGGTGCCGGCCATCGGCTGGCGCTTCTGGACACCGCGCATAACAGCCCGAACGGTGTGGTAAGAAAATAAGGAGGGTACGGTAGGGTCCTGGAGGGACGTGAAATGTTGTACACCGGTCAGGTATAGCCGGATCGTATTAACGGATAACACCAACTGCGAGTGGCAGTAGGAAATGAAGGCTACGACTTGCTTGACACGGGACGTCTCTGTGCTGTGATACGTGATGAAGCGGTTAAAGGCCCTCCAGGCTGACTGATAGGCCTTGAGGGTATTGCGGGAAAGGGAGTGATCGATAAGTTCGGTAGCCGCTAGGAGGTGAGGGGCTAATCCAGGGTCAGTTGAGACCAGTCCGGGATAGCTGCTGATGTTGGTCCGGCTCTGGGTACCTAATCGAGAAAAGAGACAAGGTTAAAGCGGGAGAGGGCGTCCGCTGCCTGATTGAACTTACCGTGGATAAAGGAACAATGGATGTTGAACTGAAACAACAACAAGAGCTGGACCAGTTGACGTAGGAAGGACATAATCAACAGAGAGGACGCCTTGGCGCAGCCAGGAATTGCCAGTTACTGGGGAGGCCAGGGAGCTGCGAGCCGGAGGTGGCCAAAAAACAGCCGCAAGCCCGTGGAGGCCGCTGCGTCGGTCATCACCTGGGGTGAAAGGGAAGACACGGAGGGAATGAACAGGGAGACGCCATTCCCAGACGATAGGAATTCCTCCCGCATAGCAAGGACTGCTATTGCCGCGGGATCCAGGCTGAGGACTTGCTCTGGATCCTGTGAGAGGGACAGTAAGACCAATAGGCGTGACACAAAGGCGCGACCCTGAGGGATGATGCGCATAGCGAACTCAACATGCCGTGTAGGGACTGTAGGTGTCTTTTGGACGACTAGACTGGAGAATATGCGAGGATATAATATGCCCCTAAAGATGGCAGTTGTGATGGGCGAGTGTTTGCCGTTGGCTATGGGCTGATGCCTCTGGATGCCTCGTGGTGGGGATCTTGCTGTATGGGCCGTAACGACAGATGGCTCTCCGTGCACTGTAAGGATAAGAAATGCTGAACGCTGGCTAGAAATAGCCTGGGCGTGCTACAGGAAGAAGCCAGTTGCGTGTGACAACATGATCCTGGTGCGGGACGGAAGCTGAACTCAACTGTCCTAAGGAAGAGACGGATAGACAGACAACAGTGAGTGGTTTGTAAGAAAAGCCACAGGAGACGAGTGGCCAATTAAGTGCTGCTGAAAATGACGTGTAGCCAGTTTGTGTGCCACTGAGAACGTGCTTGCCAACGAATGATTGCAAGAAGTTATGCTAAGTCGCGAGCCTTGGCATGACTAAAAGTTGTGTTTAAACATGTGCTTGCGACAATTGCCCGGGAGTTTGTCACTGGAGATGTATACGTAGTGACTGTGAGCAATTCGTGTTACCGCATGTGCACTGCGAAGACTGCAGGAGTTGTGCTTGAATGCATGTTTGGATGCGTGCTTGCGATGATTGCAAGATGTTACCCAGGATGCGTGCTTGCCATGATTGCAAGATGTTATGCTAGGATGCGTGCCTGCAACTATTGCAAGGAGTTGTGCCAGGACTCGTGCCTGCAACGACTGCAAGGAATTATGGTAGGCTTCATGGGTAGCCAGGCTGGAAAAGACAGAAGTCCATCCGGTCCAACCAAATCAAAATAAATAAGGTATCACACAACCCGACACACCCAATTCTACGCCCGCAGCTGATCCAGAGGAAGGCAAAAAAAACCCCAACAGAGCATAGGCCAATTTGCTACAGCCGGGGAAAAAATTCCTTCCTGACCCCTCGAGAGGCAATCGGATTTTTTCCCTGGATCAACTATACCTATAAATATAAGTACCCCGTAATACAACGTACATTTAGGAAGGTATCCAGGTTTTCCCTAAAGCAATCTATTGAGCAAGCCAGAAGTGCCTGCCAGCAAGGATTGCAACAAGTTGTGCCTGGACACCTGCTTGCAACGATTGCAAGAGGTCTATGCACGAATGCGTGCTTGCCATGATTGCAAGAGGACTATGCTCGAATGCGTGCTTGTAATGAGTGCAAGAGGTCTATGCTCGAATGCGTGCTTGCAATGATCGCCAGAGGTCTACGCTCGAATGCGTGCATGCAATGATTGCAAGAGGTCTATGCTTGAATGCATGCTTGTAATGAGTGTAAGTGGTCTATGCTCGAATGCGTGCTTGTAATGATCGCAAGAGGTCTATGCTCGAATGCTTGCTTGCAACGATTGCAAGAGGTCTATGCCCGAATGCGTGCTTGTAATGAGTGCAAGAGGTCTATGCTCGAATGCGTGCTTGCAATGATTGCAAGAGGTCTATGCTCGAATGCGTGCTTGCAACGATTGCAAGAGGTCTATGCTCGAATGCGTGCTAGTAATAAGTGCAAGAGGTCTATGCTCGAATGCGTGCTTGCAATGATTGCGAGAAGTCTATGTCTGGATGCGTGCTTGCAACGATTGCAAGAAGTCTACGCTTGGATGTGTGTTTGCAACGATTGCAAGAAGTCTACGCTTGTATGTGGAGAAAACAGCGAGACACGCCTAAACGAAGCTGTGTTTTCCCTTTTGAGGCAATCTATAATGAAATGAGGCCGAGGAGCAAGGCCCCCAGCAGGCATCCAAACATTGAAGAATCAACTGGACCCAAGCTGGGAAGCGGTATGTGACAGTGAAATGAGAGAACCTGCCATGACAGAGATCCGGATCGCCATGCCACCACTTGCGACCGAGCACGAAACGGATTCTGGAGCATGTACTGAAATGAGGCCATTCCTGGGGCACGCCGAGACGAATTTGGTACACAGATGTGACTATTCGTACCGGAACGTGATAGGTGAAATGAAATGAAAAACCCATGACAAAGACAAGAATCAGAGGACGAGCCCTTGAACCAAACAGATGAATCCTGTCTTTGGAGCATGTACTGAAATGAGGCGTAACAGCTGGGCGCACCGGAACGAATCGGTGCATAAATAAATGCAACAGGATTCGAATCGGAGCGTAATAAGTGACAGAAATGATATGCCATGACAGAGACAAGATTCAACGACTGGACTGATGGTTACAACAAAAGAATCCGTCTCTGGAGCATGTACTGAAATGAGGCGTAGCAGCTGGGCACACCAGAACGAATCGGTGCATAAAAGAATGCGACAGGATTCGAATTGGAGTGTAATAAGTGACAGAAATGATATGCCATGACAGAGATAAGATTCAACGACTGGACTGATGGTTACAACAAAGAATCCGTCTCTGGAGCATGTACTGAAATGAGGCGTAGCAGCTGGGCACACCAGAACGAATCGGTGCATAAGGAATGCGACAGGATTCGAATTGGAGCGTAATAAGTGACAGAAATGATATGCCATGACAGAGACAAGATTCAACGACTGGACTGATGGTTACAACAAAGAATCCGTCTCTGGAGCATGTACTGAAATGAGGCGTAGCAGCTGGGCACACCAGAACGAATCGGTGCATAAAAGAATGCGACAGGATTCGAATTGGAGTGTAATAAGTGACAGAAATGATATCCCATGACAGAGACCGGATTCAACGACTGGACTGCAGGTTACGAAAAAGAATCCGTCTCTGGAGCATGTACCGAAATGAGGCGTAGCAGCTGGGCACACCAGGACGAATCGGTGCATAGAAGAATGCGACAGGATTCGAATTGGAGCGTAATAAGTGACAGAAATGGTATGCCATGACAAAGACAAGAATCAGGGACCGTGCGTGAACCTGCGAGTGACTCAGTCTCTGGAGCATGTACAGAAATGAGGCCGAACCCTGGGGCACTTCAAAGCGAATCGGTGCACCAGAGGTGCGACAGGATTTGCGCCGGAGCGCGGCTAGTGACAGAAATGATTTGAAACGGTAGAAATGAGTGGGACTGAAATGACTTGAAATGAGATGAAATGAGATACATAACACAACTGCATGAATGATGAGATATATTCGAACTGGAGCAGACCAACCGATACGTGCGGACTGCTTGCTTTGTCGTAACAAGCAGTCGGCTGTGAGTCGAACGATTCGACCGATACTAATAGAAATGCTCGGGGAGTCGAATGGTTTCGAATGTCGTACCTGCGAATGAATCGCCTGACGTGGCGTGATCGACCGAAGGTGATAACGACTACATCGAAAGTAGAAACAGTGACATGAGTACGAGAGCCACAGTAAAACATTCGAGCGGTTCGTGAGTTCAGGGAATGTTGATGGGACATTGTAATACATGAACCGAAAAGGGGGTGCCGAAGCCCTACCTGCGACAGCCGGCCCGACGTGTAACGACAAATTCGATGGGTAAGACGACACTCCGACGGCGAAACCCACGGACGCTGATGAACGGGAAGACGGTCAAGACGGAGACGAACAACGCGGGAACTCACGAACAGGCTCACTGCGTCTGGTCTAGGATAGTCGGCCCTTGATATCTGACGTATCAGGTATCGCGCACCGGAACCGACGAGGAAGACGGGCGGACGGCTGGTTATATATTCCACCGGGCTCCTCCCATAATTTCAGGCCACCATACTGGCCTTTCTATATATATATATATATATAGTAATATTTGGGGGTTATTTTAACTTAAAGGTAGAGCTTACCAGTGAGCTGAGTCCACGCAAGATATGCCGTTTTAAGGGCTTGTAGGCCCACTTTTATTAAAGAAAGAAAAGTCCGATAACAAAATAGTTGCCCACACAGGGGTTTCAGCTTGCCACAGCAATAATGTAAGTAGAACCAAAAATACCAAGCCACCTGGCTCTCTTTAGCAGCACTGCTGCTCAGACTAATGCTGCAGCCCTCTCGGCTCTGTAACAGGGTTCCTGTACACCCAGTACCTCAGCACTCTTTACGAGTTTCTTTTTTTCAGCCTACAAGCTTGGACCCTCTGTCTGCTCTGACAGACCGACCTGTGCAGACATGCACACTTCTTCTCCCTTACTCGCCTGGACTCCTCGGGAGGGTGGAGCCCAGAACCATGGTGTTGGCTTTGTTTTTTTACCTGTGCAATCATCCAGCCAGACTGCTGGCTGGTCCCAAAACCCGGTCCCAGGATTGGAGATTCCGTACTACCACAATAAATATATATATATATATATATATATATATATATATAGAAAGGCCAGTATGGTGGCCTGAAATTATGGGAGGAGCCCGGTCGTGTATATAACCCACCGTTCGCCCATCTTCCTCGTCGGTTCCGGTGCGCGATACCTGATACGTCAGATATCAAGGGCCGACTATCCTAGACCAGACGCAGTGAGCCCGTTCGTGAGTTCCCGCGTTGTTCGTCTCCGTCTTGACCATCTTCCCGTTCATCAGCGTCCGTGGGTTTCGCCGTCGGAGTGTCGTCTTACCCATCGAATTTGTCGTTACACGTCGGGCCGGCTGTCGCAGGTAGGGCTTCGACACCCCCTTTTTTCAGTTCATGTATTACAATGTCCCATCAAACATTCCCTGAACTCACGAACCGCTCGAATGTTTTACTGTGGCTCTCGTACTCATGTCACTGTTTCTACTTTCGATTTAGTCGTTATCACCTTCGGTCGATCACGCCACGTCAGGCGATTCGTTCGCAGGTACATTCGAAACCGTTCGACTCCCCGAGCATTCTATTAGTATCGGTCGAATCGTTCGACTCACAGCCGACTGCTTGTTACGACAAAGCAAGCAGTCCACACGTATCGCTTGGTCTGCTCCAGTTCGAACATGTCTCATCATTCATGCAGTCGTGTTATGTATCTCGTTTCATCTCAGTTCAAGTCATTTCAGTCCCACTCATTTCTACCGTTTCAAATCATTTCTGTCACTAGCCGCGCTCCGGCGCGAATCTTGTCGCACCTCTGGTGCACCGATTCGCTTTGAAGTGCCCCAGGGTTCGGCCTCATTTCTGTACATGCTCCAGAGACTGAGTCACTTGCAGGTTCACGCACGGTCCCTGATTCTTGTCTTTGTCATGGCATACCATTTCTGTCACTTATTACGCTCCAATTCGAATCCTGTCGCATTCTTCTATGCACCGATTCGTCCTGGTGTGCCCAGCTGCTACGCCTCATTTCGGTACATGCTCCAGAGACGGATTCTTTGTAACCTACAATCCAGTCGTTGAATCCTGTCTCTGTCATGGGATATCATTTCTGTCACTTATTACACTCCAGTTCAAATCCTGTCGCATTTTCATGCACCGATTCGTTCTGGTGTGCCCAGCTGCTACGCCTCATTTCAGTACATGCTCCAGAGTCGGATTCTTTGTTGTTACCATCAGTCCAGTCGTTGAATCTTGTCTCTGTCATGGGATATCATTTCTGTCACTTATTACGCTCCGATTCGAATCCTGTTGCATTTATTTATGCACCGATTCGTCCCGGTGTGCCCAGCTGCTACGCCTCATTTCAGTACATGCTCCAAAGACGGGATTCATCTGTTAGGTTCATGGGCTTGTCTTCTGATTCCAGTCTTTGTCATGGGTTTCATTTCATTTCACCTATCACGTTCCGGTACGAATAGTCACATTCGTGGACCAAATCCGTCCCGGCGTGCCCCAGGAATGGCCTCATTTCAGTACATGCTCCAGAATCCGTTTCGTGCTCGGTCGCAAGTTCGTGGCATGGCGATTCGGATCTCTGTCATGGCAGATTCACTCATTTCACGGTCACTCATCGCTTCCCGCCTCTAGTCCAGTTGATTCTTCAATGTTGGATTTTATCGGGGGGCCCTTGCTCGTCAGCCTCATTCGCTATGGAGTTGACAAAAAAAAAAAAAAAAAGGGAAAAAAAAAAATATAAATGGAAAAAAAATATATAAAAAAAAGGGGAGAGAAAGGGGGAAAAGGAAAGGGAAGAGAAGAGAAGGTTTCATTTGTTTCTTTCATTGTGTCGTTTCATCTCATGTCTAAATCTCACCTCCACTGTTAGCTAGCCGTTCGTCAGGTGGGAGTCTCAAACAAACTTCACCTTCATCTCCTCAGGTCAGTCGAGTTTCAGTAGGTCCAGCCTGCACCTGGTCGGACGGTGCCTCCTTAGGTAAGCATAATCATCTGGTAGGAGATGCTCTTCAGCACAAACATCCTTCTTTAAAAAAAAAAAAAAAAAAAGAGAAAATGTATTTTCTTTAGGAGTCTCCAACCAGTTTGTAATCCATGTCACCCCTATAGGTCCATATTAGGAGGAAACCCGGATCAGAGGGCTAGTAGCCTCGCCAGACCCGCATTCTGCCACCATGTCCCAGGCTGGCAGTGAGGACCTCACGGCTCCATTATCTCCATCTGTTGTCTCAGAGAATGGCAGCCAAAGGGCCTTCAGAGCGTGGACCATTCCCAGGCTCACAGCCGAGCTAAGACGCAGGGGCGTGCCCTTTCCAGCAACAGCCAGAAAGGCCGAGCTTTTCAGGCTCCTGTTTCCTCCCCCTGCGGCGGTTGAGGCTTCTGCCCAGCAGGCCTCCCTGGGCTCCATCGCCTCCTCAATCTCACAGCTTCACACCCTGGTGTCGTCCCTCACAACCTCAATGTCAGAACTGCAGAGTCGAGTGGCCCTCCTCGAGACCCACCCCGCTGTTCCTCTGCCAGTACCAGCATCCGAGCCAGTTGTTAATCCTCCCGCAGGTATCTCCGGATGTGCACCAATAGTGTACCCGTCCCATCTGGTGTCAGCTAACATCAGGAAGGACATCTTAGAGGGCAAAGACGTCAATTTGGCTTCTCTTCTCATCTCTATTCATGAGCTGGCAGAGAACAAGGCGTATACTTGGGGGGACGTATCAGTGGTCCTCAAAGCCAAGGATTCCAGACTGGACAGGAAACTCTCAATCACCGAGTTTACCTTGGCTTTCGGCATGATGAGGGACATCATTTGCTCAGCCTCCCCTGGCAGGAGGGAGGAGCTGGATCGGTACCTCCATGTGGTAGTTGACCTGGGTTACAAGTACGGCGGTTTTTCATTCTATGATTACCACCGCTCCTTTTCCGCTAAAGCAGCCGCCAGGCTCTCCCAGTTCCAGACACCTATGGACTGGAGCACCATGGATACCGAGCTGTTCTGCCGCCACTTCGCGGGGCTACGGTCCCCTCTGTGTGCGATCTGCCAGTCAGCAACTCATACTGCGGCTTGGTGCGCTAGCTCAGTGGCAGCCCCGCCCTTAGACGGTCCATCTACCTCGGGTGCCGCTCAGGGCCTACAGGCACCGGCACGCCTGCCACAGACCGATAAGCTTGGGCGCCCAGTCAAAACCATGGGCGGTGCACCAATCTGCAACAATTACAACAGTGGGTCGTGCAATTTTAGTCAGTGTAGGCTGCTCCATGTGTGCACCCAGTGTCATAGAGCTCACCCCCGGCTGATGTGCGAGCTCAAGCCGCTCAAGAGGTCCTGACTAAGCCGGCTCAACATTTCATGGCTTAGTGTCTACCTCACCAGTCATCCTACCCCCTCACTATCCGCCTTCCTCGTCCAGGGCTTCACGCAAGGTTTTCATACTGGACTTGTCTCTCTCCCTCACCTCACGCACGAATGCCAGAACCTACGGTCAGCAGCCACGGATGAACAAGCCATTGACCTACTGCTGCAATCTGAGCTAGACCAGGACTTTATCATCGGCCCTTTCGTACAGCCCCCATTTAACACCTGGCGAGTCAGCCCTATTGGGCTTGTCAAGGGCAAGTTCTCTAATAAACTCAGATTGGTTTATGATTTGTCAGCGCCTCATTCCTCTACGGTCCCCAGCCTCAATTCGCTTATCCCCTCTGAGGAGTTCTCCCTTAAGTATGCATCTGTAGACATGGCCATCCAGGTCATTCTTAAAACAGGCACAGGTTCCTGGCTTTCCAAGGCCGACATCTCAAACGCCTTCAAGCTTCTTCCCATCCATCCATCCCTCTGGTGCTGGCATGGCATTAAGTGGAGGCAGCTGTACTACTTTGCCACTAAACTCACGTTCGGATCCAAGAGTAGTCCCTGGCTCTTCGACACTTTTGCGCAGGCTCTCGCATGGATCTTGCTGCACGTAGCCCAGTGTCAGGAAGTCATTCATTATCTGGATGACTTCCTGCTGATAGAGTCACCCGGCTCTCCTCCACGAGATCTGGGTAAGTTGAGGGCAGTCTTCAATAATCTTAACGTCCCCATTGCCGAGCATAAGGTGGAGGGTCCATCGCAGGCCATCACCTTTCTCGGGGTCAGCCTAGACACTAACACTATGCAGGCCAGCCTTCCCCCGGATAAACTGACCCGCATCAGGACGGTCCTGAGGGACTTCACCCGTGCCAGGACTTGTACCAAGAGACAGCTTCAATCCCTTCTTGGCATGCTTAACTTCGCCATGCGCATCATCCCTCAGGGGCGCTCGTTCGTGTCACGCCTGTTAGCCTTACTGTCCCACTCTCAGGACCCGGAGCAAGTACTCAGCCTGGATTCCGCAGCTATAGCAGACCTTGCCATGTGGGAGGAATTCCTATCTTCCTGGAATGGAGTGTCCCTGTTCGTCCCCTCCGTGTCCTCCCTTTCACCTCGGGTGGTGACCGACGCGGCGGCCTCCACGGGCTTTGCGGCGATCTTTGGCAACCTCTGGCTCGCGGCCCCCTGGCCTCCCCAGATACTGGCTATTCCTGGCTTCACTGAGACGTCCTCCCTGTTCGAGTTATATCCCATTGTAGCCGCTGCACACACGTGGGGCCGCAGCTGGTCGGGCCAGACGGTGGTTTTTTCTACAGATAACCTGGCCACTGCGGAGATCATTAATAAAGGCAGGTCCAGGTCTCTACAGATTATGTCCTTCCTGCGGCGACTGACCCAGCTCTCATTGTTGTTTCAGTTCAACCTTCATTGTTCCTTTGTCCCCGGTAAATTTAATCAGGCGGCGGATGCCCTCTCCCGCTTTAACTTTGTTTCGTTTTTTGACCAGGTGCCCGGAGCCGGACCAACATCAGCAGCTATCCCGGACTGGTCTCAACTGACCTTGGATTAGCCCCACACCTCTCAGCAGCAACTCAACTCATTGATCTCTCCCTCTCAAACAATACCCGCAAGGCCTATCAATCGGCCTGGAGGTCCTTTAGCCGCTTCGCGTCGTCTCACAGCGCAGAGTCCTCCCGGGTCAAACAAGTCCTTGCCTTCATTTCTTACTGCCATTCGGAGTTGGCATTGTCTTTTAATACGATCCGGTTGTACTTGGCCGGGGTACAACATTTCACGTCCCTCCAGGACCCTACTAAGCCCTCCTTGTTCACTTACCACGCCGTCCGGGCTCTCATGCGCAGCATTCAGAAGCGTCGGCCGGTGTCCAGCACCAAACGGCTGCCTATCACAGGTGAAGTGTTCAGGGACATGTCAGATATTCTGGCCTCTTCACCTTTCGGTCTCCACGTTAGTGTCGTCCTGCAAGCAGCCATACATCTGGCCTTCTACGGCTTCTTGCGACCAGGCGAGTTTACCTGCAGTAGCCCCTCGGCACGCATGCTGTGCAAGCACCATCTAATCAGGTTCGAGGACCACTTCATCCTACACTTAGCGGTTTCCAAGACACAGCAGCTTGGCTCAGACACGGACATACACTTCTATAAGACCTACAACCGCTGGTGCCCGGTCGCTGTTCTCACCCGCTTGTTGACCCTTTTGGCCGATCAACCAGGGACTGGCCCGCTTCTGCCCTTTTACACGAAACCTCTCAACGCAGCCCAGTTCATGGAACATGTCAGGATACTCCTGGGCATCCTTCACCTCAATCCTGCCCACTACTCTGGACATTCATTTCGTATCGGGGCAGCTTCGACGGCCTCCCGCCAAGGGGTCCCGGTCCATGTTATCAAAAAGTTGGGTAAATGGAAGTCCTCCTGTTTTGCCCGTTACATACCCAATCCGCAAGTTGAGATGGCCCAGGCCTTCGTCAAACTCACCCAGTAACAGTCTTGATTCAATAAAATGTATTCCCTACCTGAGTGTTTTGCCCCCTTATTTTGGTATACCGTACGTTAGACCAGGGCACACTTTCAGGTCCATTTCAAGTAAGCGAGTTTATGTTATCCTTGTTTGTCATCCTTATCCGTATCGGTCAGAGGGCTCTACACCATAAATAGAAAGGCCAGTATGGTGGCCTGAAATTATGGGAGGAGCCCGGTCGTGTATATAACCCGCCGTTCGCCCATCTTCCTCGTCGGTTCCGGTGCGCGATACCCGCCCACCCGCCCCCTTTATCAGGGCTTTTCTCCAGCATACTCCTCATGTGAGTACTCATTTCACCATTTCATATTCATTTCATTTTAAGGTATGCCCCCTTATTTTGGTATACCGTACGTTAGACCAGGGCACACTTTCAGGTCCATTTCAAGTAAGCGAGTTTATGTTATCCTTGTTTGTCATCCTTATCCGTATCGGTCAGAGGGCTCTACACCATAAATATATATATATATATATATATATATATATATATATATATATATATATATATATAAAATATTGTGCTTTCGGCTAAGTCAATGCTGTATTCTAACTTGACATTACATTGGAGCAAGTACAATTTACATAATATATATACCGTATATACTCGAGTATAGGCCGACCCGAATATAAGCCGAGGCCCCCAATTTACCCCCCAAAAAAACTGGCAAACTTATTGACTCGTGTATAAGCCGAGGGTGAGACATGCCTGTCCATCCCTGTGTGTGTGTCCGTCCATCCCTGTGTGTCCGTCCATCCCTGTGTGTCCGTCCATCCCTGTGTGTCCGTCCATCCATCCCTGTGTGTGTGTGTGTCCATCCATCCATCCATCCATCCCTGTGTGTGTGTGTGTCCATCCATCCATCCATCCCTGTGTGTGTGTGTGTCCATCCATCCATCCATCCCTGTGTGTGTGTGTCTCCATCCATCCATCCATCCCTGTGTGTGTGTGTCTCCATCCATCCATCCCTGTGTGTGTGTGTCTCCATCCATCCATCCATCCCTGTGTGTGTGTGTATCCATCCATCCCTGTGTGTGTGTGTCTCCATCCATCCATCCCTGTGTGTGTGTGTCCATGTGTGTGTGTGTGTGTGTGTGTGTGTGTGTGTGTGTGTGTGTGTGTGTGTGTGTGTGTGTGTCCAGCCTACCTGTGTCCCGAGCCTGTGTCCCTTGCCTCCGTCCCGTGCCTTGCCTCCTTGCCTCCGTCCCGTGCCGTGCCTTGCCTCCGTCCCGTGCCGTGCCTTGCCTCCGTCCCGTGCCGTGCCTTGCCTCCGTCCCGTGTCGTGCCGTGCCGTGCCTTGCCTTGCCTCCGTCCCGTGCCTTGCCAGGATCGCCGCTCTTCGTCGGCGCCTCGGCGGCCATTGTAAAATTCAAAAGCCGCGCCTCCGCCTTCGCCTGTGATAGGCGGAACACTGAATTTCCCAGCAGCCTGTGTTCCGCCTATCACGGACATCGTCTCATCCTCGTCCGTAGTACGAGGATGAGACGATGTCCGTGATAGGCGGAACACAGGCTGCTGGGAAATTCAGTGTTCCGCCTATCACAGGCGAAGGCGGAGCCGGAGGCGCGGCTTTTGAATTATAGAATGGCCGCTGTCTGTCTGCTCGACACGCTGATCGAGCAGGCAGACAGCGATGACTCGAGTATAAGCCGAGGGGGGCACTTTCAGCCTCAAAAAAGAGGCTGAAAATCTCGGCTTATACTCGAGTATATACGGTATATATATATATATATATATATATATATATATATATTACAGTTATAGACACTACCTACCCCTGCTCCTCGCCTTGGTGACTAAAGGTAGCACGATTTAGCGAAGCAACACACAATGTTCTCTCTCTGCCCTGCAGTGCAATCTGGGAGTTGTAGTCTCTGCAGAGCACAGGCACCAGACAGCCATGTTGAAGTCTGTGTGCCTGTGCTCTGTGGGAGAACTACAATTCCCGCCATGCACTGGGGCCGCCGTTGCCAACTTTAGGGGAAGGGCTAGGACATGGAGGACGGCGCTGCAGCAGTGGAGCCTGCTATTGGACGCAGGCAGACTGACCATGCCCACACCATCCAGCACCATGTCGAGTGACTGTGAACATTACTGTTATCCTCCCCTCATCCACCACCGCGGACTCCCCCTGCCGCTTGCGAGTCCCAGTCCCAGTGTCCCACACTGTAGTCTGTACACAACAGCAGCAGCACAACACCTGAAAGGCAAATTAGGCAATTGCGCGATGGCGAGGCCCTTTCTGTAGGCAAGGCCTAAGGCAATCGCCTAATTTGCCTAATTAAAGAGCCGCCTCTGTTTCCTAGCCTATACCTACCATTGCTCCTGACGAGCAGGAATTTGAAGTTAACCAAATATTGAACTCTCAGTCTTTCAGAGGAATACTCCAATATCCTCTTAACTGAAAAGAATTTGGACCTCAGGAGAGGTCATGAATTCTTGTATCAGATGTTTTTGTACTTCATCTCATAAGAAAATTGCACCTAAAGTTCTTTCTAAGAACCCAGCCCCAGGCAGGTGGAGAGGCCCCATAAGAGGAAGGGGTTACTGTCACAGATCAGCAGTAAATTTACTGGTGATCTTTTATTTATGGTTGCACAGACCGCCATACAAGCTATTACAACCAGCTCTGTCTTTTGGAATGTCAGTGCAGGGTATCTTTTTGCTTCAGACCCACTGCCTAGGACCTGGCCTTGAGTAGGGTAAATCACTGGGTCATATTTCAGTTTTTGTTGGTACAATTGTATGAGCAGGCTCTCAGCAAGACTAAATCATCATAAAAAAAGGTGAAAGTTTGGTCAGATGAAGCTATAGATGCTTTGCAGGATATTTTGAATGCACCACAATGGAATTTGTTCAGGGAAGCAGGGACTGTAGAAAATCAATGCAGACTTGAGGAAACCACATCTATAATCACTACATACATCAATAAATATGCTGAGGATGTAGAAACTTTTAAAACGATTAAGTCATCTCCCAATCAGAAATCTTTGATTTACAGGACAGTGCCTGTGCATGTTAAAAGGGCTAAACTGAAATATCAGTTAAGATTGGAGAGGGTTTACGGTCAAATAACTCTAAGGACATGTGACACATTTTATAGGCTGTCCCAGAGTATAAAGGGAACAATGCATCTGTGAGATGGTGTGTATCTTTATCCCTGATAATTTAAGTTTTTTTTTTCCTGTTTTGGCTGTCTAAATAACGACATGCCAGTCAAATTAGCCTTATCTTCAAGGAACCTGCCCCTTGCCTTATCTGTCCTGAATGTGAGGGAAGTTCTGTATGGAGTAACTATGAGAAAGGCTGTTGGGTATGTTAATATTGCTAAATGCATTTTGAAGGGTTGCACTTCTCAGTTAGCCTAAACACCTAGATATGTATTTAACATCTTTCCCCAGCAGGAGCAGTATATGTGACTGCTCAGCATTAAGGCCCACCTGCCAAGAGATGGCATATACAGTAATGGCCAAACGTTTTGAGAATAAAAGCAAAGTCTGCTGCCATGGTTTTTATGAAGAGTTATCAGATGAATTGCAATTAATTTCAAAGTCCCTCTTTGCCATGACAATTAACTTAGATGAAGTCATGTCACCCGTGACGAACACGCGTCGGGACACAGCAACCAGGAAGTGACGTAGACCGAGCCCGCAGCTCGTTTATACACTGCTTGTACAGACTGTTTGTGAGTATTTTTAAACTGTTTTAATAACAATAAACCTGTTGTAGCACTTTATACTATGGAGTATTCTTCCTCCATCTCTGCTTAAACCCATGTATATGCCATACCACTGAGGAACCCTGACTGCAATACCACAGAGGAAACCCCCTTAAAGAGACCATATCATTGGTCAGGACCTGGGCACCCCACATTAAAGGGAAAACTCTGCTAAAAGGATCCCAAAAAGCTCTCTATATATACGCTGTTACCTTAGGCTGCTTTCACACTGGGGCGGTATTCAGGTGTTACAGCGCTAAAAATAGCGACTGTGTAGCGCCTGAAAAAAAACGGCCCCTTTCACTCAAAGTGTGAAAGCCCTCCGGCTTTCACACTGGAGCGATGCGCTGGCAGGACGGTGAAAAAAGTCCTGCTAGCCGCATCTTTGGAGCGGTGAAGGAGCGGTGTATTCACCGCTCCTAAACCGCTCCTACCCATTGAAATCAATGGGACAGCGCGGCAATACCACCGGCAAAGCGCCGCTGTAGCGGCGATTTGCGGGCGGGTTTAACCCTTTTTCGGCCGCTAGCGGGGGTTAAAACCACCCCGCTAGCGCCCGTAGACCGCCGCTAAAACGATGGTAAAGCGCCGCTAAAACGGCGGTAAAGCGCCGCTAAAAATAGCGCCACTTTACCGCCGACGCCGCTCCCGCCCCAGTGTGAAAGCAGCCTTACAGCGGTAAGGTAAGGGGACATCCATTACTGGAATATACGGGACCACCAAGGCCATATCCCCTTCCACCAGCACCACTGCCCTTCCCATTGCAACAGCTCCACATCGTATATCTTGTTGAAGAAGTCACATCATATGTGATTTTCAGAATAATCGCAGCACTTTGCACTGAAAACTGACTTTGTGTCTGATACACTTATATTTTTTGTCACTTAATTATCATTTATGTTTGAAGGTTTGCCTATGTGCACCACAGCTGAACACCTGCACTTTATGCAATTTTAGGATCGCAACACGCTGCACTTTTGAATGTTATATTGTGTTTTTTCTTTTTTCTTGTTTTTCTTGTTTCACGGTTTCATGTTGTAGATTTTACACTAATAGCAACGAGCATTATTGTTTTATCAGCCACAGCGGCACATTGGAATATGTGCACTTTTATGCGACTACAGGATCGCAACACGTTGCACTATGGATTTTATATGAATTTTCACTATTTTATGTATTTATGTTGTGGACTATTAGTAGAAATGAGTGTTGCAGTTTAAACTAATCACATAGACATACCCAGACCTGTATTGTTTACTTGATATCCCCCCATTGCGAATTTTATATACTGCTTTTATCAATAGATATATCCTCTTTGTGTACAGCGCACCACTACCTTTCTTATTAATTATTCCCCGAGGTTCAGATATTTCCCTTTCAGTGTGTGCAGCAGTAACCTATCTCCCTCTTTTTCCCTGACGTGGCGCAGGAATACTTCTTTTCCACTGTTTGGAGACCTGGGTCCTGCCCCAGAGGATATGTATCAATACGATTTTTTTTTAAATTTTGGTGTGGGGTTTACCAGACCTGAAGGGTCTGGTATGGATTTTGAGGGGGACCCCATTCCATTTTTGTTTTATTTTGACATGGGGTTCCCCTTAATATCCATACCAGACCTGAAGGGCCTGGTATGGAATTTAGGGGGACCCCCATGCATTTTTGTTTTAATTTTGGTTTGGGGTTCCCCTATGGGGAAATCCCCATGCCATTTTTATCAATGAACTTTTATGTGTATTGCGGACTGACAATTTATTGTAGCCACAAGTAGTTTTAAATTACTTTTTTTCCTTGATGCCGCGTACACACAAGCAGACTGTATGGCGTACTTAGTCCGCCGAAACACATTTCAGCGGACAGTCCGCTCGTGTGTGGGCTTCAGCGGACTTTTTCAGCTAAGAATTTCGTTTTTTTTCGAAATTTTGTCCGTCGTACTCGCATTTCGGCGGACAATCCGGCCGTGTGTATGCCAGTCCGCCGTACTTTTGAAATGAGCGGACTTTTCCCGCCCGGAGAAAAGTCCGCTCATTTCGAGTTCCAGGTAGGCGGGGCCCGCGAAGGAGACGTCGCTGGCCCCGCCGCCTGGTATGGACTTAAAGGGGAACCAAAAATCGGCGTGGGGGTCCCCCCAAGTCCACAACAGACCCTTGTCCGAGCACGCTACCCGGCCGGCCAGGAAAGGGGGGCGAGCGAGCGCCCCCCCTCCTGAGCCGTACCAGGCCGTGTGCCCTCAACATGGGGGGTGCCTTGGGGAAGGAGGGGCCGCGCGGCCCCCCCACCCCAAAGCACATTGTCCCCATGTTGATGAGGACAAGGGCCTCTTCCCGACAACCCTGGCCGTTGGTTGTCGGGGTCTGCGGGCGGGGGGCTTATCGGAATCCCTTTAATAAGGGGGCCCCCGGATACCGGCCCCCCACCCTATGTGAATGAGTATGGGGTACAATGTACCCTCGCCAATGTACGCTCGCCCCCCTTTCCTGGCCGGCCGGGTAGCGTGCTCGGACAAGGGTCTGCTGTGGACTTGGGGGGTACCCCCACGCTGATTTTTTTCGGCGTTGGGGTTCCCCTTTAAGTCCATACCAGGCGGCGGGGCCAGCGATGTCTCCTTCGCACTGGAGACGCGCTCGAAATGAGCGGACTTTCCTCCGCGTGTGTGGGCGAGTCCGTTCATTTCAAAAGTAGGGCGGATAGTATGGCGGACTTAGTACGCCGTATTAGTCTGCTGAAAAAGTGCCGTGTGTGGGCAAGTAGCCCGTTCGGAAAGTCCGACGGACAGTCTGGCGGAAAGTACGCCAGACTAAGTACGTCATACAGTTCGACCGTGTGTACGCGGCATTAGAAATTTCATTTTGCTGTCAGACTGTTCTAAACACGGGAAACATGCACCCCTTTACAGGCATACTATAGACACCCCCCCCCCCGTACAAAATTTAAAGGAATATTATACTTTTATTGTTTCACTTCAAGTATTATTACAATCACTGCTCCCGAAAAAATTGCAGTTTTTAAAACTTTGTTTTGCATTGATACATGTCCCCTAGGGCAGGACCTAGGTCCCCAAACCCTTTTGATGACAATACCATGCATATAAGCCTTTAAAATTAGCACTTTTGATTTCTCCCATAGACTTTTAAAGGGTGTTCTGCGGCTTTCGAATTTGCCGCAAACACCCAAAATTGTTCACTGTTCGGCAATGTTCAAGTGGAACTCATGTTCGACTCGAACATAAACTTATCCCTGTTCAGTATACCATAGTAACATCTGACAAATATATGAAGCTGCAGACTTTGTGAAAATTTATATTTGTGTCCTTCTCAAAACTTTTGGCCATGGCTGTATGCATACTGTCGGTGCCAAGGGGATAAAATGCTTTGAAAAACTGCTTTTATTTTTCCAATGAAACTTGTTTCTAAGCATGGTGTCTTGGGCTTTGCTTCCTCTGCATGTCCGGTTTGTGGCACTAACATACCATTTAAACTGCCTTACTTCCTTGGGTTGGTGCTGTCCAGTCTACAGCATTACCTGTGATCCCTGATTATCGTTTGCCTGTACCTGCTCCAGTTGACCTACCTGGCTTGCTCCTGACTATCCCTGCTTATCTGCCTGTATCTGACCTCCGCCTGTCTTGACTATGTTCCTGCCTGTTCCTTCTGTTACCTTGCTGCCAGCCTGTTGACGAACCTGCCTGTACCTGAGACCACATTCCTGCCTGCTCCATCTGCTCCCTTGCTGCAAACCTGTTGCTGAAACCGCCTGCACCTGACCCTGCTCCAGTGTCCACATGCTCTTGACTTGTCTTCCAACGCTTCCAGTCCATGTGCCTGCACCTGCTTGAGCTCCAGTCTACAGCTGTTCCTGGGTCCATTCTAGTTCCTGCTTCAATTCCAGTCCAGCTCATCCACTAGCAACCTTGCCTGGCACTCCTGGTCCTCCTTTTCTCTATCAGGCGCCTTGAGTCAGAGGTGTAAGAAAGGCCTCCCTCTGCATATCAGACTCTACCACCAGGTACGTGACAATGTCACTACTATTGTAGGCAGGAATAAAATTAATGATGAGGCTCTATATCAGGCATAAATGGATAATTTGTGGAGATGATGCAAGGAAAATGGTCTGCCATTAAATGTGAGTAAAACTAAGGAGATGATCATAGACTTTGGAAGAAAAAGGGTTGGGGGTATGTACCAGTGGTTATGGATAGAGAGGGGTTTGAGATGGTGAGTAGTAGTAATGGTTTGTACATGTATCATGTTTGGTGGGGAAAGTGCAGCAACAAGTGTACTTTTTGAGGAGACTAATGAAAACTGGTTTGCAACAAGAAAAATATTTCTTGCTTTCTGTAGGCTAGTAATAGAAAATATTGTGACATGCCATGTCATTCCGTGGCAGGTGTTACCTGTTTATTATATTTAAGATGTAATATTTCAAAGATATTATGTGGGTTAAATGAGAGTTCTTTGACTAAGAGTGAAAGCTTTAACACATTAACGACATTTATTGGTGAGTAGTTGAAAGTCTATTGAATACACAACCATCTATCTATAGTCTACACCAAGGAATATTAGGTTAAAATAAAAGAATACAGAGTATATTCATCAAAATACAAACAGCAAACAAACATATGACAAGCAGGTATACCTTAAGTGCTGGGAGCTGATCTGATATTTACCGGTAGTGATGTCTTTAGGCCCACATCAGACTCATGACTCCTCTCCTCTATGTAAAATCCAACTAATATAGGCCCATCTCTGATTGACTTGAACAGAGCCCCCCTGATTGGTAATTCTGTTACCCCTCTCCTCCCTCTGTGTGTATATCCTCCAAGATTGGACAATTTCCCCTTCCCCTTAATTTAGCACAGCTCAGCCCCTCAATAGCACCTCCTTTCTTGGGGAGATAATTAGTTTGAAGAGAAATTAATTAAAGAGAAGGTTGTCACCTTCTCTTGAATGGGGCACTTAACTATGCATGGTCAAATTGTCCATTCCTGAACAGATCAAAGATATATTCCCAGCATATAAAACACCCTTTGACGTGAATAAATGGTTGGTTAACACAGGGGAATACAAAGCCTTTATCTAGTTAATGAATTTGGCCCTGACAAGTCTCTCCAACAGTATTCAACTCAGATGGCATCTTTTCCTTGCATTTGAATTTACGACATGTAAATAGCAGAGCATCTCCCATAACACATACCTAACATTCAAAATGCAAGTCAAAAGGAAGTGTTAAATGAATTATATTCTCAAGCCCAAAGCCTGTCATATATTTTCATCTAGATAGGTTAACCCCTTACCAACAGCAATATTTCATACACACTAATCTTATTTCTTATTCTAAACATATATATTGTTGCCTTATGAGGAGTTTATGAGTAATCTCCATTAGCAACTGGGAATATTTGTATTATAGATGTAGATATTAGTATAAGAAATAAAGAAGTAGTTTAGCTTAACCGGCACAGATGGTTTGATGTACAGGAACAGACGTCTGGTCAGCGTATATAATTCAATTAACAATACCTTTGTCTCACAGGTATGCTAAGTGTGGGTGTGAGGGAGATGTCCTGCTGTTTACCTAATGTAATAATCAAAACCCACGAACAGATACCATTTGGGGTGTGTAGTCGGTACGGAGCCGAATTCATTTGCTAGATAAAGGCTTGTGTATTCTTCCGTGCTAATCCACCATTTATCCATTTCAAAGGGTGGTTGATATGCTTAAAATATTTCTTTGATCTGTTCAGGAATGGACAATTTACCCCGGCTGGGACTATGCATAGTTAAGTGTCCTATTCAAGAGCAAACTTCCTCTTTAATTAAGTGGGCTTCAGACTAATTATCGCTAACCAATCAGTGTGGTCCTATGCAAGTCAATGAGAGATGGCCCTTTTTAAGGGGACCCCAACCCTAGGGTAATGGCAGATGAGAACTGACCAGAGCTATGGACCAATATTAGGTAACATATCAGATCATCTCCCAGCACTTACAAGGTATACCGAATTGTCATATGTCCTGTTTTGTATTGTAATGAATGTATTGTACTCTTGTTGTATTTTAAACTAATATTTTACTCCCTCACTTAGACTATAGATATTTTCTGTGTATTAGATAAACCTGTAACGTACTCTAATAAATGGTGTTATGTTAAACCTCCCTTTCCTTTGTCAATAAGAATTCTCTTTTCAACCCATATCATATCTTCTGATTAATAAATCAGAAATATAGATTTTGAAGGTTAACAGTGGCGACCACGAAGTTGAGTACAGGACTGAAAGTATTTAATATAATACCACAATTTGTTTATTAGAGATTAAGGTTATTAGGGGGAATTTAAGCTGAGTCAGCTTATCCAATCTATACAGGGAAAAATATAGGTAAATGTTTTTTTTTTATATGTTTTTATTATTAAGTGAGTATTAGATTAACTCTAAGGAGAGAATATACACCACAAGTTATTATTATTGTTTTTTTTATGTTTTGGATTTTTTTTAATAATTTTTTTTTATTATTATTAATTTTTTTTTTTTAATTTTTTTTATTTTTTTTTATTAATATCCCAAAATTATAATTTAAAAAGTTCTTTGGATGTACCCTTATATACCGGTCGATGTAAGGGGGAGGAAGTAACTTTGCGGGAAAAGTGTTATTAATTTTTTTTTTATTATTGCATTCTTTGGTGCTCACCAAGCTTCATTGCTGTCTCTAACAATTGCTTGAGAGTCCTGCATGGTGAGTACATTTATTTTATTGAAAAGACGCCAATTGAGTGTGGTCTTGGTTTTGTTGAAAAGGTTCAACAAATGTTTGTTTTAATTGAAATGGTCTATCCACTAAATGCATAACATAGCTTTAAGAAAGTAGTTTGTTTGTTTTTACGGTGGAATTTTATAAGCAGTAATATTCGCATTGTTGTCAGTTAAAGTACAGAGCTGTGGAAGTCTTGTTGCTGAATACTGAAGCTAATCTTTGAGAAAGATTATTAGTAGTGTATTAGTGTGAAATAAGGTGCACTGAGCATAGTATAATAGACCTTCCAAAAGTTTTTGTTGTTGTTTTTTTTTTGTATTACTGAATGAGTTACAAATACTAGTGTAAACACGGCTGCGTTTACCTTACCATTGTCAGCATATAGATCCTTGGGGGCTTACAGTACACATTCTCAAAGCTCTTGGTTCTATTGTCCCCTGGGTCAATTGTTGTATTGAAGGCTCAATGTTATGGTGAGCATAATTAGTGTTCCCCCACTAATATAAAAGAGGGTTTTATTGTGAGCTGAAATATTGTTTTATTTTTACTGTATTTTCTGCATTTTTATTTGAGTCTGTTTATGTTTTTTTTTTTAATTATTATTTTTAAAGTGTTTTCCTTCCCTCCTTCTATACGGTAATCTCAAAGTGGCTGTATAGTACAGGGGAAGTTAACATAATTTAGCTTACAAATTTTGCATTGTATAGATTGGTAATGGCTACCATGTCCGGTCTAGAAAGTTTTGTAGCAACGTATACTCGTAAACATAAGAACAATGAATTTGCCTGTGATGCCAAGTTAAAAGTATCTCCTTGGACTTATGTCCAGGAGTTATTTGAGAAACAAGTTAAAACAACCAAAAAAAATCAGCATAAAAGTCTAGCCTTAGCAGGTATGTATGCAGCTTGCATGGCTATGAATACTAAAATGCAGAAATTAGAAGATATAGTCTATAATAAAAATATTACAATTTCTGAGAAGGAAAAAGAGAATACAGCTTTACAGAACCAGGTACAAACATTAACTACCCTTAATCAATTAGTTAATGCCTCACAGGAGGAAAATGTTAAAAGTGTAAATTTGGCCCAGAAAGAAGTGGTACAATATAAAAGCATGCTAACTAAAGTTGAGACTGAGCTGGACCACATAACTACTGCATACAAAGTAGTCCAAAATCAGTTACATGAAGCTAAGAAAGGAACATTTATAGATCACACACACTGCACGCAAACCGAGTCACAGTTGCTACAAACAATTTCTATCCTTAAAGGACAGGCGGCTGTGGCCAACAGATGCGAACAAGGTAATGCTACGGCACCTACTTGTGCCTATGAAATTGGGGACACAGAGGAATATGAAGAGTATTGGGGAGAGGAAGATATGGGTTCCGATTCCACATTTCCTGTGGCGATGGGAGAAATCGCAGAGCCACAGGAAAATCGAGAATGCACCATTGTCATAGACCCACCAGACAACGGGGACCAGCTATCTACAAATGAGGAGCATGACAAGTTCCCCATCATGGGTAGGACCCAGATTTCCTCCTCTACTGAAGGAAATCAAACATTTTTGGGCTTTGATAGTGAAGGAAATGAGGTGATTTCCAATGTATATCCAATTCAACCTGTAAAAACCCTTATGAGTGTAGCGGATTTCATTGGCAAAATTAAAACGAATGAACACATTACTTCACATGCAACCAATGTACAACAGAGGTGTGAGCTCTTAGGTGTGCGAAATCCTAGTGACCAAGTTAAGGTGTTACAATTAACCCTTGACGCCCACACCTGGAATGCACTCCCAGATCAAATTAAGGAAGGCAAAGGGAGCTACAAAGTAACCGTGGCCGAATTGCAAAAAGTCATAAACCCCTCAGCTATAGGTTTGATGGTGGCCTATCAAATCAAACAAAGTAATGAGGAAAATCCTTTAGTTTATGCCAATAGATTGTGGGCAGCATATAACACTAACAATGGTAAAACCACTAGAGAGGACATGGAATATAAGAACCTACTGATACACAATGCCCATCCCGCTAGTCGAATAAAATGTGAGCATTTAATAGATCCTAGAAAACATAGCTATGAGGAGGTGATTGGATTAATACATAGATCATTCCATGCCATCCAAGCCTATAAACAGCACAGGCTTAAGGAAAGAGAAGAGAAACAGCTGTTTAGGAAGGTGGCTGCAGTACAATGCAGGACTACCACCGTAGAAGGCCCCCATGCCCCAGGAGAAGCCAATCCTCCATACAACCCTAACTGGGACAAAAGTTTACAAGGGAGGGGGAGGGGATATAGGGGGAAATCAGGTTATAGAGGCAGAGGCAGAGGAAGAGAAAACTCTCATAGCCACCTATCACAGGGCAAGCATGTCAGTGACACAGAAAGAGCTCCTACTTATGCAGAGTTGCGACAACAATTACAGGCCTTTCAAGTAGGCCCTGGAAAGGAAGTACAGGTAGCTTCCCAGACAGAGGCTAACCGTCATCAATGGTGACAACTACAAGGCCCCAAAATCTTAGCACCTATTTCTCTGGATAGGTGTGGGCGCCCTGTAGTGTCAGCGTTGATTAGGGGCCGTCAATGTGCCATGTTAATCGACACAGGGGCGGCGATATCAATTATGCATGACAAAGATCCCTTAAACTCAACACTATCTTCAGGAAAGCCACTGAAGCTCCAGAGCTTTGCTGGACATAATGTTGAGTCTGCCTTGTCCAAGCCCCTAACAATCCAAATTGGTGAGTTAACCCTAAAACAGCCATTAGCATTAATGTGTTTGCCAAATGAAACCAGCCTGCTGGGTTCAGACTTCTTAATTCCCAATGGATGTATGTTGGATCTGACCAACCTGTTATTATTGCAAGGGGTTCCAACTGATCAGAATAGCACCATTGTGATACCTGATTCTCACACAATTGCAGCCATCAAACGCAATGATTTAAAATATGACATACTGGAGATCATTACAGATCACCCAGAACATCAGCTTCTGCACCCTGTGATAGAAAGACATCAGGGATCCTTTGCAAAACACAAACATGACTGTGGAAAGGTAAATACGGTAATACACATCAGTGGGCCAGACCCAGTTCCGCAGAAACAATACCCCTTTCCAAAGGAAGCTATCAGCTACATACAGGAAACCATAGAGTCACTGCTTGACCAAAAGGTCATCAGACCATGTGTATCAACAACAAATGCGCCAATATGGCCGATTCGCAAAAGTACTGACAATTCGTGGAGATTAACAATCGATTACCGCAAATTGAACAGTATTACAAACAATTGCGCCCCCACCGTTGCATCTGTCCCGGATGTGTTGAGCATGTTAAATCCCAAACACAAATATTTCACAGTGCTGGACATATCAAATGGTTTTTGGTCATTACCGTTGTCAGAAGAATGTCAATACAAATTTGCATTTACATTTCTCGGAAAACAGTATACTTTCAATTCTGTCCCTCAAGGATTTCATAACTCTCCTACGTTATTTCATGCAACCATGAGAGATATTTTAATTGATTTTTCTTCTCCAAAGAATCTTTTCCAGTACGTGGACGATTTGTTGCTAGCCACATGCGACAAAGAAGAACATTTGCGGCTATTGGAGGAACTTCTGCAGATCCTAGGAAAGGCGGGACTGAAGTGTAATCCCATTAAGGCACAATTGTTGAAGGAATCTGTGTCTTTTCTTGGGATTACAGTGACAGCAAACGGACGTAAGATAGCAACGGAAAAGGTAAAAGCCATTCTACAATTACCGCTGCCAGTGAGCATCCCGACTCTGAGATCTTTTTTAGGATTGGTAAATTATTCACGGGCTTTCATCCCTGAATTTGCACAAAAATCTGCACCACTGTATGATTTGTTGAAAAAGGATACCCAATGGCAATGGACTGAGCAACACACCAAGGCAGTGCAGGAGCTTAAAGAAGCTTTAGCGCAAGCGCCAGCATTAGCCAACCCAGAGTACCAACTGCCCTTTCACATTGAGACTGCCATATCAGAGACAGCCATGTCAGCTGTTCTGTCACAGGAAATCCATGGGCAACAGAGACCCATTTCATATGCGTCTAAATTATTATCTCCTGTGGAAATGAAGTACTCTCTATGTGAAAAACACCTCCTAGTTACGTTTTGGGCAGTGAAATACTTCACATACATCATAGGACTTAACCCAGTCATCCTGCACACAACGCACACTCCCACTAAATTTTTACTCACAGACCGAGTGAAGGATGGCAATGTATCCAATGCCAGATTGGCCCATTGGGCTTTGTTGCTTCAAGACAGAGACATTAAAGTTCAACACACAAATAATCCGTCCACTAGAGCCCATGGCCTCCTTTACCAGGGAGTACCACATGAATGTGATATCACCCCACAATCATCGGCACAACAATTCTTTAGACCTTTGTCAGTAAAGGAAACAGTCCCTGAATACGCAGGCCAAATTTTCACAGATGGATCATGTTTTTACGTGGAGGGTTCTCCATGTGCAGGATTTGGAATATACTATATCAATCCACAAGCAAAGACCCAAACATCAATCTTTCGGTCATGTAAAGTCAAATCAGCACAATTTGCGGAAATGGCTGCAATCGCTCATGCCCTAGAACTGATGAAAGGGGACCAAGAAATTGTTTTATACTCAGATTCTGCGTGGGTCTGTAATGCTCTTACAGAATTTCTGCCCTTCTGGCACACCCACCAGTACATGTCCTCAGATGGGTCTCCACTTAAACATGCATCCCTGTTGAAATATATTGTATCATTGGTGCAAAAGTTGCCAGTCAAACCATGGGTGTGCAAAGTTAAAGGTCATTCAGGTACTGCCCCATACTGGGAACAAAATGAGGCGGCGGATTGCTTGGCCAAACAAGGAGCACAGGGAGGGGAGATCTGGGAAATTCCGTCGAATTTACCGGACCTAGTCTTGTGCCCCAGTGTTTGTGCCCTCACAAAATCCTGCATAGTAGTTCCGGATATTTCGGACATACAATGCCAGGATGACAACATTAAGGAAATAATGCAAAAACTGCAAAATGAGACTGGAGAACTCTCTGAGGGGAATACTTTGGCAAAATATATAAAACACCTCACATTGTCAGAAGATAAAAAGGTATTGTTACATCATGGAGATGAAGTAACTTGGGTGGTTCCTGAAAAATACCAAAATGAAATGATTTACATAGTGCATGACCTGCCTACTGGGGGTCATCAAGGGTCAGAGAAAACAGGTGAGCGGCTCAAGAACATAGGTTGGTGGCCTTCCATGATGGCAGATGTGAAGCAGTATTGTGACAATTGTATTGTCTGTGCACAGGTTAACCCCGCACCAAGGAAGATCAATGCCCCTTTACGAATTAGACTGAAAGAAGGGCCATGGAATGCCTTACAAATGGATTACATGGGACCCTTGCCAGTCACTTCTAGAAACAACAGATTCATTTTCGTAGTCACAGATTTATTTTCTAAATGGGCAGAGATCTTCCCAACCAAAAGTAACACTGCACAAAATACGGCTAAGATTTTAGTGGAACAGGTGTTCAGTAGATGGGGGCTCCCAGGATCAATAGAGTCAGATCAGGGGACCCATTTTACTGGAAAGGTGGTAAAAACCTGCCTACAGATGTTAGGGGTGGAGCAAAAATTTCACATTCCATATCACCCAGAATCTTCAGGTCAGGTTGAAAGAGCCAATCGGCAGATTAAGACAATGCTAAAAAAATTTGTACACATCAATGGTAAGAACTGGGATAATCTGCTGCCATTACTGGCCATGGCCATCCGAGCAACCCCCTCATATGCTACCCGGCTGACACCCTTTGAAGTGCTGACAGGTAGACAGATGAGACTCCCTGAACATCTCTGGCTAGAGATGCATACACCTACCATAGACAGACTGTCAATGGACCAATACCTCCTTAAACTCCAAAAAGCGGTAAAAGAGATCCATGTATTTGCCGCAGCACAAATGGGTAAAAGTCAAAAGAAAGCCAAGGCGTATTTTGACAAAGGGGTTCGAGAATGCACTTGGGCCATAGGAGACCGAGTTATGTTCTTGGAACTACGTCCCCTGGATCACAGTCTAAGTCAAAAATGGAGAGGTCCATTTTCTATTATTGATAAATTAAGTCCTTCTGTATATAAAATCAGAATAGAGGCGGGCAAAAAGACACAAGATAAATGGGTTCATGCGAACCAACTGAAACAGTTCCATGGAGCCAAAGAAATCAACTAAAATGTGCTGCTTTCTTTCCTTTTAGAGCCATGAAGTCGATGTGGATCGTTATCCTGCTCCAGCTGATCACAACTACCAAGGAAGAGGAGACTGGACCACTCATCAGCGTGATCGTTGACAAGAATCCTGTCTACTGCCTAGAGGGGGAATCCATTTTATTACCTGTGGCCATTGTAGGGACTGTGGGGAAGCAAGTATATTGGTGGAGTCCCATTGATAATCATCTCGTCTGGGGTAACGGCGTCGCAGGGAATATCACTGACTACCGGGATAGAGTCATGAGTTTTCAGAATGGATCCTTGTTGATTCAAGAGACACGGTTGAGTGATGCCGGAGAGTGGAAATATTCTTTTGTTATCTCCATCCCCTTGTCCAGCAACACACAGGCATCCACTCTTCAGTACGTCCCAGGAAAAGTCACCTTGCACGTGTCCCCAAAGACTAACACCCCTGCTCCTACCATTTTGCCCAAAAATACAGCTGCAATCCCCTACTATGAACCAACATCCTTGGAATGCCCATCACTGCAAGAGGGACCACCTAGTGGCCTAACGGCAACATCAATCCCTGGAATTCTGTTCAATAACGTTAAGTTCATTCATGTACCCGTGGTACTTAATTTGTCCCAGTGGAACATGGCTGAATTTGGCTCATGTGCCCGGACAAATGTGTCTCTGTTCTACTCCTCCTTGCTGGTAGATTTGATTGCCTCCCATGCAAGCCGAACTCAGGACCCATTTGCAGAACCAAACCTCACTCCCCATAGGGGCATTTTCAGATCCAGAAAGTTAAAGGGGTTGGACAGCATACTTGGGTCCATCCCAGGACTTTTTGGATCTGGCATGTCAATTTGGAACCGAGCCGATTTGTCAGCGATTCGCAGGCATATCGGAAATTTTGAACAAAAAGAGGGTCGGCAAGTGCTGAAACCAGTTCTGCAGGGTGTTGAGGGGCTTGCAGAGGAGGAAAGGTTTACGGTGTATAACATGAAAGATATTGCCCAGTTGTTTGAAAAGACACAACAGAAAATCAACGAAATCATAAACATAAATAATCAGAAAGCTAGAGAGGATGGTATGGGGAAAGAGGTAATATGCACTGCGTATGGAAATTTTGTTTTAACCAAGGTCACTAATATCATCCGAGATATCCAAGCAGGTAAAATCCCTGATATATTAAGAGATACCGACCTTACCCAATGGTATTGTACTCACACTAATAATAGTGGTGGAATGAATGTACATTCTGGAGACAAGTGCAAACCTCTGCCAGTTTCCACAATTCGAAATATAGGGATAGTAACACCACACCCAAATAGAGGGCCATTTGCTTGCAAGAAGAGCCCGTCCCTGTGCGCCTACCGGGACCTAATGTATGTTTCCTTCACCATGTCGCTGCCAGTGTTCCATCCACAAGATGACTACTTTAACACGATGGCGTCCATACACTCCCTCGGGTACCTTGAAAACGACGTGTACAAGGAAAGGTTGCACCTCCCCGAAATGCTCATTCAAGTTCAAGGGCGATGGAAAGCACCACACACTGCCTGCTGCACTGTCAAAGACAATAGGTACTTATGCCGTTGTGATGTGTTTGAAATTGACACTCCAGTCTGTGGTCTAAGCAATGACCCGGATCCCACCGCCAAAGTAGCGAGGGACCCCCAACTGGAAAGTCCACGCCACCCACCTCAAGAAACCAGCACAAGTGAGATGGAAGCTAACTGCCCAGTGAAGCTGTCAAAATGGAGAACACCTAGCACAAAGGTCACCTACCACATGGATGGACTGTACTGTGTCGTTACCAATCACCAGACATTTCTCTATGGGGGTCAGTCGTGTCCCATACCCTATCCAAATTTTTGCTTCATTCCACACGAGTACACTATTATTGGGCAAACTGTAGTAACCCCCATACCAGTGTTAACAGAAGACTATATCATTGAGAGTCCCCCTGATGTCCCAGATCCTATAACCTATCTACCCCATTTTGATATAAAAATTGATACTCTGTCAGTAAACCTTCACAATCTGCTCGCAAGGAAGGATACCCATATAATTCAAATTAGTAATGATATGGAGAAAACAGGGAAAAGGTTGAATGAACTTTTACATGATGGGGATTTCAGTTTGGTCACCACCAGGACCTGGGTAGAAATGGGAATAAAAGGTCTTCTCATATTGCAGTGTGGGGTACTGTTATTTATGACGGGTATGGTGATATATCTCGGCCGACTTCTAAGATGGCAGAGAGAGAAACTGAACTCACTAAGGCCGCGTACACACGCGCGGACTGTTCGCCCAACCTTGTTCGGCAAACAGTTTCATCAAACAGTCCGCTCAAAATTTGCATGAGCGGACTTGCCCACACACGAGCGGACTGTTTGACGAACAAGGTTGGGCAAACAGTTCGCTCAACTTTTGAAATGAACGGACTCGCCCACGTAAGGAGGAGGCAAATCCGCCCATTTCAAGCGCGTGTACAGGTAGGCGGGGCCCGCGAAGGAGACTTCGCGGGCTCCGCCGCCTGGAATGGGCTTAAAGGGGAACCCCAACGCCGAAAAAATCGGCGTGGGGGTTCCCCCCAAGTCCACACCAGACCCTTGTCCGAGCACGCTACCCGGCCGGCCAGGAAAGGGGGGCGAGCGAGCGCGCCCCCCCTCCTTAGCCGTACCAGGCCGCGTGCCCTCAACATGGGGGGTGCCTTGGGGAAGGGGGGGCCGCGCGGCCCCCCCACCCCAAAGCACCTTGTCCCCATGTTGATGAGGACAAGGGCCTCTTCCCGACAACCCTGGCCGTTGGTTGTCGGGGTCTGCGGGCGGGGGGCTTATCGGAATCCGGGAGCCCCCTTTAAGAAGGGGGCCCCCGGATACCGGCCCCCCACCCTATGTGAATGAGTATGGGGTACAATGTACCCCTACCCATTCACCTGTGAAATAAAGTACAAATAAAAACACAACACAGGGGAAAAAAATATTTTATTGCACAGCCGGGGGTCTTCCGTCTTCGGGGGTCTTCTCGCCGGACTCCTCCGCTATGTGTGTGTAGCTCTTTTGCCAGCGGAGGAGTCCGGCTTTCTTCCTCCCCGCCGCCGGCCTCTTCTCCCGACTTCGGGGGTCTTGTCCCCCTCTTCGGTTCTTCTGCCGGGCCACCGCGCCTGGTCCGGTGGCCCGGTCTTCTGTCGCCGTCTTCCGTCGCCGCCTTCGGTTCTTCTGCCGGGCCACCGCGCCTTCTTGTAGCTCTTTTACAGGCGGTGGCCCGGTCTTCTGTCGCCGCTGTCGCCGCTGTCGCCTTCCGTTCTTCTTCTTGTTCTTCTTGTTCTTCTCCAGGAGATGTTGACACGTCGCTCCCTCCGGCCGGAATGCCAGAGCCGCCCTGCGCTGTGACTTATATAGTGACAATGGGGCGGTGTCACATGGTATATGTCACATGGGTTGGTCACATGGTGACCCCGCCCCCTTACGATGTCATAGTCCCCATGTGACATCAACCCATGTGACCAACCCATGTGACATATACCATGTGACACCGCCCCATTGTCACTATATAAGTCACAGCGCAGGGCGGCTCTGGCATTCCGGCCGGAGGGAGCGACGTGTCAACATCTCCTGGAGAAGAACAAGAAGAACAAGAAGAAGAACGGAAGGCGACAGCGGCGACAGAAGACCGGGCCACCGCCTGTAAAAGAGCTACAAGAAGGCGCGGTGGCCCGGCAGAAGAACCGAAGGCGGCGACAGAAGAACGGAAGACGGCGACAGAAGACCGGGCCACCGGACCAGGCGCGGTGGCCCGGCAGAAGAACCGAAGAGGGGGACAAGACCCCTGAAGTCGGGAGAAGAGGCCGGCGGCGGGGAGGAAGAAAGCCGGACTCCTCCGCTGGCAAAAGAGCTACACACACATAGCAGGGGGGTCCGGCGAGAAGACCCCCGAAGACGGAAGACCCCCGGCTGTGCAATAAAATATTTTTTTCCCCTGTGTTGTGTTTTTATTTGTACTTTATTTCACAGGTGAATGGGTAGGGGTACATTGTACCCCATACTCATTCACATAGGGTGGGGGGCCGGTATCCGGGGGGCCCCCTTCTTAAAGGGAGCTCCCGGATTCCGATAAGCCCCCCGCCCGCAGACCCCGACAACCAACGGCCAGGGTTGTCGGGAAGAGGCCCTTGTCCTCATCAACATGGGGACAAGGTGCTTTGGGGTGGGGGGGCCGCGCGGCCCCCCCTTCCCCAAGGCACCCCCCATGTTGAGGGCACGCGGCCTGGTACGGCTCGGGAGGGGGGGCGCGCTCGCTCGCCCCCTTTCCTGGCCGGCCGGGTAGCGTGCTCGGACAAGGGTCTGGTGTGGACTTGGGGGGAACCCCCACGCCGATTTTTTTCGGCGTTGGGGTTCCCCTTTAAGCCCATTCCAGGCGGCGGAGCCCGCGACGTCTCCTTCGCGGGCCCCGCCTACCTGTACACGCGCTCGAAATGGGCGGACTTTCCGAGCGGGAACAGTCCGCTCATTTCGAAAGTACAGCGGACAGGCCCACACACGGGCGGACTGTTCGCTCAAACACAGTTTCAGCGGACAGTTTTTCGGAATTTCCGAAAGACCTTGTCCGTCCAACTGTCCGCTGAAACTGTCCGCTGAAAGCCCACACACGAGCGGACTGTCCGCCCAAACACTGTTCAGCGGACAAGGTTGGGCGAACAGTCCGCCCGTGTGTACGCGGCCTAATGGAGATTAGACATAAACAATTACTCACTTAAGTGTGGCGTCGTTTCATTGGACTCAACTTGCCACAAGGGGTCATCTGTTGCCTTATGAGGAGTTTATGAGTAATCTCCATTAGCAACTGGGAATATTTGTATTATAGATGTAGATATTAGTATAAGAAATAAAGAAGTAGTTTAGCTTAACCGGCACAGATGGTTTGATGTACAGGAACAGACGTCTGGTCAGCGTATATAATTCAATTAACAATACCTTTGTCTCACAGGTATGCTAAGTGTGGGTGTGAGGGAGATGTCCTGCTGTTTACCTAATGTAATAATCAAAACCCACGAACAGATACCATTTGGGGTGTGTAGTCGGTACGGAGCCGAATTCATTTGCTAGATAAAGGCTTGTGTATTCTTCCGTGCTAATCCACCATTTATCCATTTCAAAGGGTGGTTGATATGCTTAAAATATTTCTTTGATCTGTTCAGGAATGGACAATTTACCCCGGCTGGGACTATGCATAGTTAAGTGTCCTATTCAAGAGCAAACTTCCTCTTTAATTAAGTGGGCTTCAGACTAATTATCGCTAACCAATCAGTGTGGTCCTATGCAAGTCAATGAGAGATGGCCCTTTTTAAGGGGACCCCAACCCTAGGGTAATGGCAGATGAGAACTGACCAGAGCTATGGACCAATATTAGGTAACATATCAGATCATCTCCCAGCACTTACAAGGTATACCGAATTGTCATATGTCCTGTTTTGTATTGTAATGAATGTATTGTACTCTTGTTGTATTTTAAACTAATATTTTACTCCCTCACTTAGACTATAGATATTTTCTGTGTATTAGATAAACCTGTAACGTACTCTAATAAATGGTGTTATGTTAAACCTCCCTTTCCTTTGTCAATAAGAATTCTCTTTTCAACCCATATCATATCTTCTGATTAATAAATCAGAAATATAGATTTTGAAGGTTAACAATATATATATATATATATATATATATATATATATATATGTATATGTGTGTGTTAGAAGGCTGGCCATTGGCTAGCCTGCATTTGTAGGAGGAGTGTGGGGCTTCTTAATCCCCTCCTCTCCCCCTATGTTCTCGTCAGCTGCATTTCCGGGTTGTGGGCTTCATTTCCGGGTCACGTGTGTGCGGCGGCCGGTCACTTCCGGTTTAGGTCAGGGCGCTGTATTCAAACAGCGTGCGTGTTCTGCTGGCCTCCCGGGGGTCTGCATCAGCATCCGCGGTGTCGGCCGTTCGTTTGCGTGGTGTCCAGCGGTCTGGTTGCTCCTTTTTCCCCTCGACAGCTGTTCGGCTCAGGCTTTCAGGGGTGCACCAATCGGAGGGCCTTGGTGCTTTTAGCATTTGGTAAGGTAGGTCTGGGGTTGGAGTGGGGGGTTCTTGCAAGGGATTTTTTCAGGGGTGGCTGGGGCAGGTTCTGGGGGGATTGGTGGTGATGGCTCATGGCAGGGCATTGCTTGTCTTTTGGCTGGAGTCTGGAGGGGGGGAGAGGGTTTGTTGGTATTATTTGGGGGGGGCAGTTGCTGCTGTGGTGGGTTTCGGGGGGGGGTCGTTGGTTTTTTTGCATTTATCAGTTTGCTGTTTGGTTTTCATTTCTGCCGCCACCCCACACACAGGGTGCTCTTCTCTCTACAGGTTATCCAAGGTTGCTGCGTTTTCATCCAGGTATGTAGTGTTTGATGCGTAAGGGGGGGGGGGGGGCTCAGTAGCTGTATCATTTCTTTTCATTGTTCTACTGGGGGGGGCACGGGCACCTAGGCGCAAGTAGTTGCACCGACATCGTCATGCGCCTTGCTGAGCTTGGTAGTCTCTCAGCCAGGTGGCCAATTCAGCCTCACATGGGCTGCCATCTTGGCCCACCTGGGTCACATCAGGGGGTGCACTGCACCTGGGTCAGGGCCTGCTAGGCAGGGTACTGTGCTCAGTTCTCGCCGGTGGCTGCAGGTCCTCACTGGCAGCACCACTTGCCTCAAGCTGGTTGTTCCTCAGCTGAGTGGCCACGTCTAGCCCCCTCATTTCAGGCTGCCGCTCATCTCTCACTGGAGGACCATGTTCTGGTAGTCTCGGACACGGTTAGGTGGTCTGGGTTCATGTGTCTCATAGGGTCTGCGGTACTGCCTTTTGGTCTTGGTTCCCAGGCAGATGGGCAGGGCGCACACGGCCAGGTTCGCCTCACACCCTGCACCATGGAGCTGGAGTTGTGGGGGTTCAGCGGGTGTTAGTCCCAGCTGGGTGACCATGGGTCAGCACTTGTTTCCACGTCACGGTGCAGGTGCTCAGGGTGGTTGCCTCCATAGGGGCTCCACTTTTGTTCTCCCACCACAGAGCACGTTCCACTCTGGTCAGGTGGTTTCTTGGGTCAGTACGTCATAGGTTGATTCCAGCTTGCATCCGTTATTATTATCTAGGACATTCGTGGTGGTGTTACAGCTGGATTCCTCTTCATTCAGGAACGTTCAAGGTGGGTTCTGTTAGCTTTCATAGGCTTTAGTTAGGGGGGGTTACATGCTAGGATCTGTCACGTCTACGGATCCGTACAGGCTGAGGTTTTCGTTTTTAATTGATTGTATCTGCAATCTTCTCGTCTGTACATTCATACGTCATACGTTGCACGTCACTTACATTCCTATTTCGTACCTACCATGGTCTGTAGGTACTAAGCCCTGAGTTTTCATTTTTAATTTCTTGTTCTAGCGCCACAGGTTGCTTGGGCTCGTGCTACACTCACGCAGGGGGTCACCGTCACTAGCATCTCATGCGTTATGTTCTGTGTTATCAGCACCATTCACCATTTCGGTTAGGTTAGGTAGGTTTGGGCGTGTCAGGTTGTGCTTGATGTTTTGATTGGTTTTTCTACAGATTGGATCATGTCACACGTCTCGGAAAGTGACGAATTTGCGTTCATCCCATCCACTCCGGCTAGGGCTTCGGAGCACGGCAGTACACCATCTTTGAGGAGTTGGACCGTTCCTAGGCTCATGGCTAAAATCCGTGGCAAAGGCATTCCTTTCAAAGCCTCAGCCAGGAAAGCGGAATTATTTAGACTCCTCTTTTCAGTTCCTTCCCAGCCACAGCCCGCCACCAGCGTGGATCAGGCATCCATGGTCACGTCACTGACGCAGATCCATGCGGTATTGAATACCTTGTTCACTTCTGTTCAGCTGTTGCAGGACAGGATGGATGTACTGGAGGCCCGTCCAGCCAGTGCGGTGTTGCCGGTGGCTTCCCCTGGTCTGGTGCGGTCTGCAGGTAACAGCAGTGGGCTGGTACCTTTGGTAGTTCCTTCAGCTTCTGCCTTGTTGCCTTCAGTTTCTCCTGATCATTTCATTCCGGCTAATCTGAAGAAGGACATATTGGAGGGGAAAGATGTCAATCTGGCGTCTCTACTCATTGCATCGCAGGATGTGGTAGAGAACAAAGCTTATGCTTGCGGGGAAGTTTCGGTGGTCCTCAGAACCCGTGATCCCAGGCTTAACCGCAAGCTAAGCATTGCTGAATTCGTACTGGCGTTCTGTATTTTTAGGGATGTCATCTGCACGGTTAGTCCCGGCAGGAGGGAGGAGCTGGACCTCTACCTACACAAAGTGGTTGATTTGGGCCACAAATATGGCGGTTCAACATTCTATGATTATCATAGGTCTTTTTCTTCCAAAGTGGCGGCGATGTGGGCTCAGTTCCAGTTGGTAACATGTTGGAGTAACATTGACAGTTATTCTGGAGGCACTTTGCTAGTCAGAAATCTCCTACTTGTGCTAACTGTCAATCAGCAGCCCACACCGCCAATTGGTGTCCCAATCTGGACCACCCAGGGGTTTCTGGGGCTCACAGGTCAGGTTTTAGCGGTCCTTCCTCTGGGCCTTCGGGGCAATTTGACAAGCTCGGCAGGCCCATCCATTTGCTGGGTAAGGCTCAGCTTTGTAACAATTTCAATTATTCTACCTGTAATTCCAATCAATGTAGGTTGCTGCATGGGTGTGCCAACTGCTTTAGGGCTCATCCTAAAATCACTTATCTGATCAAGCCATCCGGGGGGGGGCGTCTTGACTAAGCCGGGTCAATATTCCCAGGTTGGATTTTTGGTTATGCCATCATCCTTCCCCAGATTTCAGGCGGTTCTTGGTGGATGGGTTTTCAGAGGGGTTTCACACGGGTTTAATCACCCTCCCGTTACAGTCTCACGAATGTGCCAATTTTGTCTCTGCTGCCGACAATGCAGGTGTGGTGGATCGGCTGTTACAAGATGAGCTGTCTAAGGGGTTTGTGATTGGGCCTTTTCTGTCCCCACCTTTCAGTATGTTTAGGGTCAGCCCCATTGGTGTTGTAAAAGGGAAATTTTCCAATAAATACCGTTTGATTTACGATCTGTCGGCTCCTCATTCTCATATTCCTAGTTTGAATTCTCTTATCCCATCTGAGGAGTTTTCCTTGCAGTACGCATCAGTGGATTCTGCCATTCAACATATCTTGCAGTCAGGCAGGGGGACATGGTTGTCGAAAGCAGACATCTCTGACGCTTTCAAGCTCCTCCCGATCAGACCGTCTCTCTGGCAGTGGCATGGTTTCAAATGGCGGGGCAGTTTTACTTCATGACCAAGCTTACATTTGGCTCCAAGAGTAGCCCTTGGATTTTCAACAATTTTGCTTCTGCACTTAATTGAGTTTTGTCTACGCAGTTGGGGTGTGGCAAGGTTATTCCTTACCTGGATGATTTCTTGCTGCTGGAGTTCCCGCCTCAGCCTCCCAAGGATCTTGCGGTTCTCACCAAGCTATTCAGGGATCTGAATGTCCCCTTGGCTACCCACAAGGTTGAGGGGCCTTCCACAGTGATTACCTTTTTGGGGATCACTTTGGATACTGTCCATATGATGGCTAGCTTACCGCAGGACAAGCTGGTGAGGATCCGCGGGTTCATTCATAAGTTGGTCAGGTCTCCGGTGTGCTCTAAAAAAGAGCTGCAGTCGCCTTTGGGTATGCTCAATTTTGCCATGAGGATCATTCCTCAGGGCAGGTCATTTGTGTCTAGACTCCTAGCCCTCCTCCCACTCTTCCGAGAAGCAGACTCGGTAGTGCGGTTGCGGGCTAACGCTAGGGCCGATCTTCTCATGTGGGATCGGTTCTTGTGTGACTGGAATGGGATTTCTTTGTTCATTCATTCTCCTACGTCAGATTCCCCCAGGGTTTTTTCGGATGCCGCCGCTTCGATAGGATTCTCTGCTATTTTCGGGGACCAGTGGCTTGCGGGCCCCTGGCCGCCGGAGGTGGCAGACATTCCGGGTTTCTCATGGACATCTGCTCTGTTTGAGATTTTCCCCATTGTGGCTGCTGCCTGCACTTGGGGTCCCTCATGGTCTGGGCAGACGGTTATTTTCTTCACAGACAACATGGACACGGCGGAGATCATCAACAAGGGGAGGTCAGGTTCTCTTGTGATTATGGCATTCATGCGCAGATTGACGTGGTTAGGCCTTAAATGTAGTTTTCATTTCCAGGGGGAGTTTAGTAGTGGGGTCTTTAATGGGGCTGCTGATGCATTATCTAGGGCTGATTTTCAGCGTTTCTTTTCGCAGTATCCACAGGCAGATCGGAGGGGCATGCCAGTTCCGCCATTTGCCCTGCTGAGGTTGGATTAGACGCTCTAGGTGTTCAAGCGGCCGGCTTAATCAATTCATCATTATCCAAGAACACGCTCATGGCTTACAGAATGGCTTGGAGATGTTTCAATGGTTTCAGGTCCCTCTTCCCTTCCGATAGGGTGGGTGATGTCAGTTACATTCTGGCTTTCATGGCTTATTGCCATGATAAATTGTCTTTTTCCTTCAACACAATCAAATTATACCTCGCTGGGGTCCAACATTTCTTTTCCCTGCTCCATCCTGAGTTTCTGTCATTTTTTGTGGCTCATCCTATTAGAGCGATGCTTAAAGGGATTCAGAAAACGCAGGGGAGGGCAGCTGTCACACGGTTGCCTATTTCAGGGCAGTTGTTCCGGGGGCTAGCGGATTTACTTTCCCTCTCACCCTTTGGGTTGGGTCCTAGTTTGGTCTTAAAAGCAGCGATATACCTTTGTTTTTTGGGTTCCTGAGGCCAAGGGAGGTATCTCGTGCGGGGCGTCATGCACCAGTTCTCCAGAAGCATAGTCTCATAGTCTCACCAGGTGGCCGGAGCATTATCCACTTCAGCTTCCCAACAATAAGAACCGCCAGGTGGGGGCAGGGTTTTGTTATTAAGTTCTACAGATCTCACTCTGACTGGTGTCCAGTGGAGGTGTTAGATCAGCTCATGGGCTTATTCACTGCAGCTCCTCCCGACAGCCCTTTACTACCCTTTCCTTCTCAGGGCCTCTCCTCCAGTCAGTTCATTTACCATGTTAGAATGTTGGTAGGTTGGGGCTCAACCCAAAGCAGTTCTCAGGACACTCGTTCAGGATTGGCGCAGCTTCCGCAGCTTCCAAACAGGGGGTCCCTTCCCATGTCATTAAGTACATGGGACGTTGGCAATCATCATGCTATACTAGGTACATTCCGGATCCACATGCTGAGGTCAAACGGGCTTTTACCATGTTGTTAGGTTGATTATTTCTTGTTGGTTTCATAAAATCACTTTTCTTGATCATACATCACGGGACACAGGAGCTTCATTATATAGTGGGTTATATAGGCACCTCTGGTTATTGGACACTGGTTAACCCCCAATTAAGGAGAATTCCTCCCCTATATAACCCCTCCCATATGGGAGGCACCTCAGTTTTTTCGCCAGTGCCTATGGTGGTTGGTCACGTAAAACATGTGCTATGAAGAAAGCTCTGTGCAGGTTCTTGCGGGAGCCTAAGGGCTACAACAAACCGGATCCATATCTTGGGCTGATATTTTGACTCCCAAGATGATATGGTACCCGGGCCTCGTCATCTGAAGAAACAAGGTTTTGCCTATAAGTCCTCTCCTATTGGAAGACTGGGCTCCGGGAAAACCAGACTTGGTGTACTATTTACATAGTGGCACGAAAGTTTCTGGCAGAGTCTTTTACAAGGTCCAGGTAGGAGGTTCTTCTGAGAAGGAACCCCAAAAAAACCTGAAGGTTGGCACAACTCTGCCCAGCGTGATTGGTGAAGGCTGGAATCTGTCTGTTTTCAGCAATTCCTGCGGCGAGGACAGGTAAGGGAAGTTAATCCTATATAAATTATATTATGGATTTCTTCATTGAGTAGTTGTATGTCTTACCTGGTTTCCACCACTAGAGGGAGTAAGAGCAGCCTGATGCATACTTACATGCCTTTCAGATACACACGCTCAGTGAAGCCTGGTTCTCCCAGATGACTCACATCTCCACTGCAATCTCTGCCACAATGAAGGTAATACAGGGGTCCCACGTAGTCTGGGGGTCCCACGCAGCTCCGATGGCGATTCCCTTCCCCCCTGGATACCGGCGGTCCTCGTGCACGCGTGCACTCCCGTGCTAATGGAGGAGGGGGGAGTGTGGTTGCGAGCCGTGCACGTCGGTGTGCACGGCGCTGTACTGCACAGGCGCCAGGTGGCAGTTTTAAAAAGCCCAGAGCGTCAGGGGGCTGTAAGTGGAGACACAGGAGCTGTGGGCAGTAAGCATCCCAAGGGATTGGATCCAGGCAAACCTAAGACACCTACTCAGCATGAGGTTGTGCAGTTTAAGCCTATATATTTATTGTGAGGCTTTAAGCACAACAGTGATTGCACTTTGTACTAGTACCTCTGCTTTGTAGCTTAGGACTATGTCTCCTCATAAGAGGGTCTCAGGGGGAGGTAACAAGGGCACTGGTAAATCACCTAGGTCTAGAGGTTCTAAAAATGCCTGTAGGTTACCCCCCCCCTGCAAGACTGGAGCCAGCCTCACAGGATGAGTCAGTGCCCCTGTCAGGTTTTGCAGCCTCTCCTAATATTTCAGCCCCGGTATACGTCACTGAGGACTCCCTTAGGGCTACATTGGAGGGTTTTGAAGGGAGAATCATGAATTTTATTGCAGCTTCCCTGAAAGATAGCAGGAAAAGGGGTAGATCGCCTCCCTCTGCTGAGATTCCTCTTTCAGATGACACTTCTGACAATGAGGAGAGATCCCTATCTTGGGACAGGGATCTTGAGCAGTTGGATGAATCAGAGGAAGAGGAGAGAGTCCCCTCCTCCCAGGTGCTCAGAAAGCAGGTGCAGTATTATACTGAATTGGTGCGTACCACATTCAGAATGCCTGCTGCTGAAGTCGCTACATCCTCTGTTTCTTCCCTGGGAGTCAGGAAAGTCCCACAGACTGCCTTTTCCTTTCCAATTCATCCCTTAATGGATAAATTGTTGTATGAGGATTGGGGACATCCCGATAAACTGTTTGCTCCTCCTAAAAGGTTTTCTATGCTTTATCCTTTGGAGGAAAGTTTCACCAAGAAATGGGGGGGTCCCATCTGTCGATGCGGCTGTTTCTTGCGTGAATAGAAACCTGACCTGTCCTTTGGATAATGCTCAGGTATTTAAAGATCCAACTGATAAGAAGCTGGAAACATTATTAAAAGCCTCCTTTTCCATGACTGGCGCTGTAGTGCAACCTACAGTCGCAGCTGTGGGGTTGTGTCAGTTCCTCAAGGAACAGGTTAAGCGGATGCTTGGCCTCCTTCCCAGTGAGGAAGTGGAGAATTATGCAGAAATACCTCAAATTCTGTGTTTCATGATTGATGCGATTTTGGATTCTGTCCAACAAGCATCTCGTTTGTTTCTCCTGTTGGTACACATGCGAAGGGCCCTATGGCTAAAGAATTGGGCAGCTGAGCTATCATGCAAGAAGCATTTGATTGGGTTCCCGTTTAAAGGGGAACGTTTGTTTGGAGAAGAATTTCAGGGGGTAAATTTACTCTCCTTCCAGTCAAAAGGAGCAAACGTCCATCATTTAGGCGTTCTCTCTCTCCCGGAGCATCAAGCTCTAAGCAGTGGCGACGGCCTTCTCAACCCCCCTCTACAGGAAAAGCTCAAGGCCGGGCCCAGGGGCAGAAGAAATCCTGGGGACGAAAGCCTGACAAGCAGAGCCCAAAAGCTTCCTTGTGAAGGGGCGCCCCCGCTCGGCCGAGTGGTGGGAAGGCTCCTGCAGTTTGCGGAAGCCTGCCGGGAAGAGATCCGGGACAAGTGGGTGGTCTCTTCGGTATCTCTGGGCTACAAGCTGGAGTTTCCACCTTCTCGCTTTCTAAGGCTTTCTAAGGTCAAGGTTTCCCAGGGACCCAGTAAAGCAAAGACCGCTATTTCTGGCCTTAGATCACTTACTATCCCAGAGGGTGATAGTAGAAGTGGACTCAGGGTTTTACTCGAATCTCTTCACCGTTCCAAAGCCAAATGGAAGTGTCAGACCTATCCTGGATCTAAAGGATCTGAACCAGTTTTTACGCATCTGCTCCTTCCGAATGCAGTCTATTCGCACTGTGGTCTCCTCCCTGCAAGGGGGAGAGTTTATGGCATCAATAGACATCAAGGATGCATATCTCCATGTGCCAATTTTTCCCGCACACCAAAAGTATCTAAGGTTCGCGGTAGAGCGGCGCCATTTTTAAATTTGTGGCCTTGCCGTTCGGGCTCGCTACGGCCCCTCGAGTCTTCACAAAGATTCTGGACCCTCTCTTGGCAAACCTAAGAGCTCAGGGTATAGCCGTCATGACTTATCTAGACGATTTGCTTCTCATAGAGAAAACAGTAGCGCTCCTGAACCACAGTGTTACCAGAATGCTAGAACACCTGGAATGCCTAGGTTGGTTTATAAACCTAGAAAAGTCGCCCCTACAGCCTGCTACCAGGTTGGAATACCTAGGTATGGTTATCGACACCGCTCAGGGCAAGGTGTTTCTACCAAGGCCAAAAGCCTTGGCCATTGGGGATCTGGTGCGCCTAATTCTGGGCAGAAGATCTTCCCCCATTCGGTTGTGTATGAGACTGTTAGGGAAAATGGTCGCCTCCTTCGAGGCCGTTCCATTCACCCAGTTCCACTCAAGGCCTCTGCAAAGATGCATCCTTGCGGCTTGGAACAGGAAGCCCCAGTCCTTGGATCTTCCTATGCGTCTATGCCCGGGGACATGCAAGAGTCTCGTCTGGTGGTTACAAACTGAGAATTTGCTGCAAGGCAAAACTTTTCTTCCTCTTCCATGGAAGATTGTTACTACAGATGCCAGCCTGACAGGCTGGGGAGCAGTGTTGGAGGAGACGTGCTCGCAGGGGAAATGGTCTGCGATTGAGAAGCTATTGCCCATAAATGTCTTGGAGATCCGGGCAGTTTATATGGCTCTCATAAATTGGTCTTTCAGACTATGGGGTCTCCCTGTTCGGGTTCAGTCCAACAATGCCACAGCAGTGGCCTATATCAATAACCAGGGCGGTACCAGGAGTCTGGTTGCACAAAAAGTCTTCATTCCAGGAGTGGAAAATTGGCAGGCGGATTTTCTGAGCCACCAGCAGTTGTGCCCAGGAGAATGGGCTCTGCACCCCGACGTGTTTTGGAACATACGTCGCAGGTGGGGTACTCTAGACGTAGACCTGTTTGCCTCCAGGTTCAACAGAAAACTGGACAAATTTGTGTCAAGGACAAGAGATACACTCGCTCAGGGGTCGGATGCTCTGACAGTTTCCTGGGATCAGTACAATTTGATTTATGCCTTCCCCCTGTGCATGCTTCTGTCGCGGTTCCTGGGAAGAGTCAAGAGGGAGACAAAGTCGGTTCTTTTGGTAGCCCCGGCTTGGCCCAGGCGACCGTGGTACGCAGAGATCATGAAGTTGGCAGTAGGCAGGCCGTGGATCCTCCCTCTCCGGCCAGATCTGCTCTCACAGGGTCCAATTTACCATCCTGCTTTACACAGTCTGAATTTGATGGTTTCGCTGCTGAGACCCACATTCTGAGAGACCGTGGGCTTTCGGGGCCAGTCCTTTCTACTCTGGTCAATGCCAGAAAGCCGCCTTCCAAGCTTATTTACTACAAAATCTGGAGGGCATATGTTTCCTGGTGTGAACTCAGGGAATGGCATCCTAGAAAGTATGTCATTAGCAGGATCTTGGCCTTCCTCCAGTCAGGCCTAGAAATGAATTTGGCCGTAAGCACTATCAAGGTACAGATTTCCGCCTTGTCAGTGTTTTTTCAGAAACCATCTGCATTGCATTCCCTGGTGCGGGCTTTCATCCAGGGGGCTATGCGGATAAGGCCGCCAGTCAAACCTCCAGTATGCCCATGGGATCTGAATTTGGTTCTCTCGGCTTTGCATGGGCAACCTTTTGAACCTTTGCATCTGGCTTCGTTAGTTCTTTTGACTAAAAAATTGGTTTTCTTGGTAGCCATATCCTCGGCTAGAAGAGTGTCAAAACTAGCAGCTCTCTCCAGCAAAGAGCCTATCTAATTATTCATAAGGACCGGGTGGTAATCCGTCCCAACAGGTCCTTTCTGCCTAAGGTGGTTTCAGGATTCCATTTGAATCAAGATGTAATCCTACCATCCTTTTTTCCAGACCCACAGTCCGCAGAAGAAGAATCTTTGCACACTTTGGATGTGGTAAGGGCAATCAGTATCTATCTTCAGGCAACTGTTCAGATAAGGAAAACTGATTGCTTTTTTATTCTGCCGGAAGGCCCTAGGAAGGGCCAGGCGGCATCAAAATCCACTCTCTCAAGGTGGATTAGACAGATTATTTCTCAGGCCTATAGTGTTAAAGGGAAGATCCCTCCTTTTCAAGTAAAAGCGCACTCAACTAGGGCTGTAAGTGCTTCTTGGGCAGTGCATCACCAGGCCTCCCTGGCTCAGATCTGTAAGGCTGCAACTTGGTCATCAGTCCACACATTCACCAGATTCTATCAGGTGAATGTCAGAGTGCAAGAGGATATCGCCTTTGGGCGCAGTGTACTGCAGGCTGCAGTTTAGGTCCTCCGGTCCATGGCGGTCTATAATTATGATCTGTGTCTCCCTCCCCTCAATCTGAGCATTGCTTTGGGACATCCCACTATGTAATGAAGCTCCTGTGTCCCGTGATGTATGATCAAGAAAATAGGATTTTTATATACAGCTTACCTGTAAAATCCTTTTCTTGAGAGTACATCACGGGACACAGGGCTCCCGCCCCTCTTGGCTTTTACGTGGTTTCTTATTGCTTTGCTACAAAACTGAGGTGCCCCCCATATGGGATGGGGTTATATAGGGGAGGAATTCTCCTTAATTGGGGGTTAACCAGTGTTCAATCACCAGAGGTGCCTATATAACCCACTATGTAATGAAGCTTCTGTGTCCCGTGATGTACTCTCAAGAAAAGGATTTTACAGGTAAGCTGTATATAAAAATCCTATTTTATTCGTGTCTTTTTGCCCTCTTTTAAGTATGCCCTCATATACTTCTCATAAGGCAACACAGGACATGTGCATGATGAAGTTCAAAGGATAATAAAGACAGCTCAAAATATTATAGGTATTTGCCTATCAAATTGTTGGGTATTATGGACATTGGAGAGCAGAGATGACTTCCTAGGGCATACTACATTTTAAAGGATATTACCCATCCTAGTTTTGAGTATTTTAGGATGCTACAATTGGGAAAATATTATAGTAGCTCAGTGTGTGTTTTAATGCTGATATGTGATTTGTTATGTTCTGTTAGAGCTTGCCTGAATTTCATTTTGTTGACCTTGATGCTTCTCTATCCAAAACTAAAAAAGTTTTGGCTTTACATTCACTTTAATGACAGGGGAAAAGAAAATCAATTTGTGCAAGCCTAAACTGTGAAAATGTCCAATGTGTGCATGTGGGTATCGGCTTGCCACTCATCCACAGTACATTTACTGAGGACAGGCGGCACAGCCAGAGGGGATAACATGCACATATATCTTTCAGCTTCTGCTTTTGGTCATGGACCCACTGATCGGCTATAGCCAATCACAGATCAGATAAACAGAGCAGTGATCTGGATGTTTCTTCTCCCTGTAAACAGGTGGTTATCTCAAATGGAACCCGATAGGGCTCTCCCTTTTCCCCCTTGTTGTATATATTGGTATTGAGTATAACGATTCATAAAAAATGTAGACATACAAGGGATTAAAGTTGAGGAAACAGAATATAAGATGTCAATTAAGGATGGGCTTTATGTTTGAGTCAACCATGAGTTCAACTCAAAAATTGTCTGTTTATCAGTTTGCCGAACAGGGAACAAATTCAAAAGCCACGGAACACCCTTTAAAAGTGTATGGGAGTAATCAAACATGCTAATTTTAAAGGCTTATATGTATGGTATTGTCATAAAAAGTGTTTTGGAACCTGGGTCCTGCCCCAGGGGCCATGTATCAATGCAAAAAAAGTTGTAAAAGTTTTTTCGGGAACAGTGGTTTTAATAATGCTTAAAGTGAAACAATAAAAGTGTAATATTCCTTTAAATTTCATGCCTGGAGGGTGTCTATAGTGTGCCTATAAAGGGGCACATGTTTCCCGTGTTTAGAACAGTCCATGAGCAAAATTGCATTTCTAAAGGAAAAAAAAGTAATTTAAAACTACTCGAGACTATAATGAATTGTTAGTCTGACAATACACATAAAAGTTAATTGATAAAAACTGCATAGAATTTCCCCACAGGGGAACCCCGAACCAAAATAAAATAAAAAAAATCTTCAGGCCTGGTATGGAATCCCCGCACCAGAATGTCAAAAAAATGGCATGGAGTCCCCCCAAAAATCCATACCAGACCTTTATCCGAGCACGCAACCTAGCAGGCCGCAGGAAAAGATAGGGGGACGAGAGAGCACCCCCCTCCTGAACCGTACCAGGCCACAAGCCCCCAACATTGGGAGGGTGCTTTGGGGTAGCCCCCAAAGCACCTTGTCCCCATGTTGATGGGGAGAAGGGCCTCAACCCCACAACCTTTGCCCGGTGGTTGTGGGCGTCTGCAGGCGGGGGACTTATCGGAATCTGGAAGCCCCCTTTAACAAGGGGGCCCCCAGATCCCGCCCCTCTCCCATGTGAATTGGTCATGGGGTACAAATGTACCCCTACCATTTCTCAAAAAGGTTAAAAAACACAAGAGACGGTTTTTGACAAGTCCTTTATTAATTTCTTCTTCTTCCCGCTTCTTCTTCCATCTTCTTTCTTCTGGTCTTCCTTCGGTGTTGTTCTTCTTCCTCCACCTTCTTCTTCTCCATCTTCTTCTTGATGTCAGAGGGGGTGACACCCTGTTTACGTAAATGGGTGCCCCCGCCCCCTCTGACAACAGGGGGAAAGCCACAGGGAAGTCCCCGTGTGTCAGAGGGGGCGGGGTCACTGGGTGGCCCCACCCTCCGTTATATAAGAAGTGTCAGAAGAACCGAAGCATCACGCAGCGGAAGACTCCCAGTGAGGCAAATCCTGCGGACGGAGCACAGAAGAAGCCAGAGCAAGATGGGGGATGAGAAGAGCGGAGGAAGAAGAAGAAGATGAAGAAGAAGATGGAGAAGAAGAAGAACACAGAAGGAAGACCAGAAGAAAGAAGATGGAATAAGAAGCAGAAAGAAGAAGAAATTAATAAAGGACTTGTCAAAAACCATCTCTTGTGTTTCTTAACCTTTTTGGCACTTTTTTGTGAAATGGTATGGGTACCCCATTACCAATTCACACAGGGGGTGGGATCTAACCCCCATAACCACCAGGCAAAGGTTGTGGGGATGAGGCTACCCCAAAGCACCCTCCCAATGTTGAGGGCATGTGGCCTGGTACGGTTCAGGAGGGGGCGCTCTCTCATCCCCCCTCTTTTCCTGTGGCTTGCCAGGTTGCGTGCTCAGATAAGAGTCTGGTTTGGATTTTTTGGGGGGACCCCATGCCATTTTTAAAAAAAAAATTGGCACGGGTTCCCCTTAAAATCCATACCCAGGTCTGGTGTGGATTTAGAGGGGGACCCCCACGCAATTTTTTAAGAAAAAATTGGTACGGGTTCCCCTTAATATCCATACCAGACTTGAAGTGCCTGGTATGGAATTTAGGGGGACCCCACTTATTTTTTTTAAATTTTGGTTCGGGGTTCCCCTGTGGGGAAATACCATGCCATTTTTATCAATGAACTTTTATGTTTATTGTCAATTCATTATAGCCGTGAATAGTTATAAATTTAATTTTTCCTTTAGAAATTGTATTTTTCTGTCAGACTGTTCTAAACACGGGAAACATGCACCCCTTTACAGGCATACTATAGACACCCCCAAGTATGACATTTAAAGGAATATTACACTTTTATTGTTTCACTTTAAGCATTATTAAAATCACTGCTCCCGAAACAACTAACATTTTTAAAACTTTTTTTTTTGCATTGATACATGTCCCCTGGGGCTTTAAAATTAGCACTTTTGATTATTCATGTTCGTGTCCCATAGACGTTAACGCTGTTCGCGTGTTCGAATGAATTATCTGCATGTCAATATATGCAGATGATTTGCTACTATATATAACTAATCCAGTGGTGACAATACCAAATCTCATCCAGGAATTTAACCGTTTTGGAATATTGAGTAACTTTAAGGTCAATTATGACAAATCAGAAGCCCTTAATATTACATTATCAATTAGTACACTAGATCTTCTCAAAAAAAACTTTTCTTTTAAATGGCAGAAAGAAGCCATTAAATATTTAGGAATATATATTTCTAGAGATCTAAATAAACTCCAAGAGCTTAATTCTTAGCAGATAATGCAAAATATAATTAGGATACTTCAAAAATATGATAGAATGTTTTTTTTTTTCCTGGATGGGAAGGATTAATATTGTAAAAATGAACATATTGCCAAAAATATTATACATATTTCAGACAATTCCAATATATTTTCCAACAAATTTGCTGGATCAGTTATGAAAAGCTGTAGGGAGATTAATATGGGCGCATAAATCAGCTTGATTTAGAAGAGATATATTAATTAGGACAAAAAAGGATTTAGGCTGGGCTCTCCCAGACTTTTCTAAATATCTTTGTTCTGTATTTTATCAGGATATCAGGATAGTGGACTGGTTCCATAATGGAGAAAATAGGCAATAGGGGGAAATTGGAGGAAGATGCCACTGTCATGAAATTGAAATCATTAACCTGGATAATTAGAGATAGAGAACATAGACCCCCCCCCCCCCCCCCCCAAGAGAGAAATGCCATTGTTGATCAACAATGTTTTCAAGGTCTGGGATGCATTATTGAAAAGGGAGACTTGGTCCACTTATATTGGGCCTATGACACCTTTATTTTGCAATCCTGAGTTTCCACCAACAATGGAAGCCTTGGCTTTTTTTAAATGGCATAGATGTGATGATGTGTGGGTGGTTCAGACCCTGATAGAGAATAGGCTACTCCCTTTGGAATCCTTGGGTTTGGAGAATAAGACCAAATGGATGCAGTATCACCAACTTTAAACTTATACCCAATCTTTGATAAATAAAGCTTTATTAGATATATCATTAACAGAATTTGAACAATTATTATTTCAAAAACAAAGATAAATACATGTATTATCTACATTATATAAATATTTGGTTCCAAAAAAAAAAAAAGGAACAGGAATCAGCCTATTTAATTAAGTGGGAGGAAGAACTTGAGATGACTATCCCTAGATCAAAATGGGAAAGAACGATCCTACTTACACATAAATTATCTAAATCAAATAGACATCAGGAAAGGAATTATAAAATCTTAGCAAGATGGTATAGATGCCTGGTAAATATGCATAAAATAAATAGGGAAAATGAGGAGGTATGTTGGAGATGCTTAAATGCAAAAGATACAAAGTCACATATGTGGTACTATTGTCCAGGGGTCCAGACATTTTGGTCAAGAATCTATGATGTGTAGCATGCCATTACAGGTGTAAATGTACAGCCAGATATATTAGTTTCAGTTGTGTCAATCTATGAAAGTTCTAAGAAAAGATATCCTAAGATTTATGTTAACAGCAGCAAGAAACGTTATAGCTCGAAAATGGAAAAAAACAATAGATCCCTCAATTGAGGAATGGGTGTGCGAGATGAGCGAGATGCAGTCACTAGAATTGACGATAGCGGCAGAATTAGGTCTTAAGGAACAAACCTTAAACAATTGGCAAATATTGAAAGAGTTTAGAACCTCAGCAATTTTAAAGTGGTAGTAAACCCGCTGAATTTTTTATTTTTTTCATACCTGCAAGGGAAAAGGCATAATGAGCTAGCATGCACCTCATATTAGCTCATTATAAAATACTTATCTTAGAATGAGACATGTTCGCTCTGCGTGCTTTCCGGATATCGTGGCTCCGGTGCTGTGAGTGGCCGGCGCAGCGATATCGTCATTCCCGCACATGCTTGCTGGAGATTTCTTTCCGGCAGGGTCCGTCATCTGCCGGGCTTCCAGCCAAGAAACCCCTGTGCGCATGCGCCGCAATCTGTGGCTCATTGCCAGGGGAATAGTGAAATAATATACTTTACAACCGCTTTAAATTATCTGTAGATCTTACAGTGACCTCGCCCCCCCCCCCTTTTTTTATTGTTTTATTTATTTTTTGTTTGTTTGCTTTGTGTGAATGTTAGAGTAGAGTGAATGATGTCGAGTAAAACTATGGAGTAGAGTGAATTACATAGTTATAACATGGTATTATATGCATGAATTAATTGTAAAATAATTGATTATATACATTCTAGTTAGTATAAATTGGATAATTATAGATTAAGTAAATGTAAATTGTATTCTTAATATATCCAAGACATCTTATGTGTATGGGTAAATAAAAAAGAAGAACCCCCAACAGGGATTCACACTGCGCTAGAATAAGTGAGAAACGGGAAAAAGGAAAAAGCAGCTAGCATTAGAGTATAGATACACCAACTCAATTACAAAAGAAAAAATGTGCAGCACTAACAAAGCTAAATAGCCATTAGAAAATACTTACAATTAAATTGATATTGTAAATAACTATGAGATATTTTATAATAATAGAAAAAAATATAAATAAAAAATTCACGTGAATTTTTTTTTCTATTATTATAAAATATCTCATAGTTATTTACAATATCAGTTTAATTGTAAGTATTTTCTTATGTGTATGGGTATTGGTTGTGTAAAATGGAAAAATGTATAAAATAAAGATTGTATAAAAAAAAAAACGAGAAAAAACAGCCAGATCCATAAGTAAAATCAGCAAGTATTACACATTACGTTTGGTACGCTCTGCTGAAGTCACAGTTTTATTCCCAAGTGCTTTATTATCTACTAAAACATGAGTGTATTTCCTCCTTTTTTATTGATTAAATTACTTCTCATTTAAATGGGATTACACTATGTGCCTACATCTTCTTCCTTTTTATAAATCTGTTCTATTGGATCAACTATCCATGTGGCTTTCTGTCCATTACCTATCCCATTGAGGTCCATTTTTGGAGTTGGTCTTCTGGTTGGAAGTCGTGTCCTCTGTGACATTTGGGTGTGTGGTCCTACAAGCCTGATCGACCCATTGGGTATACACTCATTTGGGTTCAATTGCTCCGGTAAGCCTTTTGACTCTGGTGGTGAATCACTTATCATCAGGTTTGGGCATGTTTTCCTTTGTCACATCGTTATCCAGTTTAAATGTCAAGTTATTTTGAACATCAAGCTAAGTATAAAAGAGAATATTCCTGCGCCTAATCAAAGAGTAATCTAATTGTTGCACCGCTGCACACACTGAAATGGGGTACTTGAACCCCAATTGGAGAAGACAAAAGGTAAAAAGGTAGTGGTGCGCGGTACTATGGTGAAGAATCTAGTTAAAACAGGTTTAATATATTCAATAGGTACTCAAAAGATTAGAAGATAAATGTAATATCGTCTCCACTACAAGTAATAAATGGAGCGTAGAAAAAGAAAAGACAATATATGTATATAAAAAATATAAAAAAAATATATATATATGTATATATAGTGAGGGACCCTCACTCCTATGCGTAGTAGTATTTTGAGTGGTAGACAAATGGATAAGAAAAACAATTAATGATAAATAAGACTGGTGGTCCCAATGCGATTTTTTAGGTAGCAGGGTTGCATAAAGTGGCAGTGCTGAATATAAAGAAGGTCCGTGAAAATAACTACTACTGTATTTGTTTCAGTGACTAAAGTACTATACATAAAATAGTGGACGAAATAAAAAATATATAAAGTGAATCACCATGCGATTTGTTAAAAATGACGAAAAACGCATACAAAGTGCTAGTGCTGAACAATAAATAGATCTGAAAAGAAAATCTGCTAAGTCAAAGTATATGTGTAACAGTGTACAAAAGTAATCATTAGCTATATAAGGCAAAAGATGTAAGTAATGCTTGCCTTGTGACTAAAGAAATCGCATATGGTGTTAAAGCCAAAGGAGGGTTAAGCAAAGTGACTCTGTGCGGGTGTCTTTATACCATAGACTTAAATATCGGTGCAGTGCACTAAATTGAATCATACAATCAAAGAAAATAAATCAAATTGTTAAATCAAAACAAAAACACATAAACGATCCAAGTGTTGGTGAGAGGGAAACAACCCTCTGGGAATAATCCAAAACAGAAGGAAAGAGGTGCACAGTGTTTGAAGCTATAAAAAATATAAAAAAACAACAATGGAACAGTAATCCTAGTTAAAATTGTCCATTCAGCTGGTGCAACAACAAGTGGCGATTAGCCCAAAATCGCATGTAACAAGACAGTCGCCTGCAATGCTGGTGCTTAAAATATATGTGCACTATAAGGTAGAGATTTAAACAGTGATAATGGTGATGGTGGATATCTCCCACGTGGTCCTGTGTAATCAGAATATGGGTGTCCCCTTACCTTACAGCTGTAAGGTAAAAGCATATGGTATATGTATCCTCAGGGTTCCTGGTGGTCCTTATCCCTCGAGGTCCTATTCACGTGTCCCCGGGTCCTGGCGTCTCCTGCCTACTGTGCCGTATTGGGCTCTGTAAGTGGTCCCTCAGCGGTACTTCAGCGTGGGGGGGGGGGGAATTGGTGGTATACCTCGGCGGTTTTATGCAAGGGGTTAAACAGATAAGGAGGAAGGGAGCCCCATAGTATAGTATTTTTCAACAGTATTGAAATTTATTTATAAAAACAGCTTTGGTACTCACAAACAGACAGAGTTTTTGTATGGTGTATAAACGAGCCTCGAGCTCGATTGCGTCACTTCCGGTAGCGTCCCGACTAGTGTTCGTCACGGTCACGTGACTTCATCAGGGGATTATTTTGAACATCGTTTTGGATATCTACAATTTATTGTTTGGTTCACCTGTCCAAACACTAAGGATCATAATTTATATTTAAAATATTTTTTTTTTCCTTCACTTCATTGGACATCATTCACTCATATTTTGATTGTGTACATAATATATAATTTTTTTGGTTTATTATACACGTGTATTTAGTGTCTATACACATTGCCTGCATATATATATATATGTTGTCTGAGTTTCTTCCTGGATAATTTATGTGCACTTTATGTATACATATATATATTTTTTTCAGTTTATTTTGAGATTTATTCTGAGCGCTGCACTTACTGTTCACATCCTTTATTAGATATGTTTTATAGCAGAAAGTAGAAACTGTTTTTTTTGAAGGGGGGGGGGGGGGTTGTCTTTTTTTCTTATATCATTTTTAAAAACCTAGTGGTGATCAAATACCATAAAAAGAAAACTCTATGTGTGTGAAAAGAATGATCTAAATAATATTTGCTTACAGAGTTGCAAGACAATGCAATTGCCAGTTAACCGCTTATCGACCAGCCACTGTCATTTTAATGTGGCAGGTCGGCACGATCCCTCGAGCCGTCATAGCTATACATCGGCTTGTGGGATTGGGATAGCAGGCACGCTGCGGGGGTGCCGATGCTTGTGGCCAATGGTCTTGGTGACCGCTGGCCACAATTGATGTGGGCATGAGAGGCAGAACAAGGAAGTGTGTGTGTAAACACACAAATCCCAGTTCTGCTCTGTGAGAAGTGACAGATTGTGTTTTCCTAATAGATAGGAACCACGATCTGTAATTTCCTCTAGTCAGCCCCCCTTCAGTTAGAAACACATAGGAACACAGTTAACCCCTTGATCACCCCCTAGTGTTAACCCCTTCCCTGCCAGTGACATTTTTACAGTAATCAGTGCATTTTTATAGCACTGATCACTGTATAAATGTGTCCGATTTGTGTCTGCCATAATGTTGCATTAAAATCACAGATCGACGCCATTACTAGTGAAAAAAAATAATAATAATAAAAATGCTATAAATCTAACCCCTATTTTGTGGACGCTATAACTTTTGCGCAAACTAATCAATATACGTTTATTGTGATTTTTTTACCAAAAATATGTAGAAGAATACATATCGGCCTAAACTGAGAAAAAAATCGGCTTTAAAAAAAGAAAAATCAGGATATTTATTATAGCAAAAAGTACAAAATATTGTGTTTTTTTCAAAATCGTCACTCTTTTTTTTAATAGCGCAAAAGATAAAAACCGCAGAGGCGATCAAATGCCAACAAAAGAAAGCTCTATTTGTGGGTAAAAAAGAATGTCAATTTTGTTTGGGTGCAGCGTCACACGACCGCGCAATTGTCAGTTTAAGCGACGCAGTGCCGCAAAGAAAATGGCCCGGTCATTCAGCAGCCAAACCTTCTGGGGATGAAGTGGTTAAGGTAGCGCAGTGCTGAATTGCAAAAAATGCCCTGGTCATGAACATTCCGAAGGTCAAGTGTGTGTTAAGGACTAACATTTTTTTATGAGTCAGGAGAAACAGAGAATTCACTGAAATAGACAAACTGTCTTGTTATGCTATTACAGAGCACATGCAGTTTTTAAACCCTCCAGTGCATACTTCTCATTCATTCTTGCTAATAATGCTAGTGGGTGTTTTGCTACCTTTTGAACAGGCGCTTGTCTCATCTTTTAGGTAACTGTGTTAAAATATCCTATTCCAGCTGTAACACTTGTTTTACAAGAGCAGTGTTTTTGTCTGACACAATATGGAACAACATTTGTCATTCGTTATCAGGGGTGATATATTTGTTAGCCTGCAGAGAAACATCTGCTGTGCTTTAATCTCCAGTGTGCAGGCCAATATTCATAGGATACAGCTGCATACAATCAGAGTATTATATGGGGCTGTCCAGTTTGACATGCAGACTAGTTGACAGGCAAATAAAAAGTTTTTACATTTTTTTTTTTTTTTTACTATCTACCTTTTACATATCTATTTATAGTGATTTCATAGATGCATCCAAAGCTATATGTTATGCTTGTGCTAGCTGTGTTAGTGAGCTTTATTTATATAGTAGAGGCAATCAAATGATTAGCATAATTATAGAAATGATGTGATACTCTTGAATATACTGTCCTAACAAGGATGTTATAAATATCCTGCTATTAATTAAAAAAAATGATGTGAATTCTTATAGCAGTTCTGTTTATAGATTTCATGTAATGTCAAGTTATACAATAATATTCTTGAACATATTTGGTAATATACACATTTTTGTTTTTCTCTTTTAAAGCATTGTATTGATGTTTTATAGAAGGTTTTACAAAAGGTTCAAAACACATTCAGACAAAAAGAGAAAATATTTGGATACATTGGATATTTCAGTGCTGTACAGTGTCAGTGTCCAGCTAAACACAGATAATTATAGATAGATAGATAGATAGATAGATAGATAGATAGATAGATAGATAGATAGATAGATAGATAGATACAAAGACTTGACTTAGACAATGCTTTGCATTGAAAATTAAAGAGGAACTACAGTCTTCTCACATAATTTGTAATAAAAACATCTTTACCATTCTTAAGTAGTGATGGACGAACTTCCGTCGGGACATTTCGCGAATGCGAACCGCGAACGCGGCCGATAGTTCACAAACCGTACCGTTCGCGGCGGACCCCATTGACTTCAATGGGAGGCGAACTTTACAAACCTGCAGGTCAAATTTGCAGCCACAAAATATTTACTAGCTGTGCACACATAGTCCCACCACATGGCCAATGACATAACACATGTATGAGGTGAATCCGGGATCGACAACTACAAGCATTCTTTTTTTAAATGTGAAATTGTGACAATTCAGGACTGTGGAGCACATGAAGGCAATGGAGGAGAGGGAAGGTCAGGGTAGGCAAAGAAGAGGGTGCAGGAGATGATCAACCACACTGTGATAGAGAGCACTGACATCAGCAGCGTGACATACAGCAATGACACCTGCACTGTGATAGAGTGATCTGACACCAGCACCGTGTTAGAGAGCACTGACACCAGCACCGTGATAGAGAGCAGTGAGCACTGACATTAGCAGCGTGACATACAGCAATGACACCTGCACCGAGATAAAGTGATCTGACACCAGCACCATGATAGAGAGCACTGACATCAGCAGCGTGACATAAAGCACTGACACTAGCACCGTGATATACAGCACTGACACCTGCACCGTAAGCAGCCCCAGGAGGAAGTCAGCATAGCACAGGGATGGTGGGAGCCCCTCATAATGAGCATAGCACAGGGATGGTGGGAGCCTCTCATAATATCCACAGCAGAGGTACAGCCCCAGGAGTAAGTCAGCATAGCACAGGGATGGTGGGAGCCCCTCATAATAAGCAGCCCCAGGAGGAAGTCAGCACAGCACAGGGATGGTGGGAGCCCCTCATAATATGCACAGCAGAGGTACAGCCCCAGGAGGAAGTCAGCACAGCACAGGTATGGTGGACGCCCCTCATAATATGCACAGCAGAGGTACAGCCCCAGGAGGAAGTCAGCACAGCACAGGGATGGTGGGAGCCCCTCATAATAAGCAGCCCCAGGAGAAAGTCAGCACAGCACAGGGATGGTGGGAGCCCCTCATAATGAGCATAGCACAGGGATGGTGGGAGCCCCTCATAATGAGCATAGCACAGGAATGGTGGGAGCCCCTCATAAAGAGCATAGCACAGGGATGGTGGGAGCCCTTCATAATATGCACAGCAGAGGTACAGCCCCAGGAGGAAGTCAGCACAGCACAGGGATGGTGAACTTTACAAACCTACAGGTCATATTTTCAGCCACAAAATAATTACTAGCTGTGCACACATAGTCCCACCACATGGCCAATGACATAACACATGTATGAGGTGAATCTGGGATCGACAACTACAAGCATTCTTTTTTTATATGTGAAATTCTGAAAATTCAGGACTCTTGAGACAATGGAGGCGAGGGAAGGTCAGGGTAGGCAAAGAAGAGGGTGCAGGAGATGATGATCATCACCAGCACCGTGATATAGAGCACTGACACCTGCACCGTGATAGAGTGATCTGACACCAGCACCGTGATAGAGAGCAGTGAGCACTGACATTAGCAGCGTGACATAGAAGGACCTTTGTGCAACTAGTAGGTTGTGATTAGCAGACTGTACCTCAGTCCCTATACTGATAAAGGATTGCTGCAGAATTGGGCAGCAGTCAGCAGTAGTGCACATTAACCCTATATATTGTGGACCTATACCAGTCCTTAAGGATTAGCAGACTGTACCTCACTCAACCCTGTATACTCTAGTACGCTATACCTTACCAGTCCTTAGAAGGACCTTTGTGGAACTAGTAGGTTGTGATTAGCAGACTGTACCTCAGTCCCTATACTCATAAAGGACTACTGCAGCAGAAGGGCAGCAGTCAAGTATAATATTCTTTCTATATTTGGAAGAAAGAATATTATACGTGTACAGCCCTATTACCATACCAGTCCTGAAAAGAACCTTTGTTGACCTAATAGTAACAGCTACTGATTAAACTGACTGTCCCTCACTGCCACACACAGCTTCCTGTCTGCCCCTATTTAAACTGACAAAACACAGGCTGCTGCAACAATAACTTGAATAGCACTCAAAACTATATCCTGTGCTACTTTACCATACCAGTCCTGAAAAGGACTTTTGTGGACCTAATAGTAACAGCTAATGATTAAACTGACTGTCCCTGCTGCACACAGCGTCCAGTCCCTCTCTGCACTGACAAAAGACAGGCTGCTGCAACAATGACTTGAATAGCAGTGCCTCAAACCTATATCCTGAACTACACCTATACCATGCCAGTCCTTAAAAGAACTTTTGTGGACCTAATAGCTAGCTATTTGGGTCACTGCAGTCTCTCCCTGCTCCACACAGCAACCTCTCCCTATAGTGACATACGAAAGAATGTAAAATGGCCGCCGGATCGGGTCTATTTATAAGTTAGGGGGAATGTCCAAGTGTCCATGTGCTGTAATGTCTCAATTGGCTGTCCTGTACCACATGATGGATGTGTCATCATAGGTCAAAGTTCTTTTACACAGTAAACACGTAAGTCCGCCGGGCGAACAGCGACAATATTCCGCCGATCGGGCGGGCCGCGAACAGCCGAAATTCACCGCGAACCGACTGCCGGGTGAACCGTTCGGCCATCCCTATTCTTAAGCTTCCCTCTAATCACTTTACATATTATTTTATATATACTGTAATTCTGTACTTGCCAAATATGCTGCAGAAATCTCCCTCCACCAAGTCTGGCTGCATTCATTTTAACTGTTGGCAGCTGAAGCTGCTGCCTGTTCACTTCCTGGATTTATACAGACACCCAGAGACACACATCCAACTCTGCAGCTCTCATTGGCCTCTTATGATTCATCCTCCCTCCTTTCCTGGCAAACTCTCAGGATAGTGAGAGAGAGAGCTGTGCATGATGTCATAAGTCTAGGCTTTTTAGCAGACAAGAAACAGGAAGTGGGCTGTATAAGGTATTTATTGGCAATAAAAAGTAAAAAAAAAGATCCAAAGTTAAAACAACATGGGCAGAGGATTTAATTGATGGGGAGATGACAGACCTAAAATTTAGGATTTTCCTTTACCTTCTGCCTCAGTGACAATAGTGATCAGGACAAATATAGTGGTATATCTCCCAAGCAGGGACACAGATAGCAATAAAAATTGGCAGGAGATCTAAACCTTTTCTACTCTATTTAGAACTAAGAATGATTTGCCTTTATATATACTTTAATTGTTTTGTAAAATTATAGAATAGATTCTAGTTTAGCACTTTATGACTAAAGGTTTGGAAGCATTTCAAGGAAATAGGCCATGATTAGGGATGAGCTCGATGTTCGAATAGAACATAAGTTCGACTAAAACATCGGGTGTTCGTCTGTTCGCCGAACAGAGAACATTATGGGGTGTTTGCGGTAAATTTGTGAGATCGCAGTGCATGCTCTATGATGATTGGCCAAAGCATGTACCTGACCTGCATGCTTTGTGCTTTGGCCAATCACAGTGCACTCTGCTGAGAGAGCCATAATAGGCCAAAGGGTGCCTTTGGCCAATCATGGCTCAGGGGGACTAAGTCCATGTCCCATATATATATATATATATATATATATATATATATATATATATATATATATACTCTGTATTCAGTGTAACACAGCGTATTGAAGTGGTTCAGGGGCACACTGCACCAAACTTTAAAAAAAATGGCATGGGGGTCCTCCAAAATCCATACCAGGCCCTTCAGGTCTGGTATGGATTTTAATGGAACCTCGTGCCACATTTTTCAAAATAAATGGTGTGGGGTCCCCCTGTGATCTATACCAGGCCCTCATATGAGCATGGAACCTGGCAGGCCACAGGAAAAAGGAGGGGGATGAGAGAGCACCCCCCCTTGAACCATGCCAGGCCACATGACCTCAACATGGGGGCCCCTTGTTAAAAGGGGCTTCCAGATTCTTATAAGCCCCCTACCCCTACAACCACTGGGCAAGGGTTGTGGGGATGAGGCCCTTATGGACCCCAAAGCACCCTCTCCATGTTAAGAGCATGTGGCCTTCTACAGTTCAGGAGGGGGCACGCTCTCCCCCTCTTTTTTGTGCATCCTGCCAGGTTGCATGCTCGGATAAGGGTCTGGTATAGATTTTGGGGGGAACCACATGCCATTTTTTTTAACATTTTGGCGTGGAGTTCCCCTAATATCCATACCAGACCTGAAGGGTATGGTAATGGACTGGGGGGGAACCCACACCATTTTTTTCAATTTTTTATGTATATTGCCAGGATCTGACATTACATTACAGCCGTGAGCAATTTTAAATTCCATTTTTTTTCTTTAGAAATGTAATTTTGCTGCGGTACTGTACTGTACTAAATTATTTTATAAAAAAAAAATCAAAGTGCCTTTTTTCCTAATCAAAATACAGCTGTCTCATGATCCAGGTTTTTCCCAGTCTGTTTGCAGGGAAACAGTGGCAGGAGGAGCTTCTTGCCCTCTGCTACTGGTAACATATTCAAATTGAAACAGCCTTTGGATATAGAGTAAAAATAAATAATTATTATCAATAAATTGTTTCCAATCTTCAAACAAATATACATTTGAAATCAGAGCTTTATTATTTTTGGCAATAACATTGTGGGGTGGATTTTTGCCAGTCATAGGCTGTGTCACTGTGGGCTGAGTCATAGGCTGTGTTCCTTGAATAACAGGGAGGTGAAGCCTCCATCAATCAAGATGTAATATTCCACCCTCATTGTGTTTAGCTGCTTAGTGGGCATAGAGGAGGAGGAGGGAGTGGCTGTCATTTACCAGTGTGTATACACCCACATGTGTGACCCTATATTCACATGGGATGCTCAGGTGTGATAAAGGAAGCAATGTTCAGCATAGAAACACACTGAAAACTGAGCATGTGCACTAGCTGCCAACACCGCTCTGCAAAATCCCCAACTCCAATGGGGACATAGATTGAAAGGGGAGATAGAGAATAGCAGGATCAATCTGTTTCTTTGCAGAATACAGAAAATTAATCCCATAGTGACCGAGTGAGTATGAACATCGTGTAATACAGCATTTGTTGATGGTTTTTAATTATGTGTGTTTAATGACACTTTAAACGCATGTGGAGATCATAGAATGAGTTTCAGAATCTCATCTTCTGATCTAACATAAAGGCTAAAAGCTAACATAAAGGCTTTTATGCTCTAACTCAGGCTGGCTGCCACATAGGACCCACCTAAATATAAACATTTTACATATTAAACCATGCACCTAGAAATTACAACACAGAAATCCAAGAATCCAGAATCCAGAAAACAAAAATCTGAATAACATTTTTCTGGCAATCCACTCTAGCAAAACAACCCAGTTATGACAGTATATAAACAACCTAACATTGGTAAATACTGTAAGCACTTAGTAATAGCAATGTAATCATTAAATAAACAAAACAATAAAAAAAAAATATATATATATATACACACACACACATACACACATTGCCTTGAAAAAGTATTCATACCGCTTGAAATTACAGCCAAAAACGTAAATGTATTTTGTTGGGATTTTATGTGGTTGACCAAAACAAAGTACCTCATAATTGTGAAGTGGAAGGAAAATTATAAACAGTTTTCAATATTTTTTTTACAAATAAATATGTGAAAAGTGTGGCATGCATTTGTATTCAGCCAATACTTTGTAGAACCACCTTTAGCTGCAATTACAGCTGCAAATCTTTTTGATTGTGTCTCTACCAGCTTTGCATATCTAGGCATCGATGCCCATTCTTCTTTGCAAAATAGCTCAAGCTCTGTAAGATTGGATGGAGAGCGTCTGAACAGCAATTTTCAAATCTTGCCACAGATTCTCAATTCACTTTAGCTCTGGACTTTGACTGGGCCATTCTAACACATGAATATGCTTTGATCTTAACCATCCCATTGTAGCTCTGGCTGTATGTTTAGGGTCGTTGTCCTGCTGGAAGGTGAACCTTCGCCCCAACCTCAGGTCTTTTGCAGACTCTAACAGGTTTTCTTCTAAGATTGCCCTGTATTTGGCTCCATCTTCCCATCAACTCTGACCAGCTTCCCTGTGCCTGCTGAAGAAAAGCATTTCCAAAACATGATGCTCAAACTACCATGTTTCACAGTGGGGATGGTCTGTTCAGGGTGATGTGCAGTGTGTGTTTTCCTCCACACATAGAGTTTTGCTATTAGGCCACAAAGTTTAACTTTGGTCTCATCTGACCAGAAAACCTTTTCCACATGTTTCCTGTGTCCCTCACATGGCTTCTCCCAAACTGCAAATGGGGCTTCTAATGGCTTTCTTTCAACAATGGTTTTCTTCTTGACACTCTTCCAGAAAGGCCAGATTTGTAGAGTGCGCGACTAATAGTTGTCCTGTGGACAGATTGTCATGTGGTCATGTGTCCTATGGTCAGATTCTCTCACCTGAGCTGTGCATCTCTGCAGCTCCTTCAGAGTGACCATGAGCCTCTAGGTTTGCAGTTGTACCATACTCTTTCTATTTTCAGATAATGGATTGAACAGTGTTCCATGAGATGTTCAAAGCTTAGAATATTTTTTTATAACCTAACCCTGCTTTACAATTCTCCACAACTACATCTCTGACCTGTCTGGTGTGTTCCTTGGCCTTCATGATGCTGTTTGTTCACTAAGGTTCTAGCAAACCTCTAAGGGCTTCACATAACAACTGTATTTATACTGAGAATAAATTACACACAGCTGGACTCTATTTACTAATTAAGTGACTTTTAAAGGCAATTGGTTTCGCTAGATTTTATTTAAGGGTATCAGAGTAAAAGGGGACTGAATACAAATGCACACCACACTTTTCACATATTTGATTGTAAAAAAAATATTAAAAACCATTTATCATTTTCCTTCCACTTCACAATTATATGCCACGTTGTATTGGTCTATCACATAAAATCCCAATAAAATAGATTTACATTTTTGGCTGTTACATGTCAAAATATGGAAAATGTCAAGGGGTGTGAATACTTTTTTGTGGCACTATATATATATATATATATATATATATATATATACACCATGCTTTTTAGCTTTCTGTTTTCATACAGTACATTCAAGAATGCACATGTGTGAACATTTTACCAGAAAATAAAACAATAAAAAACAAATGTAATCAGCTTGCTGTGCATGTGGATGTGTCAAGTAGGGATCCTCGGGAGACATTTTTACATAAAACAAATGAAAAAACTACTAATAAAAAGTTAACAGTGACTGTTATCGGCAGTTCCTACAGGTTTTGCAGCCTTGGCTAGAGCTCTCCCCTGTGTCCAAAATGCTTTCATGCTTCTTGGAACTGTAGCTATATCCATATTTCTCTCATTTCTCTTCTTTTCCTTTTTCTTACCTCTGCTTTGCTAACCGTGAGCTCTCCAAGCATTCTCCACCCTTATCTTAGCCTTGGCTATTCTCCCCTTTACCCCCACCCCTTCTCTCCCCCTGCCCCTATCCCCTCCTTTTTTTGTACACTGGGTCCTACTAGACTTAAAACATAGTTTTGCCCCCCCTTTCCAAAAGTAAAAGTCAACAGCTACAAATGCTTTAGCTACTAACTTTTACTATCAGGGTATTTACTTGTTTAGGCATCCAGCGGTGTCCTCACCCAAGCCGATTCTTGAAATGCCTCTCAGGTGCTGGCGCCGCCATCTCAGCTAAGGAAAACTGACACGCTGCGCTCTGTGAATGGGTTGGCTGCGGGGGGGGAGGGGGTCCAAACCCTTCACCTCACTTTGCCGTGGCTAACTGAGCTGGAAGTGGTAGCTGATACCTGCCAAAACCAGGTACCCGCTCCCCCCTTCGCCCAAATGTGGCAGTGGAGGGGGGGGGGCAGAGAAGCAGAGCTCCACTTTAAGTGCTGATCATTTAGCCATGGATAATTATGTGATACTGCTTTGATCACTGTATTTTTATTTTTTTGCCGTTTCCTGCACTTGCTTTGGATTGAGACCATCCCTCAGTATCTATACAGTTTCATGTTGGCAGTATTGCATTTGGGCCATATTGTAATTACATGATCCTCTTTTTTGTTGCCCTATATTAAGGGTGGAGGTCTTGTATATTTGTTTTGTCGAAAACATCAATAAAAATAAAGTGAAAGAAAAGCATGTGTCAAACTAGACCACAGATGAAGAAATCTGTGCTTTAATAGCAAACAAGGCAGTATATGTACAAGTATTAACCATTGGAAATATATTCAGAGTATTGTATACCCAAACTTTCTGTGACAATAGTGTATGTATCTGCACTTTGGATATATTAGAATACAGTTCATGTGGTTTTGTATCTACATGACATATGCACACAAAATCCCTAACATCTGTCAGATAGATCAAAAAAATTTGGGATAATAATATTTTTCTTTTAGGTACATCACAACTAACCCGGGCAATTTTAAGACACTACTACCAAATTATGTAGCCTATTTCCAATGTACATTGGAGGTGCTTATAAAATACTGTGAGGATATGATCTGGTTGCCCTGGCAAGATCAAAATCTGGCATATGCGCAGAAATACTAAAACAGGCCCAATGTCTACATTCGTTTAAATCACTACCCAGGAACAATAATGCCGATCCAGAGGTCTAACTTATCTTCTGAATTTGCTCTCTGCATGCTTTTTCAGGCTTGGGAATTCATGAAGCTAGGTAGAGCTAGGTAGAGTTAGGTAACTAGCCACCAGCCACAGAATTCAAACATTCTTATGACTATAGAAATGCCATCTTTGTTAAAAAAAATTGCATTATTTATGCTTGTGTTGGTAAGATAATTATTTATTAGAACCCCTAATGTTGTCTTAGTGCCAGGATGTTATCAGGCCAGGAAGTAAGTGCATATCTCTTTATAATTGCTTTATCCAAATTCGAAATCTAAACCATAGATTAAAAAAAAAAAAAACAATTATCCTCACCCCACTTCCTTTCTGAAGCCCCCCCACCTATATTTTGTCAATGAATAAGATTGTGTATCTTAAATCCTGCAGTCTTCAGGCTAGCCCATTGAAGTAATGGCTCCTTGTTCTTGTTACTGGAAGTTGGCAGCAATTGAAATATTAGGAAGAAATTGCACTACGGTTTTTATCTATGAAGGATCTTATGAAGATCTAATGGAAGCTGCAATTGTGCTGTATAACAAAACTACAAAAAACAAACAAGAAAAAAGTTGAACTGCGCTAACCTATACTAAATAAATTAATTAATTACACATAGAAAGTGGCCTTACTACTAGGGACAGACCATGCTGACCGCAAGAATTACTCGAAGGCCACACCACTCTAAAGCACCCTTGATAGTGTTCGGGTAAAAAATTAATTAATGTGCAGATATATAGATATCAAATGAATTGTGAGCAAAACAAATATGCAAGTGATAAATATATAAGGATGCTATATAAATTAATAAAAATCGGTCTCAAATTAATAAGTAAAAAAGTCCCACAGAATAGAGTCCAGCAATTAAAAGTGTGCACCCATACGTGAATTGGTGTAAGAAAGCACATAAAGTCCATCCACAAATATCTTGAAAAAATGTGAGCCGTGTTTGATCCACCACCACCTATGTGAAGATTTGCGCCTTACCAGAAATCTCTGACCCCCAATCCCCCAATTGTGTTTATTACGGATTTGATGTATATTCCAGTTACCTGAAACATACGGACATGTAGGCACCACTTAGTTCAAGAGAACAGTAGGGCTAGGGTGTATTATGACACACTTCCAGGTGGTGTGGCAATTACAGTCTGGGTGCCCAAGAAGTAAGTTGGATAACCCTGACTGTCATTCAGCCTGGAAGGAGGATGATCCTGGACCCCTCAAAATGATACATCTGTGAAAGGAAAAACTGAGGATAAGATGAGTATTGCAGAATAAGCTTAGAAAGATTTTTTTTATTTTTTGCAAATCAGCATATCTAAAGAAAAACTAGAGTTCCACTTAAAAAAATACAGATTTTGCCTAGATTTGGCCTGTTTGATTATAGTTTGAATGCTTTGTCAAAACATTTTCTAAAAAATGAAATGTAAAAAACAAAAATATGTAAGCCAGTAATTTGGAAACAAAATGTTTGAAACAGATGCACTTAATTATGTACCTTATAGTGATTAGTAACCGAAACCATCTATAAAAATAAATATGAATTAATCATACAAATGATCTGTGTTCCCCCTGGGACTTTATTCTTCAAGACACTATTAGTGTCTGTAATTTACAAGCGCACATGTCTAATTCTTATTAATAAATGTAATTCTATATATGCATCATGCTGTAACCTAAATGCATTCAATGAAAGGAATAAACTAATAAAGCTATTGTATTTGGAAAGCATATTTAGATATTGTGTCATTTAAATTTATTTATAATGCATAATGTTATAATTATAAAGAAGGTTCCTGTAGATAGAACATAACACTTTTAGCTAAGAATGGTAGTAAAATCTGCAATATTAATTATAATGTTTACAGACGGCCTCCAGCTATAAGATGTCTATTGTATGCATATCTATGTAAAGACTGCTAGCTTGGTACCACTGCTCAGTGTTAAAGTAGTATGTACAGACCACGGGTCTATTCCAAGTATACAGCATTGCTGATCCTGGTGCAGGAAAGGTAATTATGTATAAAAGAGGATAAGTGTATCCAAAAAAATTCAAACATTGCAGCATATCAGTCCTTAGATGCTGTATTTGTTTTCTTTTTTCAGGCTCTTCTTTCTGTCTTTTCACCTGGAAATCCTATGAACAGCACAGTCCCCATCCCTACCATAATCACTTCTCTACTGAATCCATAGAGATAGCCTTGTTTAACACAGCTTAAAAGTGGTACCGTAAAAAAAAAAAAAAAAAACTTCAAACTGCAGAAAAGGCCAGCACTCCAATAAAATTCAAATGTAAACGTTTTACTGAAGTATCATACTGAAAATACACATACACCAACACTTTGAGGGATTGTTGGCCCCTTTCACATATCTTTATGTGGAGCCCAAGGGGGTGACCTCTTGCACAGATCTCATCCGAGCACCCCTAGTAGTTGAGACAGTGTCTGCCACGACAATGGAAGGGTAACACTGTCAAAGTTCAAATACTGAAGACTGGAACTTGGGAGCACTGATATCATTTGAGTAGGGGTACAGCTGGTGGTAAACCATGGATACACAAAATTCAGCTGAAAGCAGGGTTCATTTATAAACTGGGTCGCGTAACAGCTGAACAAGATATCACTGAATCATAGGCAGGATCAAAGTCAGGGACAAGAAGAGGTTGGCAATCGGCAGACAGCGAGGTACAAAGTCAATTGGTGGAATCTTGGTCAGAAGACTAAGCAACGGAGATAGGCAGTAAACATAGGCATACAAGGGTAATCTGAAAGCAGGTCAGGTGGAAGGGGATCAATATCAAGGTAAGTATAAGTTTAAGGAACACAGTAACACAATAAAAACGAATGACCAGCAATGATCCTGTGCGGAACTCAGGTTTAAAAAGCCTGCTTGGTGTTAGTGGCCATGCCTGCACACCTGCATGCACTTTGTGATGTGTGCATGCTGCTATGTGTACATGTGCACACCAACATGTAGTTAGGCTTCTATGTCCATCAACACGTGCAAGTTTATGCACACGCGCATTAGCCTCACAGCTGGCAAGATGTTCCTAACAGCTCCCTTTATCAAGGTGTCAGTGTATTTTCCAATATGACACTTCAGTAAAATATTTTGTGTTTGTTGCTCCGATGAAGAATCTTTTTCTAAAGAATGAAATGTATGATCTAAAGTTATGTAGTTTTGTACCTTGGAAATAAAATGGTGGGAACAGATGCACTTGTATACAATACAGTAAATAGTATTTGAAACCATAGATAAAAATACATATAAATTAATCATACAAATGATCGATGTTCCCCATGAGACTTTATTCTTCAAGATACCATTAGTGTCTGTAATTTACAAGCACAAATGTCTAATTCTTATTAATAAATGTAATTCTACACATGCGTCATGCTGCAACATAAATGCATTCAATGAAAGGAATAAACTAATAAAGCTATTGTATTTGGAAAAGCATATTTACATATTATCTCATTTAAATGTATTTATGATGCTTAGTGTTATGTTCTATCTATAGAAACCTTCTTTAACCACTTTCAGACCGGACCATTTTGCTGGTAAATGACCAGAGGTCTTTTTACAATTTGGCACTGCGCTGCTTTAACTGGTAATTGCGCGGTCATGCAATGTTGTACCCAAACAAAATTTGCGTCCTTTTCTTCCCACAAATAGAGCTTTCTTTTTATGGTATTTGATTGCCTCTGCGATTTTTATTTTTTTGCGATATAAACGTAAAAAGACCGCAAATTTTGAAAAAAAATGATATTTTCTACTTTTTGTTATTAGAAAAATCCAATAAACTCAATTTTAGTCATACATTTAGGCCAAAATGTATTTAGCCACATGTCTTTGGTAAAAAAAAAAGTCAATAATTGTATATTTATTGGTTTGCGCAAAAGTTGTCACATCTACAAACTAAGGTACGTTTTCTGGAATTTACGCAGCTTTTAGTTTACGACTGCCTATCTCATTTCTTGAGGTGCTAAAATGGCAGGGCAGTACAAAACCCCCCCAAATGACCCCATTTTGGAAAGTAGACACCCTAAGGAAATTGATAAGTGGCATGTTGAGCCCATTGAATATTTTATTTTTTTGCCTCAAGCGATTGAATAATGACAAAAATTTTTTTTTTTTTTTTTTTTTACACAAAGTTGTCACTAAATGATATATTGCTCACACATGCTTTGGGCATATGTGAAATGACACCCCAAAATAAATTCTGCTGCTTCTCCTGAGTACGGGGATACCACATATGTGGGACTTTTTGGGAGCCTAGCCGCGTAGGGGGCCCCGAAAACCAAGCACCGCCTTCAGGCTTTCTAAGGGCGTAAATTTTTGATTTCACTTCTCACTACCTATTACAGTTTTGAAGGCCATAAAATGCCAAGATGGCACAAAACCCCCACAAATGACCCCATTTTAGAAAGTAGACACCCCAAGCTATTTGCTGAGAGGCATTTTGAGTCCATGGAATATTTTATATTTTGCCACAAGTTGCGGGAAAATTACAAACTTTTATTTTTTTTTATTTTTTTTTCACAAAGTTGTCACTAAATGATATATTGCTCACACATGCTATGGGCATATGTGAAATGACACCCCAAAATAAATTCTGCTGCTTCTCCTGAGTACGGGGATACCACATATGTGGGACTTTTTGGGAGCCTAGCCACGTACGGGGCCCCGAAAACCAAGAACCGCCTTCAGGTTTTCTAAGGGCGTAAATATTTGACTTCACTCCTCACTACCTATTACAGTTTTGAAGGCCATAAAATGCCAAGATGGCACAAAACCCCCACAAATGACCCCATTTTAGAAAGTAGACACCCCAAGCTATTTGCTGAGAGGCATGTTGAGTCCATGGAATATTTTATATTTTGCCACAAGTTGCGGGAAAATTACAAACTTTTTTTTTTTTTCACAAAGTTGTCACTAAATGATATATTGCTCACGCATGCCATGGGCATATGTGAAATGATACCCCAAAATAAATTCTGCTGCTTCTCCTGAGTACGGGGATACCACATATGTGGGACTTTTTGGGAGCCTAGCCGCGTACGGGGCCCCGAAAACCAAGCACCGCCTTCAGGCTTTCTAAGGGCGTTACAGTTTTGAAGGCCATAAAATGCCAAGATGGCACAAACCCCCCCCAAATGACCCCATTTTGGAAAGTAGACACCCCTAAATTTAGGGGTACACTAGTGAGACTAGGTAATAAATGGCGGGTGCCCTGAAACTATAAAAAAAATAACTAACCAACCAGCGTCACCTGTAACAGTTATATGGTGATCACTGGTGAAAGGGTTAACTAGGGGGCAATCAGGGGGCTTTATGCGGTAGTATATGGGGGTCCCTGGCGCTATAAAAAGCTGCGGCGAACCTAAATACCTACCTGCCTAACTAGCGTCACCTGTGACACTAATACAGTGATCAGAAAAACGATCGCTTATTAGGCTGAGTTCACACTGGAGCGATGTGGGAACGCCACAAATGCGCGGCGGGTTCCCGCATCACATGCCTCCCGGCGGCAGTTCACACTGCCCTATGCGAACTGCTGGGAGTGTCAGTGAAATGTTAATGACACCCCCAGATTAGTTCGCATATCGCAGTGCGATCTGCAAACTCGGATCGCATGGTGTGAACACCCATGCGATCCGATTCTGCTGCGGACCAAAAAAAGGGTCCCGTGCGAGTTTGCGGCGGGTGCGACACGAATTCAGCCATACTATCTGTATGGCTGAACTCGAATCGCACAGAGATCGGATGTGATTTGCACTGCAGTGCGGTGCGAATCACATCCGTTCTCATAAACCGCTGCAATGTGAACCCAGCCTTAGTGACACTGGCGACGGGGGTGATCACGGGGTTAAACCTTTATTGGGGGGGTTAGGGGGGTACCTTAGAACTAAAGGGGGCTAACCCTAACTGCCCTAACAGTTATTACAGTCACAAATGACACCCGCCGGGTGATCAGGGGGTTAAACCTTTATTAGGTAATAAATGGCGGGTGCCCTGAAACTATAAAAAAATAACTAACCAACCAGCGTCACCTGTAACAGTTATATGGTGATCACTGGTGAAAGGGTTAACTAGGGGGAAATCAGGGGGCTTTATGCGGTAGTATATGGGGGTCCCTGGCGCTATAAAAAGCTGCGGCGAACCTAAATACCTACCTGCCTAACTAGCGTCACCTGTGACACTAATACAGCGATCAGAAAAACGATCGCTTATTAGGCTGGGTTCACACTGGAGCGATGCGGGAACGCCATGAATCCGCGGCGGGTTCCCGCATCGCATGCCTCCCGGCGGCAGATCACACTGCCCTATACGAACTGCTGGGAGTGTCAGTGAAATGTTAATGACACCCCCAGATCAGTTCGCATATCGTAGTGCGATCTGCAAACTCGGATCGCATGGTGTGAACACCCATGCGATCCGATTCTGCTGCGGGCCAAAAAAAGGGTCCCGTGCGAATTTGCGGCGGGTGCGGCGGGTGCGACACGAATTCAGCCATACTATCTGTATGGCTGAACTCGAATCGCACAGAGATCGGATGTGATTTGCACTGCAGTGCGGTGCGAATCACATTCGTTCTCATAAACCGCTGCAATGTGAACCCAGCCTTAGTGACACTGGCGAGGGGGGGTGATCACGGGGTTAAACCTTTATTGGGGGGGTTAGGGGGGCACATTAGAACTAAAGGGGGCTAACCCTAACTGCCCTAACAGTTATTACAGTCACAAATGACACCAATGCAAAAAAAAAAAAAAAAAGCAATTGGTGTCACTGTGACTGGGGGGGCAGGGGTAATTGGGGGGTGATCGGGGGCTAAAGGGGGGGTGTGAGTGTGCCTGGCATGTTCTACTGTGTAGTGTAGTGCTTGTGCAACTCACCGATGCTCTCTCCTCGGTGCCGGAACGAAAAATACCGACACGGAGGAGAGAATACATCACTTCCTCTCCTGTGTTTACATTACAGGAGAGGAAGTGATGTCACCGGACATTTTCATTAGTCGGGAGCGATCGCGAGGGGGTGGCTATGAATGAATGGCCGTCCCCTCGTCCGGGATCGCTCCCGAACGAATACCGACCGCCGCAGGCACCGGGCGGGGGCCCGATCGGGCCCCCGACCCGCGGGCAGGCAAGGACGTACATGTAAGCCCTTATGCCTGCCCGTGCCATTCTGTCGACGTACATCGTCGTGCGCCGGTCGGCAAGTGGTTAAAATTATAACACGTTTAGCTAAGAATGATAGTAAAATCTGCAATATTAATTATAATGTTTACAGCCGGCCTCCAGCTATAAGATTTATATTGTATGCATATCTATGTAAAGACTGCTAGCTTGGTACCACTGCTCAGTGTTGAAGTAGTATGTACAGGTCACAGGTCTATTCCAAGTATACGGCATTGCTGATCCTGATACAGGAAAGGTAATTAGGTATACAAGAGGATAAGTGTATCCAAATTCAAAAATAAAAAAAAATCAAACATTGTAGCATAGCAGTCCTTAGATATGGTGGCTGTATTTTATTTATTTTTTCAGGCTCTTTTTTCTGTCTTTTAACCTGGAAATCCTGTGAACAGCACAGCCCCCATCCCTACCATGTTCACTTCTCTACTGAATCCATAGAGACAGCCTTGTTTGCCACAGCTTAACAGTGGTACTGTAAAACAAAACTTCAAACTGCAGAAAAGGCCAGCACTCCAATAAAATTCAGATGAAAACGTTTTACTGAAGTCTCATACCGAAAAATACGCATACGCCAACACTTTGAGGGCTTGTTGGCCCCTTTCACATACCTGTATGTGGAGCCCAAGGGGGTGACCTCTTGCACAGTTCTCATCCTAGCACCCCTAGAAGTTGAGGGCAATGGAAGGGCAAAAGTGTCAAGGTGCAGATACTGAAGACTGGAACTTGGGAGCACTGATATGAGTTGAGTAGGGGTACAGCTGGTGGTAAACCATGGATACACCAAATTCAGTTGAAAGCAGGGTTCATTTGTAAACTGGGTCCCGTAACAGTTGAACAAGAAAGCCCTGAATCATAGGCAGGATCAAAGTCAAGGACAAGCAGAGGTTGGCAATTGGCAGACAGCGAGGCACAAAGCTAATTGGTGGAATCTTGGTCAGAAGTCCAAGCAATTGAGATAGGCAGTAAACATAGGCATACAAGGGTAATCTGAACGCAGGTCAGATGGAAGGGGATCAATATCAAGGTAAGTATAAGTTTAAGGAACACAGTAACACAATAAAAACGAATGACCAGTAATGATCCTGTGCGGAACTCAGGTTTAAAAAGCCTGCTTGGTGTCAGTGGCCATGCCTGCACACCTACATGTACTTTGTGATGTGTGCATGCTGCTATGTGTACATGTGCACACCAACATGTAGTTAGACTTTTATGTCTATCAACATTTGCAAGCTTATGCACACGCGCATTAGCCTCATGGCTGGCAAGATGTTCCAAACAGCTCACTTTATCAAGGTGACAGTGCATTTTCCAGTATAACACTTCAGTAAAATATTTTTGTTTGTTGCTCCAATGAAGAATCTTTTTCTAAAGAATGAAATGTATCATCTACATTTATGTAAGTTTGTAACTTGGAAACAAAATGGTGGAAACAGATGCACTTAATTGTGTACAGTATAGTAATTAGTATTTGAAACCATCTATAAAAATAAATATAAATTAATCATACAAATGATCTATGTTCCCCTTGAGACTTTATTCTTCAAGACATCATTAATGTTAGAAAGTTACGAGCACAAATGTATAATTCTTATTAGGAAATGTAATTTATGTACCACACCATAACATAAATGCATTCAGCAAAAGGAGTAAACTAATAAAGCTCTTGTATTTAGAAAATTATATGTTCATAGTATCTCACATATTTATAACGCATGGTTTTATACTCATAGAGAAGAGTCCTGTACACAAAACATGGCACTTTTAGCTAAGACTTAAAACAAGAAATACATCATACTACAATGCACAGCCTAAACAAAGGTGCATGGCTTAATGGTGGCACCATAAAATAACAAAATAAAAACATTAAACTGCAGAAAAAGCCAGCAAACTTTTTTATTGAAGTCAAATAATAGAAAATATCACAATATCTTGTGGGTGTGCTTTCCCGCTTCATCAAGGTGACCATGTCTTTTCCGGTATGACACTTCAGTAGAACTTTTCCATCTGGAGTTTATTGGACTGCTGTCAGTTTCTGCAGTTTGAACTTTAACCACTTGACAACTGGGCACTTAAATCCCCCTCGTGACCAGACCAATTTTCAGCTTTCAGTGCTCTCCCACTTTGAATGACAATAACTCACTCAGTCATGCAATACTGTACACAAATTAATTTTTTGTCTTTTTTTTCATACAAATAGAGCTTTCTTTTGGTGGCATTTGATCACCTCTGGGTTCTTTATTTTTTGTGCTATAAATGAAAAAAGACCGAAAATTTTGAAATAAATGCATTTTTCTTAGTTTCTGTGAATTTTTTTTGCAAATAATTAGTTTTTCTTCATAAATTTTGGCCACAATTTATACTGCTACATATATTTGTAAAAAATAACCCAAATTAGTGGATATTATTTGGTCTGTGTGAAAGTTATAGAGTCTACAAGTTTTGGTGCAAATCATAAAAAATTGATCACATCTAAAGTACTGGTGGCATATGTCATTTCTTGCGACCCGAACAAGCCAGGAAAGTACAAATACCCCACAAATGACCCCTTTTTTGAAAGTAGACACTCCAAGATATTTAGTAAGATGCATGGTGAGGCAATTTGATGTTGTAATTCTTTCCCACAATTCTTTGCAAAATAAAGATTTTTTTGCACAAAATTGTCATTGTAAGTATTATATTGTTATTTCTCTCACGTGGCATGTGTATACCACAAATGACGCCCCAAAATACATTTGCTACTCCTCCTGAGTATGGCGATAACACATGTGTGAGACTTTTACACAGCCTGGCCACATACAGAGGCCCAACATTGAAATAACACTTTCAAGGGTTTTAGGAGCATAAATTACATATCTAATTTCTCAACCACCTATTACATTTTGTAGGCCTTGGAGCACCAGGACAATGGAAACACCCACAAAATGACCCCATTTTGGAAAGCTAACACCTCAACGTATAATTTATGAGGCATAATGAGTCTTTTGAATGGTTCATTTTTTTCCAGAAGTTTTTGGAAATGTCAAGCAATGGTTACAAGTTGGATAATGATGACCATACAAAGAATATTATGAAAATGAATGATAATGAATGTTAAAAAAGAACATAATGATAAGAATGTAGCCAACAGGGAAGCACTGTAGTGAAATAGTAAGTTCCGACCCTTGATTTTTAGGGTGTCCATAACCCCTTTCTATCCACGTCTCCCATACCTTGTTAAAAGTTGCACATGAAAGAGAGTTAATTGCTAGAAGATGTTCGTAGGTGTAGTGCCGTTGAACTATAGTGGTTACATCTAAAATGTTGGGGACTATATCAGATTTCCACTTTTTAAGTAGTGTTGCATGGGCTGCTCAGAGGATATGGGTTACCACGTTCCTGGGGTATAAATCTCTATCAATATTGAGGATGGCTAAGTCTGGTTTTGGAGGTGATAAACTTCCCATTATCAAGGCTATGAGTTTAAACACCTGTTTCCAAAAACTTGTTAGGATAGGGCATTCCCATAGAATGTGCAGTAAATGCCCTACTTGGTCACAATTACCCCAGCACTTGGGTGAAAGTGATGGAAAGAACTTAGTCAACCTGTATGGTGTGTAATACCACCTACATGTGAATTTTAGCATTATCTTCCAGTGCGTGGTGCAGTGAGACACTTGATGGATTGCTCAAAAAGCCTTTTGCCATTGGAGGGGACTAAAAGAGGCGTGAGGGTCTCTTTCCCATTTGAGCATTGTGCTAGTTTTCTGGAATGTATTTTTGTTTTGTAGAATCTCATAAAAAAGGAAATCCCCTTGTCTATTGATCTTTGTGAAGTATAAAAATTCCATACTTTGGGGTGTGCATTTAGTTTGGTATAGGAAATTTGCTTAGGAGATACACAATGTGAGCACATGTGAAGTAAGATTTACTAGGTAGCTTATATTCTTCTATCACTGCTTCTACTGTTTTGGGTCTAAAGCCTTGCATAAGCTCTGAGCGTCAGCCTAGGTATCTAATTGGTTCTGTAGGTATCTCCAAGCTAGCACCAGGCCTGGGAAGGTGGGAACATTGTAGATAAATCCCAGGGTTTCCATAGGTCACACTCAAGAAGAGTGCCCAAGCTAGAAAGATGAGCCAGTGCTGTTTCTATCTCTGCCCACAGGGAGACATCTGTACTTCTGTACCAAAATTTAATTTGATCTAGGTGAACTGCCCATTAGTAGTCCAAAATATCTACTAACCCTGCCCCACCTATAATTAGGTTGGATTGTTGGCATCATGCTCTTTTGCCTTTCCAGAGGAAATTTCTGAGGAGACTCGACAGTAGCTTTGTGGTATGGGAATGGGTAAAGCTTAAAATAGGTAGAGAATTTGGGGAAGTATGTTATTTTGAAAGCTGCCAATCTCCCTCCCCAGGATAATTTGTGTTGACATAGTAGTATTTTTAAAGGATGTGGCTCAGGTTGTTTTTTAGCCCAATCATCTAACCAGGCAAGGGGGCTATAGCTTCTCAAACCATTCCACACAATTTTTCATAATTTACTGCTCTGTAATACATAGACATTCATTTACTAAAGGCAAATAGACTGTGCAATTTACAAGTGCAGTGGAAATCTGCAAGGACATTTGTTCCAGAGCTTAGTAAATTAAGGGAATTTCTGCTAACTTCCATCATCCGATCAAGTGCAAGCAAAAATGCTGTTTTTTTTTCTTTGCACATGATTGTAGGGATGGACCAAACACCCCCATGTTCAGGTCGCACCAAAAACAGGGAAAACGTTCTAGCGAACATGCAAACTCTATTAAAGTCTATGGAACACAAACATGAAAAATCAAAAGTCCTCATTTTAAAGGCTTATATGCAAGTTATTGCCAAAAAAGTGTATGGGGACCTGGGTACTGCTCTGGGGGACATGCATCAATGCAAAAATTGTTTTTAAAATAATTGTTTTTAAAGGAGCAATGTTTTTAATGATGCTTAAAGTGAAACAAAAAAAATTAAAAATTAATTTAAATATCGTGCCTGGGGGGTCCCCTTAGTCTTCCTGTAAAGCGGCACATCTGTACAATGTTTAGAACATGCTGTAGCAAAAAGGACATTTCTGAAGGAAAAAATATAATTTAAACTTGTTCTGCTTGGTAGGCCAAAAAAAAGGACACATGGCAAAATTGATATTTCCGGAAGAACTACAAGAATTCTGTAAAAGACTACAAATCCCTACACCAGATCTCCCTGGATGGACACTAAGTGGAAGAGAGGGGAAAACTCTCAGGAACAAGATCAATGGCAACTGACCCCTAAGGGAAAAAATGTGAATTGAAATAGAAAACAGCAGAAAGCAGTAGAAGAAAGATGTCGGGGGAGCCTGGACCTGAGTGGGGGGATGGGGCGGGGGATTGGGGCAAAATAAGAGAAAAATAGAAATGAATGAATGGATAGCCGGGAAACCCGGCGGAGCTCAGACCCTTGCGCCCTGATTGAGAGGCGGGATTGGGGTGTGCCAGCCAGAGCACCACCCCAGAACCAACAGATGATGTCTCTTGTTAAGCGTGTGATGCAGCAGTCTCTAAAGGAATGGGTACAACCCGCACGCAGAGCCAGTCCAACACTTTATCTGGCTCCGTGGCTGTTGAGGCCCAGGAGGATTCGGGCCCATTCCAGCCTTATAATGCCTCCCCTGGCTCTTCAGACAGCGAATTGTAGGGAGATGAATTTGTTGGTGCCTTCGACTTCACCCTGGTTTCTCCACTAATTAAGGCGGTCAAAGAGGCCCTCAAGTGGGAAGATCCTTCCACTCCTCTGGCTAAGCAGAAGAAGTTCTTTAAACATCTGGGAACAGAACATGCAAATTTTCTGCTTCTTTCTGAATTGAAGGATATTATTTATGAGGAGAGGAGCAAGGTAGATAAGAAGACTCCTATGTCAAGCAAAACTTCCAGATTATACCCCTTCAAGGCAGAGGAAATGAAACATCTGAAAACGCTCCCCTCATAGACGCAGCACTGATGCGTCACTCTTTTGCCATATCTTTCAAAAACGGGCTTGAGAGGAGAATAGACTAAGATCTCAAAAGAAGTTATGGGTTAGCTGGCATGGTTTGCAAACTCGTCTTGGCCCTCGCAGCCATGTCCAAGGCTATGGAAGCCTGGACAGAGAATGTGGACTCTGTACTCAGAGGTGTCTCAGAAGATCTGGCTAGGGGCTCAGCAGTTCAATGGCCTTCCTGGGGGAAGGTTCAATCAACCTTATCCGTCTGTTGGCCCGGACTATGCTATTCTCGGTCCTGGCTAAGCGGGCCTTATGGTTGTGCCCTTGGCTTGCCGATCCAGCATCTAAGCAGGCTTGGTGTAGGATTCCCTTTGAAGGGCCCTCGTTGTTTGGCTACAGGCTGGATAGTGCTATAACCTGAGCCAAGACTGGCAAGTCCTACCCCAGGATAGGCATCTCTTTGGTCATAAGAGGCCCCAGCGCAGAAGACTCAGTACTTAGTATTCTAGGGAAGCATGCTCCTACAGGCCCGGTGTCAGGTGCATGTATGGAGATCGAGATGCTAAGAGGGCTCCCCTTGCAGCTAAGTGCAGCACGTTCCTGAAGTTGGGAACAGGAAGTGAGGTGCCCAAAGAAGCACAGTTGGTCGGGTGCTTGCTTGCAGTTCAATTAGCTCGGCCGCTGAGGAATGGCCGGAGCAGATGGAGCAGAACTTGCCGTGTTCAGATGAATGGAGAAACCAGGAGCCAGATGAGGGGTCTTACACAGATAGATCAGTCCAGAGAATGCACAGGGGTGAGCCAAGGTCAAACACAGGTAGGGTCCAGATACAAGCGAAAGGTCAAGCCAGGAGATCAGGAAGCAGGAGCAGATTCCAGGAGCAGGCCAAGGGTCAGACTAGGAGATTAGGAAGCAAGGTCAAGGCAAGTCAGGTCACAATGGGTATCTCAGATCAGAAAGCAAGGTCAAGGTACACAAGGGAGCTGAGGAGATAATCCAGCAATGTCCTATGGTTACATGCTAGATTAAATAGGCCACTGGCACCAGCGTCAGTCACGCCAGTTGTGTGCCATTGCGCATGAGCAGTATTGCATGTCCATGTGTGCCGATGCGCACCTGTATGCGCCAATGCGCGCTGATGTACGGTGCATGCTCGTGCACCTCTTGGGACCCTCCGTGGGTGTCCATGAGTGTTCTGGGCACCATTGCCAGCACTGTCACAGCCATGTCCCTGACACCCGGCCTGGATTTTAGAAGAAATTGGAGCAGAGATTGGACATCCATCCAAAAATCTGCTAAAAGCCAGGCGTCCAGTGGACGAGAGTTGGCTAAGTCCTTTTGAGATTGGGCCCACCCAAGCGGGTCAGGTGAGGGCACACCTGCTCCTTTTCCGGCACTTGGCAACTGGGTTGCCTCAATTTCAGATTTCTGGACCATCAGGACGGTCTCCACAGGCCACACATGGTCCTTCGTCAGTACCCCTCCCCCAAGATTGATTTCCATCCTGCTACCACGGTCAGAAGAAAAGAAGCAGGTATTACTGTCCTACATGGATTCGCTGATAGTGCAGGGAGCCGTGGTGCCTGTTCCAAAAAACGAAGAATTTTAGGGGGTATATTCCCCTCTCTTCCTTGTACAAAAGAAAAATGGTTTATGGCACCTGGTGATAGACTTAACCAAACTTAAAATCTGAAATATTCAAAATGGAGACTTTGTCTACCATTCAACTAGCAGTGCAGGTGGGCGATTGGCTAATGCAAATCGATCTGAAGGATGCCTATTTTCATGTGCCTGTGGCAAAAGAATTCCACAAATACCTCTAGTTCAGAGTCGGACAGGAACATCTACAGTTCACCTGCCTCACTTTCAGGCTGACAACCTCACCCCGGGTCTTTTCAAAGGTTCTTCTGGCCATGATGGCTTTCATCAGAACAAAAGGGATACGCTTGTACCACTATCTCGATGACCACCTGTTACTGTACCAGAACAAGGAGCTGCTGTTGATCCACAGGGAGCAAGTTATCTCCACACTGTCCGAATTCGGGTGGCTCCTAAACTTGGAAAAAAGCCAGCTGGAATCAGCCCAATGCCTGGTATACTTAGGGGCCCAGTTCAACACGGTGGAAAACACCATCTGTCTCCCACTGGACAAGATACCAATCATCCAAGGGATAATCTCACAGGCTCTGAGCTCCTCACGTCTGAAGGCCTCACAGTGCCTAAGAATCATCGGCATGATGGTCTCCATGACCCCCATGGTCAAATGGTCTCTTTGGAGGTTACACCCTTTTCAAACAGGGTTCCTTCATCAATGGAATTCAGGGGACAACAATCAGTCCATTCACATATCCGCAGTGATGAGGAACAGTCTCTTCTGGTGGCTCTAGTGCAAAAATCTGCTCACCTGTCACTCCATTGCCCCTGTCTCATGGGTCATGGTCACGACCAATGCTATCAGTGTCGGTTGGGGAGCCCTTTGCAGGTCAGAACTTTCTCAAGGCAAGTGGGATGCCTTCACAACCCGGGCTCAAATGTCCTGGAACTACGGGCAGGCTGATGTGCCCTCCAGTCTTTCTCTCATCTCCTCAAAGGGGAGTCGGTTTTAATAAAAATGGACAACACCACAGCCGTCTCCTAGACCACCCTGCTCTAAGAAGTCAAGCCCATCATGTATTGAGCTCAGAAAAACCTGGCCAATATTTCAGCGATTTTTGTTCCTGGACTTCAGAACGTCAAAGCGGACTTCTTGTCTCGAATACAGTTGGACAACGAGTGGTCTCTTCATTTGCAGATGTTCAAATGGATTCTGTCTTTGGGAGTCATTCCCGAAGGGGAACTACAGTTCCCCTGCAACTTCCAAATTAAGAAATATTACACTTGGGATTGTTGCAGCCAGGCCTTTGGAGTGGATGCTCTGCCGGATCAGTGGAACTTCAACAGGGCATACTCCTTTTCCCCGCTCCCGATCATCTTCAAGTTTCTTCAAAGTCCCCAATCGGAAGCAGTCGAAGTGGTAAAGATAGCACCTTACTTGCCAAACAGGCCATGATTTCGCCTCCTGATCCAGCTCAGCTTCTGGGACCTGGTGCCTCTCCCTCTCAGGCTGGACCTTCTTTCTCAGGGGGGCAGTCCTGCACCCTTGTCCAGTGATATTGAGACTGATGATCTAGTTCTTGAGAGGGAGAGGCTGGAATCACTCCGGTGTGCTTCAAGAGTGATTTCCACACTCATGAGCTCGAAAAAGGTGAGCACCAATAATGTTTATGAAAGAATATGGGCTAAGTTTGTAGGATCTCATCCTCTACAAACAGATCATTCAGAGATCCAGGAGTTCCTCCAATCTGGTCTAGATCTGTCTCTATCCATCAGCTCCCTAAGGTTCCAGGTCTTGGCCTTGTTGGCCTTCTCCGGAAAACATCATGGGCCGTTCATCCTCTAATCCGGCAGTTCTTCCGTAGGGCAGCAATACTCAGACCCCAAAGAAGACTGAGATTCCCCAAATGGGATCTTCCCCTTGTCCTTGACTCACTGTCTGTCTCCAGTACCTCGGGGTCCGTTCTGCTTTCCGTCAAAGACTTTTCTTCATGAGTCGCCGTCACTTTGGCCAAAAGGGTTTCTTGGGTTATGAAGAACCATTTCTGACTTTCTTCCTGGACTGGGTGGTCCTCATCCCTATGCTCGGCTCAAACCCGAAAAGTCACCTCAGTGTTCTATGAAGAAATTGTCCTACCTACATTTAGGGCCCAAGGCCCATCCCCTGGATGTAGGTGAATTACTGAAGGAATACCTGCAAGCTACTTCCTCCTTTAACGCTCTGACTACTTGTTTGTCTTGCACTCTGGCAGTAATAAAGGGAAGAGAGCTTCGACCAGAGCGATTGCGGCCTGGATTGTCCAGTCCATTCAGCAGGCTTATAGGGCTAAGGTCTTGGCTCCTCCAGAGACGGTGACAGCATATTCCACCAGGGGTATGGTGGCTTTATGGGAAGCACACCGACATATGGCTGCACACATCATCTGAAAACTGGCCTTAAGGGCCTCTATTAATACCTTTATGTGACATTAATGTATCTTCTGTGAACTTTGGTTTAAGAATTCTGTCAGTTGAAGGGTTAAATTTAATTTTTTCTTTGATCAGCATACCCACCCATGTGGACTGGCTAGTTATTTCCCACACGTAGCCTGCCATGGAGTCTGCCAGGAAAACTAAAAATGTATTAAATACTTACCGTAATTTTCCTTTCCTGATGGACACCATGGCAGATGGAGGTCCCACCCGTTGGTCAAGAGTTGGCTAATTATGGAACGCAGTTTCTATCGGTGAGCTAAAATTTATGGGAGTGGGGTCCTATAGCATTGGAGAGGAGGCGAAGTTAACCCACACGTATGCTGCCATGGAGTCCATTAGGAAAGGAAAATTACGGTAAACATTTGATATTAAAAAAAAAATGTCTTGCCGTCCAGACTTTCCCCCTCAGGGTGCCCCATGCAGGTGCCTACGCCTTCACACTCCTCTGCAGCAGTTCCAGCTCCCCCGAACTCTCTACACACTGCTGACTTTTGGAAAGCTCTCTTCATTCCTCTCACAACACTTCTAACACTCCACCTCTGCTAGCGTCCCACATGTAACGATGGAGTTTAGGGGCGGGCTGCATCTCGAGTGTCTCTGCACCCTTTGCCCCATGCTTGTCCTTCCAGAGCCAGTCCTATGGCCAGAAGGGGTACACAAGGGGGTGAGGAGAGGGGTCAGTAAGGGGTCAGTGAGGCGGCTGAAGCTCTGCCGCTACATAGTACAGATGGTTTCGCCTGGGAACTACTAGCAAGTGCTCTCTGGCCACACAATTCCTAGGTTCCTTCCCCCTGGAAGGCCCTGATTGACCTTTGCTCCTGCTCCTGATTTTTAACATTGGTGTCTATGGGAAATCTTGGTCAGTTTGACATGGCACTGGCATTGGTCAGAACATGTCCAATATTGGGGTCGGCCAGCTTGCCTAGGTAATCAGTTATACCTGTAAATAAATATTGCAATGCAGTACATGCATTGAGAAGTGAAAAAAGATATTGATTCACTTTAAGTACATTTTTGTTTTACATGCATGCTCTGGTCCCATTATGTACTTAAAAATGCCTGTACACTATACTGACCGCACTAAACTGACCAAACATACTATCCACTAACTACCTGCCTAATCTCCATTATCACACACTATACAGTGGTGTGAAAAAGTGTTTGCCCCCTTCCTCATTTCCTGTTCCTTTGCATGTTTGTCACACTTAAGTGTTTCGGAACATCAAACCAATTTAAACAATAGTCAAGGACAACACAAGTAAACACAAAATGCAATATGTAAATGAAGGTGTTTATTATTAAAGGTGAAAAAAATCCAAACCATCATGGCCCTGTGTGAAAAAGTGATTGCCCCCCTTGTTAAAACATACTATAACTGTGGTTGTCCACACCTGAGTTCAATTTCTCTAGCCACACCCAGGCCTGATTATTGCCACACCTGTTCACAATCAAGGCATCACTTAAATAGGAGCTGCTTGACACAGTAAGGTCCACCAGAAGATCCTTAAAAGCTACACATCATCCTGAGACCCAAAGAAATTCAGGAACAATTGAGAAAGAAAGTAATTGAGATCTATCAGTCTGGAAAGGGTTATAAAGCCATTTCCAAAGCTTTGGGAATCCAGCGAACCACAGTGAGAGCCATTATCCACAAATGGCGAAGACATGGAACAGTGGTGAACCTTCCCAGGAGTGGTCGGCCGCCCAAAATTACCCCAAGAGCGCAGCGACGACTCATCCAAGAGGTCACAAAAGACCCCACAACAACGTCCAAGGAACTGCAGGCCTCACTTGCCTCAGTTAAGGTCAGCGTTCATGCCTCCACCATCAGGAAAAGACTGGGCAAAAATGGCCTGCATGGCAGAGTTCCAAGGAGAAAACCACTGCTGAGCAAAAAGAACATCAAAGCTCGTCTCAATTTCTCCACAACACATCTTGATGATCCCCAAGACTTTTGGGACAACATTCTGTGGACCGATGAGACAAAAGTGGAACTCTTTGGAAGGTGTGTCCAAGTATATCTGGCGTAGAAGGAACACTGCATTTCATAAAAAGAACATTATACCAACAGTAAAATATGGTGGTGGTAGTGTGATGGTCTGGGGCTGTTTTGCTGCTTCAGGACCTGGAAGACTTGCCGTGATAAAAGGAACTATGAATTCTGCTGTCTACCAAGAGATCCTGAAGGAGAATGTCCGACCATCTGTTCGTGTACTCAAGCTGAAACGAACTTGGGTTCTGCAGCAGGACAATGATCCTAAACACACCAGTAAGTCCACCACCGAATGGCTGAAGAAAAACAAAATGAAGACTTTGGAGTGGCCTAGCCAAAGTCCTGACCTGAATCCTATTGAGATGTTGTGGTATGACCTTAAAAAGGCCGTTCATGCTCGAAAACCCTCTAATGTAACTGAATTAGGACAATTCTGCAAAGATGAGTGGGCCAAAATTCCTCCAGGATGCTGTAAAAGCCTCATTGCACGTTATCGCAAACGCTTGGTTGCAGTTGTTGCTGCTAAGGGTGGCCCAACGAGTTATTAGGTTTAGGGGGCAATCACTTTTTCACACAGGGCCATGATGGTTTGGATTTTTTTTCACCTTTAATAATAAACACCTTCATTTACAAATTGCATTTTGTGTTTACTTGTGTTGTCCTTGACTATTGTTTAAATTGGTTTGATGTTCCGAAACACTTAAGTGTGACAAACATGCAAAGGAACAGGAAATGAGGAAGGGGGCAAACACTTTTTCACACCATTGTACACTGCTGCCGAACTTACGCTCAACTCAAACACACAGCCCATCCCATCCCTAGCGATTGGGTACTTTTTGTTGCTTTACCACATTTACTAAGTTCTGGTGCAAATGCCCTTGCAGAGTGCAACCAGGCCCGGATTTACTCCCTTTGCCGCCCCAAGGCCAGGTCCTTCAATGCCGCCACCCCCCCCCCCCACACACACACACACACACACCACCATTCTCGTCCTTTATCGATGACTGCTACAATAAATCAATTAAAAATATATCACCACACACGCGAACAATGAAAATAACTGCCTTAAATTGTACAGACTGAAAATGCTCTGTAATGCAGAAAATGCCTTTTAAAGATTATAACAGTAAGAAACTCCCTACATTTTTTTAGTTCTAACTTTTCTTTTGGCAAACTCATCGATAATATCATCGTAACACCTTTATATACATCCGTGTATCATCTCTATATACTCCACCCTCTATCTTCCCTATATACACCCCTCTATCTACACCACTTTATCATTTCTATATAGTCCCCCCATCTTCTATATATACACTCCTCTATCATCGCTATATACTCCCCCTCTATCATCTCTATATACACCCCTCTATCATCTCTATATACTCCCCCCTCTATCTTCTCTATATACACCCCCTCTATCATCTCTATATACACCCCTCTATAATCTCTATATACTCCCCCTCTATCTACACCCCTCTATCATCTCTATATACACTCCTCTATAATCTCTATATATGCTCCCTCTATCATCTCTATATACACTCCCTTGATCTACACCTATCATCTCTATATACACCCCTCTATAATCTCTATATACTCCCCCTCTATCATCCCCATATACGCCCCTCTATCATCTCTATATACACCCCTCTATCATCTCTATATATACCCACTCTATCTGCATCCCTCTATTATCTCTATATACATCCTTCTATCATCTCTATATACACCCCTCTATCATCTCTATATACATCCCTCTATCACCTCCATATACACCCCTCTATTTACACCTCCATCTATATGCACCCCCCTCTATATACACCCCTCCTTCGTCTCTATATACACCCCCCCTCCCCGGTAGGTATGCCCCATGTCTCCGGTAGGTTCCCCTCCCCCGGTAGGTACACCCCATGTCGCTGGTATGTTCACCTCCCCCGGTAGGTACACCCTATGTCTCCGGTAGGTTCCCCTCCCCCGTTCACCCTCTCCGGTGTGTCTCCTCTCCGGTTACCACTAATCCAGCTACATAACAGGGACCAACAATGGAGGACGGGGACTCCCTTATGACTACATCACTCCTTCTCTCTCCACCAGTCCGGAACAGTCTCTGCTCCCACTTCCACCAATCCAAGTCAGGGAGGGATGAGGGGGGCGGGGAAGGAGACAGAGTTTTGGTCTCCATGGAGATCCGGAGTTTTCGTACTTCATTGAGCAGATCCTGTAGCTCTACAGGTGCCACCAGACACAAGTGTGATGCTGCTCTCTGCAGGTGATAGCGGGGAACTACACCATATCAGTGATTGCTCCATCTCTATATGGAGCTCCGAATGATGTTAGTGTGGGGTGGGCGGCCGTGGCTACAAAAGCCTAGAAGTCGGCGCAGGAGCAGCGCCATCCCTGCACCACTGCTGCCCCGAGGCCTGGCCTCGGTGGCCTTGTGGGAAATCCGGCCCTGAGCGCAACTGTACTTGCAAAGTGCACCGTCTATTTCAGGTTTGCAAATTTTTGTAAAGTTCTGCAAAACCACATTTTCAAATGTAAATATTCTGTTGTGACTTTATCCAGAAAGAGAGGATAAAAGAAATAAGAAGAAATATTTTGGGGTTGGAAAAAAAAACAATTCAGGAAGTGGAGAATGCCCAAAATAAAAAGATTGCAGCTGTAAGTTTTCATTGTAAAAAAATCTGATCAGCTTAATTTGAGAAACAGCTTTAGGATATCTTTTTCTCCAACTTTTCAGAACACCTAAATATACAATAAATGTTCCTGTCTTTTTAGCAAACATATTTTAATAATTAGACGTACATTGAATTTTAACTCAAAGATATACACCCTTTTTGATTTTAGTGTAAAAGTTATCAAATGTTCTATGCATAATTGAGTAAATTAGAAGCTAGATTTATATATTTAGAAACCTATGAGAAGATTTCCTATGGGTGTATATTAGCTACATTTATGAAAATACCTGCAATACCAATAAGTTGACTCTTTAAAAGAAAAAAAAGAGAGAGAAATGCAACTTTTAGACATTTTTGCTAATAATTTGTCATTACTGCCTTCATTTTTGTGTATTAAATACTAATTACTTTCTTTATTGTTTAAAGAGATTAAACGTTAATAGGAGAAACTAAATAAACAGAACGCCTTTCTGCACAAAGTATATAAGCTTGTAATTAATTTGTGGCCTCCTCTGAGCTAATTAACTCATATAAAGAAATGAAGTTAATGAACCATAATTCTAGTCATACAAGTGTAGATACAAGCAGTTTGACTTAATGAATTAATAAGATATTTTGATTCTTATAGGATTTTTATTAGCATTCTCAGTCTGTAGCCATCATGATGCTGACATACAGTTTAAATATTCCAAAAATGTTTTAGTTGTCTGGTCATGTATGGAAATATAAGCTCATTTAACTATGTTAATTGCTAGATGGAATGCTCACAAATACTGTAATTTTATCCTGCAGAGCAATGATGATCCAAATGTGCTTGGGTTCAAATCAAAGGATGTTCACTGAACAGTTAATAAAAGTTTGGAAACTACGAAAGTTTCCCAAACTCCCTTTAAATTTTAAGGGGGACGAATCCTGCAAAATAATTTTTCCTGTGTTTAAGGCTGGTATGAAAGGGACTGTCAAACAAAGGGCATGGAGAGCTGGACACTGTCAGGGGGAACATGTACTAATGAAAAAAATATAACCCTTCAGCAAGAAGCTGAACTTTTAAAAATGTTGCAGCTAGTGTACTCTCAACATGGGGAGGAGTGGTTGGGTAAGTAATAGTATCTATGGTTTATCGTTCACAAAAAAGTAAAATAGTAAATAAATACACACACAAAACACAAGGGTCTGAAATATAAAGTCCTTTATTAAAATAATTATAATATCTTGAAAAGTCCAAAACATTGTCACATGGTACCCAGAAAATAAATGTCCCACAATGTCCAAAAATATCCTATGATGTCCAAAAATGAATGTCCCAGGATGACCAAAAGCAACTCCCCATGATGTCCAAAAAATAATGCCCTATGAAAATCCTCTACCTCAGTTCTTTTCACAGCAGCAACCAATGATACATCCCAATCTGGCAGATTTTTATTGTTCCCTGTTGCAGATTTTCCCTTAGTTTTTGTCTCTTTAAACACCCCCAGAACAGAAAGTGAGAAGAAATCTATCTAACAGATACATTTTACAGGGGTTATAACATTCTCCATTCTAGAGGAGATATCTGGGAGCCTCTTTATTCTAAATAAGTCTTCTCCTGCAGAACTCCACATCTCTTTTGGAGTGCAGAATGCGGGAATGAGGCCCTGGTCCTCATCAACATGAAGACAAAGTGCCTTGCAAAGGGCGATGCATTGTCTCCCTCCCCCAAGGTACCCTTTCAATGTTGAAGGCATGTGGCCTGGTATAGATATCTCAGGTGGGGAAGGCAGTAAGCCTTTTCCTGGACAGTCAGGCTGCATGCCTGCATAAGACCCCTTTCACACTGATTTCACTGGTGCTTTAGTGCTGGAAATAGCCTCTGCTAAGCGCCTGAAAACGACCTCCCATTCATTCAAGTGTGACTTTTCAAACTCAGGCGGTGGTCTTGTGGGAAGTTCCAAAAATTCCTGCAAGCAGCATATTTGGGGTGGGTTGGGAGCACTGTATTTAGTGCTCACAAAACGCCCTGCCCATTGAAATGAATGGGCAGTGCTTCCGAATCTCCTGAAAAGCAGTTCCAAAGTGCCGCAACATAAGTAGCACTCTACCATGAACGCTGCCGTGGCCCCAGTGTAAAAGAGGTCTAAGGTTCCGATATAATTTTTGGAGAACTCCAAGCTGTTTTTTTTAATGGTGTTCTGGCCCTTTAAGAAAAAAACTGTGGAAAAAAAGCATGAGGTACCCCCAAAAAATTTATAAAAGACCCTTATCCAGGAATACATTGTAGTTTGTCTGGAAAAAAGTGAGGGGGTGCAGCCAGCATGTGCCCCCACTCCTGAGCCATACCAGTCTACATGCCTTAAACATTGAGAGGGTATTTTGCAAGGAGAGGAAGTCATCCTGTCCTCCAAAATGGATGCCTGTCCATATCAGAATCTGGAAGTCCCCTTTAGAATATGAAGGCCTTGTTAATAATTCACATACATTTAAAAAGTTGATGAAAACAACCACAGAAATAGTCTTTTATTGAAAAAAATAATCAAATTAATAAATAATGTTCCATGATGTAAATCCAATGTCAGTCACATGGGTCAGCAATTTAGATCAACATCAGTTATACCATACTGCCCCTCATTCTGCCACCAATGACAGATCCTGGCTACTGCAATGTAAACAACAATGCTAATGATCCTAGGTGATGCCATTGACCAATATTGAGCAAAAATGGGCATGTGGCCTGATATGATTATGAATGGGAGGCACACGTTCACTGTCCCCTTAAATTCAAACTAGACACTTATTCAGGGTCACCAGGAAAGGGAAGCAGTGAATATATGCCCCTACCCTCTTAAAACATACTAGACCATATGCCCTTAACTTTTGGGGGTACATTGCAAGTGGGGCAGAAAAGCAGGGGGTATATAATGAAATCCAAAGGGTCCAGATACCGGTCCCCGGGTAAATGATTATAGGTTACATTTTCCCCTTGTTACTCATTCACAAAGAAAAATAAATAGTGAATGCAAACACGCACACTTAGAAAAAAAAGCGCATTAGAAAACAATGAAAATTCAGAACTTTGGTGGGGTTTAGCACTCTGGGTTTAGCAGACTTTTTTGCTTGGATGCCTGAACATTCTGTGAGCTGAACCTTGCTGGTTTGCTCAGCCCTAATGATCAGGTAGCTAGGCCTACGAACAAGAAGAGCGGCCTGGAGATAGTTTGCACTTCCACTAGTATGATAGTTGCCTTGGAGCCACACAGCACTGTGGAATTGATGAGAGACTAAAGGGATGTAGGTACACTCAAGTACAACTCTAGGGGTCCCCAATCCAGCATGATGGATCACCAATCCAGCAATGGAATACAGCGATATTGGCGATTTGAAGAGTTCAGAACTGCCATTAAACAGTATCCGACTTTTGGAGAGGATCACTTCATATAATATAGAGGTCCACCTGATCCAGTAAGCACATCTGGCTGTCTGTGTTGAAGGATCTTGTCACCAATATTGCTGGAAAATGTATTTTTTTTCCATCATGAGGGATCTTGCCTTTCACTTTTGGGGTTTCAGTTCCCATATGTGGAATGGACTTTTTTCCTTAAATTATTGCGCTGCACTAACTATTGTTTTATACATAGTAAAAAACAGACTGCTATACTGCATGTACTATGTATAATGGGACTTACTGAATATCTGCTGAGCACTGCATTACAGTAATTACTAAATACCATTCACAGACAGCTACGTAACTGAAAAGATCTCAGCTAAAAGCAGTGTTTCACTGTCTCAAACTTTTTTTTTTTTGGCAAAATGACAATGATTAATATAGTTAAATATATCACTCACTTGTTCCGTTTTAAAAGACTTCCGCTGTCAGTTTTTTCCGCAAAAAAAAACTTATAAAATTCCATGCTGCCGGTTGCCATATTGCCTGTGGCATGTGAAGCCCACAGGCATCCTCTTCCAAGACACTGTGCTGCTGATGGACCAGCATGCACTGCCCATTCTATTGCCGATCTTGTGCATGCACAGTAACTTTGAATTGGAGCACCCTCAAAAGGATAGGTTGCTATCACAACGGGCGGCATTATAGGAAGTCCCGCCCCCCCCCGTTGTGATGGTAACGGAGCGCCAAAATCACACAATAACTCATGCCAGGCCGCCGCACAGACTCCTGGGAACAATCACAAAAGCTCCCAGGAGTCAGTGCGGATAGAGGAAATTATGTTTTAACCGCACTATCCCCGTCCATATCCGCAGTCCCCACATCCAGGAAGTAGACAGATTGATCAGCATAACAAAGGTACAGTTTAAAAAAAAAAAAAGGATCCGTTTTTAAATTAGATCATCTACATAATCATCATGAGCTATTGTCTTAAAATCAGGTGGAGCTCCGCTTTAAATTGTGTGAGTAATGATATATAGTTACAGTTACAGGCTCCCTTGTGTCTGTATAAGGCATACCAAGACTTTGCATAAATATAGGAGTAATCCAAAAATCACTGTAGATAGCTAATTCAATGAATCGCTATATCAAGAAATCCAGGGTTGAGGTGTGGCAAGGTCTCTCATCCAACAGTGGAACTTTCATAGTTATCCCTTAACCATGAATGCCATCCAATATGAGAACTGGCAAAAAAAGTAAATTTAGTTCATATGGGTATTAACCTCCCTGGCGGTATGATTATTTTGGATTTTAGGTGCTGAAAGCGGTACCATTATTTTGCATGGAAATTTGGCGTTTTATATTGTAGGCCTGCAATTCTTAGGAATAACTCATCCTGGGTATGATAGTAGTTTGAAACACAAAATCATAAATTATAATATAATAAATAACTATAACAAATAATAATATAATAATAATAAAACATATTCAATAATGTAATCAAATCAAAACCACAGAAATTTGCTCAGTTGCAGAATTGTCACTGTTATTAGATTTAGTGTTTGATGACAAATTTCCTCAGAAATCGCTATCGCTCAATTCTGCAAGTGATTCTAATTTATTATCGCTATAACCACTTTTGACATAAAGGGACACTTTTTGGTTGCTATAGACAATCTCCAAATCCCAGGCAGAAAAAACTGTATTTATAATATAAAACTACATGCAGGGCACTGCACAGACCACTAGGGACAAAGGGGTGTGTAATTTTTTTTTATACAGTACTGTAATCTGTAAGATTACAGTACTGTATGTGTATTGTGTGTTTTTACTTTTTTGAATTTGGCGCCGACCTCCGCTCCCGTGCGTAGCAACGTCGCAGGTAACGGACCTCAGCCGCACTCGGGCACTGTGTGAATAGAGCGTAGGCCGGCTCGCACACACGGCGGGGAGGACATTGCAGGATCCAGGGGACAAGGTAAGTAACTCTCCCTGGATCCTGCAATGCGACCCCGAGTATGGCTCGGGGTTACCGCTTATGGTACTGAAATTCCACCCCGAGCCAGACTCGGGAATACCGCCAGGGGTGTTAAATTGTATACATAACTACTCAGAGGGGGACTAATTATGGTTCATCAATGCTATGAAATATCAGTGAAGTCTGAGATTTATCAGTTCAAATAGTCCAGCCAGCATAATGTCACAACAATGTAGTTTCCATTACAGAGCAGTATACATACGTGAAGCAATGTTGCATGCCAGGACTGAAATTCATCAGTTTAAAATGGTCCAGCTTTTTTTTGCAAAAAAATCGTGACTTATACAATCAATATGTAGGTTAGTAAGGCTATCCATTTGTTCCATAATTTATTGACTCAATCTATATAAAATAATAGGGTCATCAACCAAATCTCACAGTAATTTTGTTTTCATCACAGGACAATGTATAAAACAAAATGTATGTTCCTTTATAAATATGGCAGTTTACTCTTGGATAATGCAGTGAGTCAGTCTCAAGACTGAATAGCATTCTTTCTGTATCTAATGGGACTTTAAAGTAAGCACTTAATCCATGTGTTACAACTGGTGCATACAAGTGTATCCTAGTCATAGGGCAGATTCCATACTTCCAGTGGAATAGGGTGGCACTGGCTACTAAATTGACTCCTCTCTGTCTACATGTATTTCATTTTGTGTATTTTTATCCACTGCAACCAATGTCCTTGACATTATACTAACTCTTTTACCAATACTCACATTTCTAAGACCCTGATAAGAAAAATGCCCACCTACTGTATGTAATGCATAGAATTGTAATATTCCTGTGATATCTACATTAGAATGGTTATAAAACAGTTTGGCAAGATGTCGTACTTTGAATGGCAATTGCGCAGTCATGCAACACTGTACCCATATTATCATTTTTCTCACACAAATAGAGCTTTCTTTTGGTGGTATCTACTCACTAAAGACTGACCATTTTGAAAAAAAAATCGTTTTTCTTTGTTTGGAAAATAAAGAAATAAAAAAAAGTTCTAATTTTTTTTCACATATTGTCACCAGTGCAGTACAGCATCATCATATAACTGTTGTGGTGTTTATCAGAGACACTTACTGTGAAAGTAAGTAAAAAAACACATTTAAAAAAACTTTTTTTTGTTTTATTACATTTTTTCTTTTATTTACGATGTTTTTTCACATACTGTGAGCTGAGCAATACAGTGTTACCATTGTAACATTTTTACACACTATGATTGCTTATAACAGTGGATTTCACTGTTATAAGCACTGTTATGTTGCCTGCTACGAAGATCTACATGGTGTCCAGCATGTCTCTATAGTATTTCTGCTTTGTGTCTTTGACAATCCAATGCAATTTTTTTTTTTTTACATGATGTATGTCTCTTTAATGCAATTTCTGTTCCTGCATAAAAAAGTACTTTGTCTTCCCCTTTCCAAATGTGGCCTACTAAAAATCTTTACAAGATATGCAGTGTTTCTTTATATTATTTTAGCTTTGCCTCTTTGACATAATCTACTATAATTCCTATTTTTTTTATAAATGTGCCTTGCCCATCTCTCTCTTTCTTCAAACACAGCCTACTTTGAAGGATTATATAATGAGTATACTGCCTCTTTATTATTTCCATCTTGTGTCTTTAATGTAATCCACTGTATTTGTTGTTCTTAAATACAAATGCCCTGTCTCCTCCTCTTCAATTGTGATCTACTTAAAAGGTTTATATAATACAGTATGTATTGGTTACATTTATGCTTGTTTCATAAATCAGTGCCATTTTTATTTCTCAATGAAAAAGTTCCCAATTTTTCTTAAATATGGTCTACTGATGTGCAACGTGTCCCTGTAATATGTCTCAGACATAATGCACTATCATTTTTATTTCTGGACCAAAAATGCTATGCGTCTCCCTTTTCAAATGTGACCTAATAAAAAGGCTTGCATGATGTACAGTATATCAATATATCTGCCTTTTGTCTCCGACATAATCCATTGTAATTTTTATTTACATTTTTAAAAATGTGCTTCGTCTTTCCTTTTTAGGTTGCTGTCCATACTCTATAATATGTCTGATTAATATCTCTGTAATTCAGATTTTTTCATAACAATTGCCTCATCTCTGTAATGTGGGATTATGATTTTTGAGGTTTTTTGTGCATTCGTTGTTGATATTTTGTTGAACTTTGTAAACAATACAGTGTGGTACTGTGCTAAAAGAAGATTTCATGCAATGGTATGAAACATTTTTTACCACTTATTGACAATTGTTCTGAAATTGACGGATTTAGTTTCAGTATAAACTTAGATTTTGGATCTGTTCTTTCTACTACTTTAACAACTCAATTCTGGCCTATTACGGATAGATTAAAGACCATGTGTCACAAGAAAATGACCAAAAAAGAGATATTTTATCAAGTTATAGTTAATGTAGTAATATGACTGAACAGAAGTGACTCCATTTTGTGTGGCCATAGAGCCATATAAATTCATATATCTTAATTTGTATATTCAGACTCAAGTTAAGATCACTAGTTCTGTTTTTCAACCTTTGTGGCAGGTTTTTCTATAAAGCACACATAGAAGAAAATATAGCTTACAGAAGCATCTTTGCTCTGTACCTTTCTATATAAAGCTTTTGTGGTGAAGAGTAAGGATGAGCCGAACACCCCCCTGTTCGGTTCGCACCAGAACCTGCGAACAGACCTAAACTTCGTGTGAACTTTAGAACCCTATTAAAGTCTATGGGACTCGAACGTTCAAAATCTAAAGTGCTAATTTTAAAGGCTAATATGCAAGTTACTGTCCTAAAAAGTGTTTGGGGACCCGGGTCCTGCCCCAAGGGACATGGATCAATGCAAAAAAAGTTTTAAAAACTGCCGTTTTTTCAGGAGCAGTGATTTTAATAATGATTAAAGTGAAACAATAAAAGTGTAATATTCCTTTAAATTTCGTATCTGGGGGTATCTATAGTATGCATGTGAAGGGGCACATGTTTCCTGTGCTTAGAACTGTCCCTGCACAAATTAGTAATTTGAAAAATGAGTAATTTCTGCAAAAAAAAAAGTCCTTTAAAATCACTCATGGCTATAATAAACTGTCGGCTCCCGTAATACAGAGAACACTCATTGAAAGTCATTGAAAAAAAAAAAAAAAGTGTGGGGTTCCCCCAAGTTCAATTACCAGGCCCTTTAGGTCTGGTATGGATATTAAGGGGAACCCTGCATCAAATAAAAAAAAATTGACGTGGGGTCCCCCTAAAAATCCATACCAGACCCTTTATCCGAGCACGCAACCTGGCAGGCCACAGGAAAAGTGGGGGGGACGAGAGAGCGCCCCCCCCTGAACCATACCAGGCCACATGCCCTCAACATTGGGAAGATGCTTTGGGGGTCTGTGACCCCTCAAACCACCATGTCCCCATGTTGATTGGGACAATGGTCTCATCCCCACAACCCTGGTCGGTGGTTGTGGGGATCTGCGGGCGGGGGGCTTATCAGAATCTGAAAGCCCCCTTTAACAAGGGGACCCCCAGTTCCCGGCCCCCCCTGTTTGAAATGGTAAGGGGGTACAAAAGTACCTCTGCCATTTCACAAAGAAAGTGTAAAAAATTGTTAAATAAGACAAACACACTTTTGAAAAATTCCTTTATTAAAAATAAAAAAAATTAAAAAAAGATTCCAGCGGTGGTAAGCCACTCTTGCTATCCAGCGATGGATGATCATCTCTCCGGGGTCCTGCGATGGCTTATCCGATCCAGCGATGGGTGATTTCTAGTGCAGCGAATCCATCCATCTATCTTCTGTCTCAATGGAGGAGACACTGCAGGGATCCCGGCAGCTGACGTTTCTTATATGAGGAGGGCAGGGCCACCCGTCACCTGACCCCGCCCCCTCTAATGCTAGTGAGGGAAGCCGGGGTTCCCCAATGACGTATGGGTGACCCCGCCCCCCTCTGATGTAACGGAAACCTGCGTTACAGGTTTCCGTTACACACAGGGCAAATAAGCACAGGGGGCAAATTTGGGCAGCAGCATTGTCAATCTTGGGGAGGGGGAAGTGTTAGATGTACTAGCAGATGTAGGTGCTTTAACAAATTGAATCCAAACTTTAGCTAACACTTTATAAGCAGTTACACAAAAAGTTTTTTTCTTTTTGGGATGAAGGTTTTGCATTTATATATATAAAAGCTGATCATTGTAAGCACCCCTTGTCAGTAGTAAATTGTTTGTCTCAACTCTGTAACTGATACATTTGGAGGAGAGCGTGTTCTTTTGAAAAACAGCAGAGTTTCTGGCTGGATCACCAGTATTACATTACAAAGAAAAAAAAACAACAGGGATCAGTTGTCAGACTTGTACTGAACAAACAGTGGTACAACCAGTTGTAATCTGCAGACTGAGATGACTTCAACACAGCCCGTTTCTACTGAAGGAATCCAATGTGTTTCAAACATACATTAAATATGGTTCTTTATCAGGGAGGTACTACACTACAAAATAATGACATTATTATCAAATATACAGAATGTTCAAATACTGTTTTCAACAGAGCTTTTTGATACATATAAACTTTTTCCACTTACATCATAAACATTTATAGGTCCACCTGTGATCCCTTGAGGAGTCCACTAGGGGCCCATTGTGCCGCATTGAGAAAAGGCGATGGCTGAACCCACTTGCAGTGAAGCCACATGAAGGCACATTTCAATTCTACAAAAGTAGGGGATGGGAAAACAAAGATATTTATATAGTTATTAGTCCATCAATGAGCTATATACAGTATATCATGGGGACACCAAATGATCTGGTCCAATCAGAATCGTTCCCCATGAACTTAACATTCTAACACTCTGCCTCTTTTCCTTACTGTGTATCCATCCTTTTAAATCATATATTTTGTATTTGATAAATACCGTAACTGTGCAAACATTGTGCATCATAAAAACGTTGCAACAACTGCCATTTTACTCTCCAGGGCCTCTGATTTCAGAGAATATTTTAATGTTTTGGGGTTCTAAGTAATTTTCTAGGAAAATAAATATTATTTTAATTAAAATCTTTTATATTGTTTATTATATTTATTTACTTCTTCTTTGGTACATGCCCCCCCCCCCCCCCCTGCCAGTGCTCTTTGTTTGTCCCTTAATATACAGCAGGTAAAATAATTATTAAACACATCACCATTTTTCTAGGTAAATCTATTTCTAAAGGTGCTATTAACATGACATTTTTACGACATGTGTCATGAACTAGAAGTGACCAGAACTGTGTGACTGCAACAGAGTGAACCAGACATAAATAGGTGAAAGAAAGTTTATTAGAGTAAATGCATATAAATGTGAACACACCACCAATACAAACTGAGTGAACAAATCAAACAACCAAACAGTGAGATAAACGAACAAACCAGCATATGTAGCAAAAGGGAGTACCAGAATCGTAGTCAAGCCAGGCCAGGGTCATAAATAGGAGGTCAGCAGATGGGGGGACAAGGAGAAAGGGATCAGGTTGTAACAGGTTCAAGAGGCAGGATGCAGGAAACAAGGATCGGGATCAGGGATCAGGTATCAGGTATCAGGTATCAGGTAAACAGGCAGCAGGTCAGGGCACAATACCAGGGCCAGGTGTGTGTGCACTTGCCGGGTATTTATACAATGGCTGCTATCAGTCATGTGACGCCTGACTGCAGAAGGTAATACCTGCTCCACACTGCCAGGATCCCTCCGCTGGTGGACGCCAGTACTGCGGACCAAAGATTGCATAATTCCAGCAGGGAAAAGCTCTTCTGACAGCTCCAAACTGCCAGGAGACACCTGCTGGTGGATCTCAGTACTGCACGCCAAATGATCGATATTACCAGCGGAGGGAACCTTTCCTGACAGTACCCCCCTCGAAGGAGCGACCTCCAGACGCTTCAAATAGCGGTTGCTGGGAAAAGTCCATTGCGTCAAGCTGGATAGCAGGCACAGGAACCTCAAGCTGAGTAGCAGGCACATCGAACTGGGCAACAGGCATATTAAGCTGGATAGCCAGCATGGGCACATCAAGCTGGGCAGCAGGCAAATCAAGGTGGGCAGCAGGCACGGGCACATCAAGCCAGGAAGCAGCCACGGGCACATCAAGCTGGAAGGCATCAGACTGGAAGGCATCAGACTGGAAGGCTGGGACATCAGACTGGAAGGCATCAGACTGGAAAGCCGGGACATCAGACTGGAAGGCATCAGACTGGAAGGCCGGGACATCAGACTGGAAGGCATCAGACTGGAAGGCCGGGACATCAGACTGGAAGGCATCAGACTGGAAGGCCGGGACATCAGACTGGAAGGCATCAGACTGGAAGGCCGGGACATCAGATTGGAAGGCATCAGGCTGGAAGGCATTGGGCTGGAAGGCCGGGACATCAGACTGGAAGGCATCGGGCTGGAAGGCCGGGACATCAGACTGGAAGGCATCGGGCTGGAAGGCCGGGATATCAGACTGGAAGGCATCAGGCTGGAAGGCCGGGACATCAGACTGGAAAGCATCAGGCTGGAAGGCCGGGACATAGACTGGAAAGCATCGGGCTGGAACTCTGGCTCTGGCACTCCGGGCTGGAACTCTGGCTCTGGCACTCCGGGCTGGAACTCTGGCTCTGGCACTCCAGGCTGGAACAGATTGGTGTGTGTGGCGGTAGGTTGGGTTAATGGTAAGATCATTTTGGTTGGGAAAAACTTTCGTTTTTTTCTTTGGCTTAGCCACTGAAGCTCTGTAGATGGCTGCAGGACTGTAGGTAAGGGGTGCAGCAGACTGGAAAGGAGGATTGGGATATGGAAGAGAAGAGGTAACAGTAGCTGGGGGAAGATCTTGTGGGTTTGTAGGCAGTGGAGAAGAGGCAGGTGGGTTGAATCCAGGATAAGTACAGGGAGCAGAGACTGGATATGAGTATTTGGTTGGGAGCAGCGTGTACTGGGCTGCAACTGAGGTTGACATGGCTGATGGGGAAACATACATTTGGGTAGGCTGATGTCTGATGGCAGAGGTGGTTTGTTTGGTTGGGGCTGATTGCTAATACAAAATAAATTATAGCGGATATAACGAATGAATGTGACATGATTCGAGATTTTGTTTAACGAATATCGACACTCTACAGAAATAGCTAATTATCTGAAAACGAATTATGGTAACATAACGAAATTATGTATTTTACGAATGACAACAAAAGGAAACTAAACAAAATTTTCCATTGTGCACAAGTCCACTGCACATCACCCCAAAAACACCACACCAGCACTGAAGATTGGAGGTGGGAACATCATGGTGTGAGTCTGTTTTTCAGCATACGGTACTGGCAAACGTCATATCATTGAAGGAAGAATGAATGGAAAAATTTACCAAGACATTCATGATAAAATCTGCTGCCATCTACCAGGATGATGACAATGAAATGAGGGCGGACATTTCAGCAGGACAATGATCCCAAATGCAAAGCTAAGGAAACTCAAACTCTGAATTGGTTTCAAAGAGAATAAAGCTGCAAGAATGACTTGAATCCAATATAACATCTATGGAAAGAACTAAAGATCAGAGTTCATAGAAGAGGCCCACAGAACCTTCAAGATTTGAAGAGAGTTTGTGTGAAAGAATGGGCCAAAATCAAACCTGAGCAATGCATGCGACTAGTTTCTCCATACAGAAGGCATCTTGAAGCTGTTATTACCAACAAAGGATTTTGTATGAGGTATTAAATAGATTTAAAGGATAAGAGGAAAAGATAAGTGTTTTTGTAGTCCAAATCAGGGTCCAAGCTAGGGGTGACAACGCTGTTCCTCCATAGATAGGCTGAGTGAACACTGTCATCATAGAACAGAAAGTGTATTATAGTCAAAATTCCCAAGTGAAAAAAAGGATAAAAAGCTTATAATTGTTTTAAGGTTTAAAAGTGCTATAATTTCTACCTAGCTATCTGGATACTGAAATTTACATTTTATTCTAGATTACATGCTGGGGCCAAGAGAGAGACAGCTAAGACCAGAGACACTTTAGAGATCTGCGCATCCTTCTAAATTGTAATTGAGTAGCTAAAATAAGATATATGTTGTTGAGCAATTGTCTATACACGGAACAAAGAAACACACCCAGAGTGCATTGCAGCATGTGCTAAAGTGTCATCAAGTTTAGCTAGTTGCATGTGCAGATAGCCAATGTTGAGCATGTTGAACAATGTTGAGTATAGCATACCCCAATCTCTTTCTGCAGAACCCCATGTGCTTTTTTTTAAGAAAATGGGTTTATGGTATTTGTGTGCATAGTTAAGGCAACTTTTTACTATTTTTTGGATGTATGTTCTGTTTGTGATAACCAACTCATCTGGATTAACTGATGTCACACATTTTTATCTGAATATGATTTAAAATGAATGTCTTCTTTTATTGCCCCTGTAACTAGAGCAAAAGCACATTTGTAAATATATTTTTAGCACATTTTGATGTCAACATACATGATGTGATTTATCTTGCTTGCATCATTTTAAAGATTAGAATTACATAGTTATGTAGTTAGTAAGGTTGAATAAAGACACCAGTCCATCCTGAGTGTGTGTGTGTGTTTACAATTATCACTATCCCTGTACATTGCATTTCATTAAGATTCTCATCTATTATATTATTATTTTTAGGTACCCATATAGCGCCATCAATTTATACATACATCACATCGGTCCCTGCCCTCAAGGAGCGCACAACACAAGGTCCCCAACCCACATTCATACACTAGGGCCAATTTTGTACAGAAGCCAATTAACTTACCAGCATGCCTTTGGAGTGTGGGAGGAAACTGGAGTACCTGGAGGAAACCCATGCAGGCACAGGGAGAACATGCAAAAACCAGGCAGCTAGTGTAATGGTTGAGATTTGAACCAGTGACCCTTTTTACTACTAGGTGAGAGTGCTAGCCTCTACACCACTGTGCCACCCTAATTAGATTACTTATTATTAGAAGTAGCAATAATTGTGAACTGAAATTCTGAAAACTAGTAAGCTGCTAGTATACTATTTTGGTAATCATCCAATGTGGACATTTTAATATGTGGCTATTTTACAGTGTAAGTGTACTATGCTATGTCTATAAATTTGACTACTTTCAGCAATGATATTCAGAGGAGTGTTTCTGAGATTTGGATATTGCTTCCCATGTATATTGCTATAAGGAGCAATGTATCCAATAAACAGTTATTTTCCCAGAAGAAGTATTTAAAAAAATTACATCTGGAACAACTGTGCATAGTAGCCATTTAGCTTCTAATTTAAATTTGCAGACAAACTGTCCTTGGTAATAAAAAAAAAAAACAAAGTCCACAATAAAAATAGTCAATAAAAACAGCAGCACTCACAGATATCTGAACACCAAAATGTCAAAAATAAGCATATACAAAAAGTAGGTTGTGCTATTTGTAAAATAAAAACAAAAATCAAAATGACATACTGCATTTAGCTCTCAATGACCAACAATCAAACTGGAAGTTATAATTAAAAGTCCAAAATTAGTCATACTTAAGAAAAAGGTCATTGTAAAAATCTCTCTCATGAAAACCTTCACCAGCTCCAGTGCTCTAACCATTACCCAGCAAATCTGCTTACCAGAGGGTCAGACCTCATCACAAAAGAGGTCCAACTGCTCTTTTTACTTATCCCAGTGGGATGGATGGCTCTCTCCTTAATTCAGAATGGTGGTAACTAGTGATGGACGAACTTCCGACGGGACGTTTCGCGAAAGCGAAATGCGAACGGACCCAAACGTTCGCGAAACCGAACGTTCGCCGCGGGCCCCATTGACTTCAATGGGAGGCGAACTTTGCAAACCTTCATGTCGAATTTGCGGCCACGTGGTAATTATTAGGGGGTAAAACGTAGTCCCACCATCTGGACAATGACATAATACATGTATGAGGTGAATTTGGGATCGATAACTACAAGCATTTTTATTTTATTTGGGAAATTGTTCTAACAATTCAGGACTATGGAGCTAATGAAGGCAATGGAGGAGAGGGAAGGTCAGGGACCAGGGTAGGCAAAGAAGAGGGTGCAGGAGATGATCACCAGCAGCGTGACATACCGGAATGACACATGCACCGTGATAGAGGCATCTGACAGCAGCACCGTAATACAGAGCACTGACAGCAGCACCGTGACATACAGCGCTGACAGCAGCACCGTGACATACAGCGCTGACAGCAGCACCGTGACATACAGCGCTGACAGCAGCACCGTGACATACAGCGCTGACAGCAGCACCGTGACATACAGCGCTGACAGCAGCACCGTGACATACAGCGCTGACAGCAGCACCGTGACATACAGCGCTGACAGCAGCACCGTGACATACAGCACTGACAGCAGCACCGTAAGCAGCCCCAGGAGGAAGTCAGCACAGCACAGGGATGGTGTGATCCCCTCATAATAAGAACCCCCAGGAGGAAGTCAGCACAGCACAGGGATAGTGTGATCCCTTCATAATAAGAACCCCCAGGAGGAAGTCAGCACAGCACAGGGATATCATAAGCAGCCCCAGTAGAAATATGACACCGCTCAACCTCTTCAAAGAGGAGGGTAGGGGCATATAGTACGGTGTGCTTTTTTGGGTCAAGGAAGTGAGCCAAATGAATTAAGAAGGTCTGTGTGCTTGATTAAAAAAATAGTTTATAGACATATACATGGTCTACTGGTCACATGTGTTGAATTCCTCCGAGATCCATGCCTCATTCATTTTTAGAAATGTGAGGTAGTTAACACTGTCGTGAGCTAGGCGAGTACGCTTATCGGTCACAATCCCCCCTGCTGCGCTGAACGTCCTTTCGGACAGGACACTGGATGAGGGGCAAGCCAACAGTTCGATTGCAAATTGGGCAAGCTCTGGCCAGAGGTCAAGCCTGCCCACCCAGTAGTCTAGGGGTTCATCACTCCTCAGAGCGTCCACATCGGCCGTTAACCCAATGTAGTCGGACACCTGACGGTCTAGGCGTTCCCTGATGCTGGATCCGGATGACACCTGTCGATGGGTCGGCTGAAAGAATGACCTCATATCCGAAGTCACCAACACATCTTCAAACCGGCCTCTTCTTGCAGGCGCTGTTGGATTGGTACCCGCAAATCCTTCTCTGGGAGTGGGAATTGCTCCTCTGCCAGCGCACGCAAAAGCAGAATGCAGCATTTCTCGAAGCAAGGCCTGGAAGTGCTGCATTCTGACAGCCCTCTGCGACGGCGGTAACATTTCCGCCATTTTGTGTTTGTACCGGGGGTCTAAGTACGTTGCCACCCAGTACTGGTCCTTGACCCTCATGCTTTTTATACGGGGGTCCCTATTAAAACACTGGAGCATGAAGGCCCCCATTTGCACTAAAGTGGAAGCGGTGTGGTGGCCTGGCTCCTGCTCATCATCCAGGATAATGTCGTCCTCTTCATTCTCCTCTCCCCATCCTCGCACAACAGGGATCCCAGAAAGGTTTAAAGCATGCTCTTCTTGCTCCTGCTCATCCGCCCCGGCACCATCCTCCTCTGACTCCTCATCAGACTCCTGTTGTTGACTTGTCTCAGATAGAGTAGCCCCCCCTGGGAATTCATCCAGCATTGCGACTTCCTCATCTTCCCGCTCCTGCTCCTCCACAGCCTGATCAATGACACGACGCAATGCACGCTCCAGAAAGAAGGCATAAGGTACCATGTCACTGATGGCGCCATGGCTGCGACTGACCAGTTTGGTGATCTCCTCAAATGGCCGCAGAAGTCTGCATGTGTCGCGCATGAGCAGCCACTGGCGCGGTGAAAAAAAACCCAGCTCCCCAGAACCGTTTCTTTCGCAGAGTTCATACAGGTAGACGTTAACTGCACGTTTCTGCTGGAGCAGCCTATCAAGCATATAGAAGGTTGAGTTCCATCGCGTCGGGCAATCGCAAATAAGACGTCTGACCGGCAGATGGTGTCGCCGCTGAATGTCAGCAAGGCGAGCCATGGCCGTGTAAGATCTTCTGAAATGGGCCGAGATTTTCCTTGCCTGCCGCAAGATGTCCTGGACCCCAGGGTATTTGACAAGGAATCGCTGCACGACCAAGTTTAAGACGTGTGCCATGCACGGCACGTGCGTGATTTTGCCCTGTTTCAATGCGCTAAGCAGATTGGCACCGTTGTCACACACCACTTTACCAACTGTCAAATTGAGCGGTGTTAGCCACTCATCTGCCTGTGAACGCAAAGCTGAAAGGAGTGCCGGGCCAGTGTGGCTCTTTGCTTCCAGGCACAACAGACGCAGCACGGCATGGCAACGTCTCACCTGGCATGTGGAATAGGTTCTGGGGAGCTTGGGCGGTGCAGCGGAAGAGACGCTAGCAGCGGAAAAGGAGGAGGCAGCTGAGGAGGAGAGGGAGGAGGATGGAGTAGGAGGAGGAGAAGAAGAGTCAGGCCTGCATGCAATCCGTGGCGGTAAAACCAAATCTACACGGGTGCCACGGGTTACATGCTTGACGGCCGTCAGAAGGTTCACCCAGTGGGCAGTAAAACTGATATACCTTCCCTGCCCGTGTTTGCTAGACCACGTGTCTGTGGTCAGATGTATCTTGGCACCGACACTGTGTGCCAGAGATACATTCACTTGCCGCTGAACATGGCCATATAGCTCTGGGATGCCCTTCTCTGAGAAATACTTCCTTCCTGGGACCTTCCATTGTGGTGTTCCAATGGCCACAAATTTGCGAAAGGCCTCCGAGTCCACCAGTTTATATGGCAGTAGTTGGCGGGCTATGAGTTCTGACAAGCCAGCCGCCAACCGTTGGGCAAGAGGGTTATCCGGCGTCATCATTTTTTTACGCTCAAACATTAGGCCCACGGAAGCCTGCCTTTTTGCAGAAAAATGTGAGCTTGGCGTGATGGAAGGTGGAGTGGAGGACAATTGTGAGGAGAGAGGAGAAGGAGAAGTAGAAGACGAGGCTGGACGGTGAGAGCCTGCAGTGTGGCTTTGTGTGTTCCGTTGCTCCCACTGGGCTCGGTGATGGCTGCTCATGTGCCTTCTTAAGGCGGTCGTCCCTAGGTGAGTATTGGGCTTACCGCGACTAACGCGTTGACTGCAAAGATTGCAGATGGCAACGCTATTGTCAGCAGCGGACACGTTAAAAAAAGCCCACACTGCGGAGCCATGTGCCGGTGTCCTGGGAGCGCCAGATGTGACCGTACATGGTCGATGACTCGCTCCTGATACATTTGCAGTCTGCTTTGTCCCTCCTGTGCAATGTAAGTTATTCCTGCTTCTCCTCCCTATCTGCTGGTCCATATCTCCCTCTGAACTCCCCTCCTCTTCCTCTCTTGTGGGCACCCACGTGACATCACTAGACACGTCATCATCAACGTCACCTTCCCCACCGCTATAAGTAGAGATCTCGGAGTAGGCAGCAACACCGGGGACCAACCTCCTCCTTGGGCTGATCTGGGTACTGTCGTCAGACTGCTGAGTAGCGCTTGTTGCTACCTCCTCTTCCTGATCCAATACCAAGAGTGGCTGCGCATCAGAAATGTCCTCTTGATATGGATCGGAAAATAATTCCAGTGACTCAAGCGGAAGGTATGTGGTGGTGGTGGTGGTGGTCGTGTTGTTGGTGGTAGTGTCTTTGGGGGTGCACATAGCAGAGAGTGAAGAAGAGGGTGCAGATCGAGAGGATGAGGAGGGTGCAGAAGAGTAAGGCTGAGCGAGCCACTCAACCAAGTCTGGTGCATCCTTTAAAGTAATTGAACGCACCTTCTGCAACTTCCCACTTTGGCTCAAGCCTGTTGCTCCTGCCCTACCCCTACCACCCCTGCGGAAGGGCCTGCCTCTTCCTCTGCCTGTCATTTTTTAAATGACCCTGTGACAAAACTCTTAGTCCCTATACCGATGAAGGACTGCTGCAGTATAGGGCAGCAGTCAGCAGTGGTGCACGTCAACCCTATCTATTGTGGACCGATAGCGGTCCTTACAGAACAGCAGACTGTACCGCACTCAAGCCTATGTACCGTAGCACCCTATACCAAGTTACCAGTCCTTATAAGAACTTTTGTGGACCAAGCAGGTTGTGTATTAGTGTTTAGCAGACTGTACGTCAGTCCCTATACCGCTGAAGGACTGCTGCAGTATAGGGCAGCGGTCAGCAGTGGTGCACGTCAACCCTATCTATTGTGGACCGATAGCGGTCCTTACAGAACAGCAGACTGTACCGCACTCAAGCCTATGTACCGTAGCACCCTATACCAAGTTACCAGTCCTTATAAGAACTTTTGTGGAACAAGCAGGTTGTGTGTTAGTGATTAGCAGACTGTACGTCAGTCCCTATACCGCTGAAGGACTGCTGCAGTATAGGGCAGCGGTCAGCAGTGGTGCACGTCAACCCTATCTATTGTGGACCGATAGCGGTCCTTACAGAACAGCAGACTGTACCGCACTCAAGCCTATGTACCGTAGCACCCTATACCAAGTTACCAGTCCTTATAAGAACTTTTGTGGAACAAGCAGGTTGTGTGTTAGTGATTAGCAGACTGTACGTCAGTCCCTATACCGCTGAAGGACTGCTGCAGTATAGGGCAGCAGTCAGCAGTGGTGCACGTCAACCCTATCTATTGTGGACCGATAGCGGTCCTTACAGAACAGCAGACTGTACCGCACTCAAGCCTATGTACCGTAGCACCCTATACCAAGTTACCAGTCCTTATAAGAACTTTTGTGGAACAAGCAGGTTGTGTGTTAGTGATTAGCAGACTGTACGTCAGTCCCTATACCGCTGAAGGACTGCTGCAGTATAGGGCAGCGGTCAGCAGTGGTGCACGTCAACCCTATCTATTGTGGACCGATAGCGGTCCTTACAGAACAGCAGACTGTACCGCACTCAAGCCTATGTACCGTAGCACCCTATACCAAGTTACCAGTCCTTATAAGAACTTTTGTGGAACAAGCAGGTTGTGTGTTAGTGATTAGCAGACTGTACGTCAGTCCCTATACCGCTGAAGGACTGCTGCAGTATAGGGCAGCGGTCAGCAGTGGTGCACGTCAACCCTATCTATTGTGGACCGATAGCGGTCCTTACAGAACAGCAGACTGTACCGCACTCAAGCCTATGTACCGTAGCACCCTATACCAAGTTACCAGTCCTTATAAGAACTTTTGTGGAACAAGCAGGTTGTGTGTTAGTGATTAGCAGACTGTACGTCAGTCCCTATACCGCTGAAGGACTGCTGCAGTATAGGGCAGCGGTCAGCAGTGGTGCACGTCAACCCTATCTATTGTGGACCGATAGCGGTCCTTACAGAACAGCAGACTGTACCGCACTCAAGCCTATGTACCGTAGCACCCTATACCAAGTTACCAGTCCTTATAAGAACTTTTGTGGAACAAGCAGGTTGTGTGTTAGTGATTAGCAGACTGTACGTCAGTCCCTATACCGCTGAAGGACTGCTGCAGTATAGGGCAGCGGTCAGCAGTGGTGCACGTCAACCCTATCTATTGTGGACCGATAGCGGTCCTTACAGAACAGCAGACTGTACCGCACTCAAGCCTATGTACCGTAGCACCCTATACCAAGTTACCAGTCCTTATAAGAACTTTTGTGGAACAAGTGAGTTGTGAATGTTTAGCAGACTGCAGCAGAAGGGCAGCAGTCAAGTATAATATCCTTTCTATATTTGGAAGAAAGAATATTATACATGTACAAGCCTATTACTGTACCACTGATACCAGTCCTGAAAAGAACCTTTGTGGAACTAATAATAACAGCAAGTCTTTAAAATTACCCTCACTGCCTGACAACACTGCTTCCTTCCTGTCCCTATACAAATTGGCAAAAAAAGAGAACGATTAGTGGTTACTGGAACAGCTCTTTTGTGGACCTTGATAGTAACAGCTAATGATGATGATGATGATGATGATGATGAAAGACTAATCTGGCTGTCCCTGTAGCATACACCGTCCTTTCCCTTTCTCTAAACTAACAAAAGACACTCAGGCTGCTGCAAGAATCAGCAGCACAGCAAACCTATCAACACCTAACACCTATACCAGTCCTGAAAAGAACTTTTGTGTACCAAATAGCTAGTGGTTTATCTCTCCCTACTCCACACAGGAACCTGTCCCTATCGTAACAGAAGAAAGAATGTAAAATGGCCACCGGATCGGGTGTATTTATAGGTTAGGGGGAATGTCCAAGTGTCCATGTGCTGTCATGTCTCAATTGGCTGTCCTGTATCACATGATAAACGTGTCACCAAAGGTTAAAGTTCTTGTATACATTAAACACGTAAGTCCGCCGCGGCGAACGACGGAAAAAGGCGTTCGAACGTGCGGACCGCGAATGTCGGAAATTCGCCGCGAAACGACCGCCGGGCGAAACGTTCGTCCATCACTAGTGGTAACCGCATACAATGAAACAAAATCTCAATTGTATATAAAAACAAGAGACTACATAGTATATGTAGGGGTATCTGAAGGTGTTATGTGAGAAGCTTTTCATTTCAGCTTGTTCATTAAGCTTTGGAAATGAAAGCTAAAAGCTGATTGGTTGCCATTCACAGCTGTTCTAGATTCTGGTTGAAGAAAGGGGTGAGTTAACATGGACTACTCCATAAAAATTGCCATGTAACATCAATGGTGATTAATGGAATCTCAAAACCCAGTAGTTGAACATAATTCGAAGTAATTCAAATTCAATATATTTACCGTATAAGAAAAGTATAAAAAATTCACTGATAACTAAACAGAGGATTGCTATGACATGATTACATATAGAAAGAGCATTACACAAAACTACCCCGTCTAATAAGAGGGGGGAGAAAATTGGTGCAGATACAGACGATATCCTCAATTAGTTTCGCAACCAAGTTGCTTCTTCGGGAGGTGTCTTAGCATCTAAAAATAAATACAATCTCATAGTTACAAACACAATATGCAAATTCATACAGCAACATTATAGCAAAGTTACTATACACATGAATTAGTGGAGTTTGCTTACACAAAAGACAGCGCGACTCACCAATGCCAAACCAAAGAGGAAGCCGGCAGAGGCACAAGAGACATCCTAAGCGCATGAATCTCCCAGGGCAGACATGGGAGGCAATAGAATTGGAGACGGACTGAGGGTAATAAGAAATAAGAAGTCAAATAAATAAAAAAAGCATAAATAAAAATAAATAAATATTTTTTTTTTTAAAAGACACGCAAATAAGTTTATGTATAATGGGGAGGGGTTGCATAACCAAATAAATTAATGGGAAAAAAAATATATAATATTAGGAATAATAGTATTACATAAATAAACCCACTCTAGAGTAGTATAAAACACCCGGGAATGTACTAGATGGTTATATGCATAGAATTGATTTAAGCCTGCAGCAGAATGGATGCTAATAATAGCAATATGGTGATCTCGCTGAGATCTTGCTCCACACTTAGTAAATATCCCTCACTGTGCTTTTGGTTTAACTGTGTTGATAATAATGATGATTTGAAAAAATACTTCTATAAGCATGAAGAGGACAAAGTGAAATAAAAATCAATGTTAAATGAAAAAGAAGTATATTAAAAATGTATGAATTATAGCCTAATTTCAGCCAAAAATATTCTAGTTATTTTCCAAAAGGAGGAAGATGAAAATGTAGGTCAGTTTACACTATAAGTGAATCAAAAAGAGAGACAAATGATTGTCTCAAGAGTCCTTTCATTTTACTAAACATACAATAGGAACACGAAAGGCATCCAATGCATAACAAACAAGACTTTTTGGGGGGATAAAAGGACATCAGGGCACCTAATTAATATAAAAAAGTTATATATTTATATACAGTATATACAAATGACAAAGCTTTTACTGACATAATAACTTTAAAATACAGACCCACAGGTCTCAACATCACAATGTACATACAAGAATAAAACACATATAAACCACCACTGAATGAGTATCTTCAGCACAGTAAAAGAAGTGTCAGAAGTGTGTATAAACCTTAACATGTTTCAACTCTCAAAAAGCATGCGTCTTCTTCTGGGTAATATTACAATTATTGAATTAATGAGCATTTGTACAAAGTAAGACTTACAGTAGGGTGAGTGCTTTCACCACCATTAGCCTCCAAGTATAAACCTTTTTACAGCACAAGAGATACAGCCGCCAAAAGGACCCATACCAAAATCGAAAAGATCCCAGATAGTGAGCTGCAATGGTAAATGAATGCTGTTCCAATCAAGGGGGATCAAGTAGAAGTCCAAAAAAGATCCAAAATAAACCAACAGTAGTCCAAACAATGAACGACAAAAATGCTGTAATCTCCTGTGGTCGGTGGTTAGTGACAAAAGATATAGGCATGACTGCATGGCATGCAAAGCATTTTGAGGACCTAAAATCCGGGCACCTAACCCATCTGATGCTAATACACTGGCTAAATATAATTACCTATAGGAAAGGTCACTCTCACTCAGATCTGCTTCATATTATACCTTTAAAAAATGATGCAAACCCTGGGTAAACTGGAGCAATCCCCGAACTGTTAAAATGTACTGTTACTTTGTGTGTCTTACCGTACTATTGCAATTTACTCCAAAACTTGCTACTGTAATATGACGTGTTTATACAGTACTTTTGGAAACTCTGTTTTACATTATAAAATACCTCTTCATCAGGATTATAAAAGATACAGGAAGATACAATACATTAAAATATTATAAATGCAAAATTCAATACACGATCAATCTATTAAACTTTAACTATAAAAAACAAACAACCTCTAATAGAAAACACTAGCCAATTTCAGAACATGGTGAAAAATTATTAACTACAACTAGAATCTACAAAAGTGATAAAAGATCAAAGTAACACAAACTATGTCAAAATGTCAAAATAATTGACAATTGTCCTAAATATTCTGTACCTCTGTGGAATATATCTTAATATACACTATATTACCAAAAGTATTGTGACACCTGTCTTTACATGCACATGGAAGTTAATGGCACCCCAGTCCCTGGTCCGTGGGGTTAATTATTGAGTTGGCCCACCCTTTGCACCAATAACAGTTTCAACTCTTTTAGGATAGCTATCCACAAGGTCGAGGAGTGTGTCTATGGGAATGTTTGACCATTCTTCCAGAAGCACATTTCTGAGGTCAGGCACTGATGATGGACTAGAAAGCCTGGCTCACAGTCTCCACTCTAATTCATCCCAAAGGTGTTCTATCTGGTTGAGGTCAGGACTCTGCACAAGCCAGTCAAGCTCCTTCACCTCAAACTCGCTCATTCATGTTTTTTTGGACCTTGTTTTGTGTACTAGTCCAAATTATTTGTTGGAGGTGGAGTTATGATGTAGGGTTATTTTTCAGGGGCTGGGCCTGGCCCCTTATTTCCATTGAAGGAAACTTCTAAGGTGTCAGCATACCAAGACATTTTGGACAATGTCATGCTCCCAACTTTGTGGGAACAGTTTGGGGATGGCCTCTTCCTGTTCCAACATGACTGCGCACCAGTGCACAAAGCAAGGTTCATAAATACATGGATGAGTGAGTTTTGGGTGGAGCAACTTGACTGGCCTGCCCAGAGTCCTGACCTCAACCCTTTGGGATGAAATAGAGTGGAGACTGTGTGGCAGGCCTTCATGTCTAGATCGGTGCCTGGCCTCACAAATGCACTTTTGAAAGAATGGTCAAACATTCCCATAGATGCACTCCTAAACCTTGTGAGGAATGGCAAACAAACTAATGATACTGATAGGAAAAATTTGCACACAAAGTTTTCAATGTCTACTCCACAATTGTTAAATGCAATGAAAAATAAAGTTCTTAAACAATGGAGTCTTCCAAACCTTTTGGTTAATAAAATATAAGCTTGACTTCTACTGATTGCCACAAGCCAACCATTGAATGATGACTGAGCAATACATGGTACTACGGGCAAATAACCATTCATTTTAAATCTCGCTTACTCTCCACTGCTAAAAAGAACACAAGTGTTAACAGCTGTGTTTAAATGCAAAGAAGCATATGATGCTGGCAATATTACCGAGAGGATTTTTGCTGAAGAGCTAGTTCAAGCATGTCTATGGCAACAATCATGCAACATATGTTCATCAACAAGGGAATCATTAACTATTTATCATAAATACACTAATTATCATATCGCTATTTATTGCATGTATACATATTCCCTTTAGTTGTAGGAACATCACGTCTTCTAGTTTCAAATATATAGCTCTTAATCTTCTGTTATATATATCTGCAAATATATAAAACAAAGCATTTAAATAAAAATGGCTTTGAAATACTCAAGCTAAATTCATTCCCAGGACAAAGTCATTTGCAAGCATTTTATTTACTTTATTTCACTTTATTTTTCCTAAAAAATAATAATAAAAACAAATAAAAAAATAGTTGTAAGACTGAGTTTAGTGTAATAATATTCTGGCCCTTGTTCAACCATACACTGACAGATACAGCCAGAAATGACATATTCAATCTGAATACATGTTAATCAAATAAAGGATTAATTGTGCCCAACACTGTTGTAAAAAAGCAATGCCCCTTAAAATTACAGTGATTACAGTCTATCACTATGATATTATTTAAGGGCTGCTTTCAGATATTCTGTTTAGTTGTACCATACAGTAATATACTATACACCTACATATAAAAAAATGCATTACCTAATTTGAGGTTCACCAATTATTGCCAATTTTTTTTTAGCAAATACTTTTTAATCGTTTTACATTTTTAAACATATACAGACAAAACATAGAGCAAATGTCCATACAAAGAAAAAAAAAAAAGAAAAAAAAATATAACCATAATTTGTTCTGGTATATAGGAGTTATCATTGAGGTGTGTTATTGTTACAACACAATCAGTAACTCAAGTTCCCCGCCATAGACACATCATAGAGCAGCAAAACTATCATTGTCAGGGAGATCATCCACACTATTGGAGGCTACATATGGGGAGCATAGCTTATGCCACATAGACACGACCAGACTTTCTGGCAGACTAGGTCCGAAGGAATCAGTCCATCGGACAATCCGATCGTTTGTGGGCTAATCTGATCATTTTTCATAAAGAGAATCTGACTGACCTAGAAATAGAGCATCAAATCTGTCCGACGGACTTAATTCCTATTCGTCTGTATGCTGGTCCGACAGACCAAATACGATGCAAGGGAAGCTATTGGCTACTGGCTATTGAACTTCCTTTTTTAGTCCCGTCTTAAGTCATCACATTCAAAATGAACAGACTTTCGAACGGACTTAGTCCGTTCGTGTGTGGCCAAGTCTGTTCGTTCGGAAGTCCGTTGGAACTCCCCCGAAAGTCCGTCGGGAAGACTGCCGGACCTTTTCCTGCCGGTTGTGTGTATGTGGCATAAGCGGACCAGATCATATTGAATTTTTTCATACAACCCCTATGCATAAAAGAAAGTCACTTTTTTTATCCAGCACAGCATTCATGGCTGCGCACCACTAAACACAGGTCGTGGATAAATAATATTTTCTGGTAGAAAATAGCCGGTCCTCTGGGAATATGCCCGACGGGCAAATTTGGGATCAGGAGTCAATTGAATTGAACAAAGTTCCAATAAATTTAAAAATATATCTATCCAGTGGCAAAATAATTTAGGACAGTGCAATAACATATGAATTACCATGCCCGTACGAATATTTTAGCAAGGGATTTTAGGTGAAGGTTGGTGACCCTAAGAAAACAATTTTTGAGGGGTATCAAATGAATGAATGAATGAATGAATGAAATACTTGTATAGCGCACAATGCAAACTGAATTGCCTCTAGGCGCTGTGGCGAGCTTTGATCATCTCTTGAGTTTTTTCCTAAAAGCCAGGTGATTTTCTTCCAGGCGGATGTTGATTGGTAGAGCATTCCATAGCCGAGGCCCTTGGACAGCGAATCTCCGATCCCCCTTGGATTTATACCGGGCTTTGGGCACGAGGAGGAGGTTTTTTTTGGCTGATCGAAGACTGCGGTTTGGTGTGTAATGATTTATTTTCTCCATTAGGTATTGCGGAGCTCTATGCACGCATTTGTGGGTGAGGTAAAGGGTCTTGAACGTGATCCGATTTTTTACGGTTAGCCAATGTAAGCTCCTTAGCGAAGGAGAGATGGATTCCCATGGTTTTTTTCCTGTTATCAGCCTTGCTGCCGTGTTTTGGATCAGTTGTAATCGCGCAAGTTGATATTGTGGTAATCCTATGTAAAGCGAATTTGCGTAGTCCAGCCGTGAATTAATGATTGTTCCAACTACCACTGCTTTGTCATTCTTTGGGATAACAGGGATGAGTCTGCGAAGCATGTGCAGCAGATGGTGAGATCCACTGACTACTGCTCCTATTTGCGCATCCATTGACATTTGTGCGTCTAAAATAACCCCGAGACTCTTCGCTTTGGTCTTTGGGGAGATAGTCTGCCCAAAGACGGTTGGTGGAGAACAGGAGTTTTTGGTTGCAGGCTTATGATTTGGGTGTAAGATAAGAAGCTCTGTCTTTGATTCGTTCAGCTGGAGGGAGTTAGTGGTCATCCAGTCCTCTATTGATTTGAGGCAGTTTTCAAGTTGTTGTTGGTGATATTTTTTTCCATTGACCCGGAAATAAAGTTGCGTGTTGTCAGCGTAAGAGTGGAAGCAGAGATCTGAGCATCTGATGATTTGAAGGAGTGGGCGAATGTAAATGTTGAAGAGAATGGGTGACAAAGGAGAGCCTTGAGGGACACCGCAGATGACTGCCGGAGTTTTGGAGAGGAATTTTCCTTGTTTCACTGTCTGTGACCAATTTCCTAGGAAGGACGCGAACCATTGGAGATCTATGTCTTGGACTCCGGCTACTTCTGTGAGGCGGAAGAGTAGAGTATTGTGATCTACTGTATCAAATGCTGCACTTAGGTCTAGCAGTACGAGGAGATACGGCTCTCCGTCATCTGCTGCTTCGAGGGTGTCGTCCCAAATCTTGAGGAGAGCTGTTTCTGTTCCATGACCTGGGCGGAAGCCTGATTGCAGCGGGTCCAGGAGTTTGTGAGTATCCAGGTGGAGTTGTAGCTGATGTACTACAGCTTTCTCCATGATCTTAGAAATGGTGTTGAGGCTTGTAATTGGCCTACGGTTGTTTGGATCCTGAGGGTCCAGGTTTGGTTTTTTGAGTAGAGGTTTGACGATGCCTTGTTTGAGGATGCTGGGAACAATCCCTTCGTGGAATGATCGGTTTATGAGGTGGGTTATGGTTGGAGCCACGATGTTGGAGCATTCTTTCAGTAGTTTTATGGGATGATGTCAATAGGTGAGGTACTGTCACGAAGTTTATTAATGATGTTTTTTGCTGTGTCTACGGTAATTGGAGATAGTGAAAATTTAGGCGGTTGCGGTATGTTGGTGCAGACATCCTCTTTATGTATTTGCTGGCCGAGGTTGGATGTTTTCTTCTGACAAATTGTTTCCCTGATGGTTTTGACTTTATCAATAAAAAAATCTGACAGTTTGTCACAGTAATCCTGGTATTCACTTTCTGGGGGTTCTAGGCACACTGGATTCATTGATTGATTAACCAGTTTAAACAGTTCCCATGGTTGGTTTGCGGCCGTTGAGATTGTATATGAGAAGTGGTCCTTTTTGGCTTTGAAGATTGCTTTCCGATAATTCTCTGTGAGACCTTTGTAGTTAAAGTGGTTTTCCTCGGTGGTATTTCTTCTCCATGTTCTTTCCGCTCTTCTACGTTCTTGCTTTAGTAAGGTGAGGGAGCTATTAAACCATCCAGTTTTCCTTCCTGATGAGAGCCCTGTGTTTTGGTGCTACCGAGTCTGCTGATTGCAGCAATGCCCTGTTCAGGGAGTTGAGTGTTTCGTCCATAGAGTGGTTTAAGGTTATTGTAGTTATCTTGTTGGACAGAGTGGATTTGAAGGATTCGGAGTACAGTTTTTTATGCAATCTGGTCCAGTGCGTTGTTGTTACAGAATTCCGTTTTTCGTTGGTGATGTTGGTAGCGATTTTAAATTTGATGGCGTGGTGATCCGTCCATGGCAATGTTATGTTGTTGAGTATGTTGACGTTAATGTTCTGTTTGAAAATGAGGTCCAGGGTGTGTCCTGACCCATGCGTGGGAGTCTTTATCAGTTGCTGGAGACCCAGTTTTTCTAGTTGATTGATGCAGGCAGTCGGGATGGGGTCTTTGGGCTCATTTGCCCAAAGGTTGAAATCTCAGAGTACCAGGAAATTTTTGAATTTTAGGGTGTGCATTGCAAAGGATTCCGTGAGGGGGGGAAAGAAGATTGGACTTTGGTCCCGGTGGTCTGTAGCACAGTAAAATATGAGTGGTGTCATGGGGTGTTGGTTGAAGATGTAGCATCAGGGTTTCCATAAAATGCACTGGGTTATGAGATGATGGTTTAGTGAGATCCAGGTGACCTTTAAAGATCACTGCTAGGCCTCCTCCTTTTTTCCCTAACCGGTGTTCGGTTAGGATCCTGTAGTTTTCCGGCACCAATTCGGTGAGGATGGTGTTGCAGTCAGAGGTTAACCAGCTTTCGGTGATGAAGAGGCAGTCCACATTGTTCTCAATGATGAAGTCGTGTACTTCCAGTCTATGTTTGATAGCAGACTTGGCGTTAATCAAGGCGCAATCTAATTGTAGTGGTCGAGTAGATGTCTTCCTGTGGTTGGGAGCTGCTTGTCGTCCGGTTTTTAATAGTTGTTCTCTTTGAAGTATTTTTTGAATGGAAGATGGCAATGGGGTGTTGATGTTCCTTAGTCTGTGCAGAACTTCAGCTGAGTATTTGAAGTAGCACATGGTTTGTGGATGCTGTTGATGGTACTATGGGCCTAAGATGATGATCCTGATCAGGGTATTGATCCTGAGGAGGGGCTAGGTATCAGACTTTCCGCTGTGCTTGAGGCTATTAGCGCGCAAGTTGATCAGGGGATGCCTATATGGATGCGGAAGGAGTTGTTGTATTCGGTTGCTGGCTGTTCCGGCTACCTTTACTTGAGGTGAAGGTCTTCGCTCAGAAAAGAAGTCTGGCTGTGATCTGGAGTAGTCATCCTAGGATAGCGTGAAAAATGGAATGGAGGCTGGAGGTAGGGGTATGCTAACCTACGGTTGTTCCTGATTGTTCCAGAGGAAGGCGAAAAAAAACCCTGGCAGTAGCAGCCAAACGCACCAGCGGGGCAAAAATTACTTCCTGACCCCTGTAGGCGGTCGGACGGAGTCCCTGGAACAATCACTGGGGGGGGGGGGGGGGAGTGGAGGTGCGATCTTACCTGGCTGCGGTGGTCCCCATTAAACACTCTGGTTCCGGTGAATCTGGCTTGCTGTCAGCCTGATGTTTCTGGAGAGCTGTCTGGTTGCCCCTTGCAGTGGGATCTTTAAAATGGAGGGGAGGATGGAGGTAGGATAGAGGTTAGAGACTCCTGTCTTAACTCCTGTTTTCAACTCCTGGTTAGGGATGAGCCGAACACCCCCCGGTTCGGTTCGCACCAGAACTTGCGAACGACCCCCGCGTTCGGTACGAACGTTAGAACCCCATTGAAGTCTATGGGACTCGAACGTTCGAATTGGAAAGTGCTAATTTTAACGGCTAATATGCAAGATAGTGTCCTAAAAAGGGTTTGGGGACCTGCCTCCTGCTTCAGGGGACATGGGTCACTGCAAAAAAAAGTTTTAAAAACTGCCGTTTTGGCGGGAGCACTGATTTTAATGACGATTAAAGTGAAAAAAAAAAGTGAAATATTCCTTTAAATATGGTGCCTGGGGGGTGTCTGTAGTATGCCTGTGAAGTGCCACGTGTTTCCCGTGTTTAGAACAGTCCCTGCACAAAATGACATTAAACGGAAATAACACCATTTAAAACTGCTTGCGGTTTAAGGCTGGGTTCACACTGCTGCGGGGGGAGATCCGGATGTGATTCGCACAGCAAATCACATCCGATCTCCGTAGCACTGCGAGTTCAGCCATACAGATAGTATGGCTGAACTCGCAGCTGTCCCGCAGCAAACTCGCACAGGACCCTTTTTTGGGTCCGCAACGGAATCGGATCGCATGGGGGTTCACACCATGCGATCCGATTCCTGTGCGAGTCGGCAGATCGCACTGCGATATGCCGACGGATCTGGGGGTGTCATTAACATAACATTGACACCCCCAGCCGTCCGCATAGGGCAGTGTGAACTGCCGGCGGGAGGTATGCGATGCGGGAAAACGCCGCGGATTCGCGGCGTTCCCGCATCGCAATAGTGTGAACCTAGCCTTAATGTTATATCTGGTTCCTGCAATATGGTTGAAAATCATTGAGAAACATGGCATGGGTAGCCCTCCCTGCCCATTACCAGCCTATTTGGGTCTTGTACGCATATTAAGGGGAACCCCGTACCCATATTAAAAAAAGGAAATGCGTGTGGCCCCCAGGCCCTATATACTCAGAACAGCAGTATACAGGCGGTGCAAACAAGACAGGGACTGTGTAGGTTTGTTGTGTTAAGTTGAATCTGTTTGTCATTTTCAACCGGTACATTTTTAAAGTGTAGCTCCAGTCAAAAAAACTATCTTTAAGCTTTTTGGAAAACATAGGGAAGGGTTATCACCCCTGTATAATTTGTTTTGTCGTCCATCTTTTTTCATCTCACTTGCTGCTGTCTCCTTGCGTTTGCAAGTAGGAGATGTTTGTAAGTTGGATGTTTGAAAGTAGGGGCCTGCCCTATATTATAGCGGTATGTACTGGGTACAGAGCACGCAGACAGCACGCACTATCTCCTAACACTACTGACTGCAAGCTCTATTATTAACCACTTGTTAGCCCAATGTTTGCATAAAGTGAAAGATGAAGTTATGCTGAGTAAATAGATATCAAACATGTCACTCTTCAAAATTGCACATGCCCGTGGAATGGCGCCAAACGTCGCTACTTAAAAAATCCCCATAGGCGACGCTTTAATTTTTTTTTTACTGGTTATATGTTTTGAGTTGCAGAGGAGGTCTAGGACTAGAATTATTGCTCTCGCTCTAACATTCTCAGCGATACCTCACATGTGTGGCACATGCGAGCACATGGGGACATGGGCGCTTTAATTTTTATTTTATTTTTTTATTGTTCATTTTACTTTATTTATGTTAGTTTGACATTTTTTTCCCCAAAAATATATTTTTGATCACTTTTATTCCTATTACAAGAAATGTAAACATCCCTTGTAATAGGAATATGGGGTGACAGGTCCTCTTTACAGTGAAATCTGGGGGGTCAATATGACCCCACATCTCACCTCTAGGCTGGGAAGCCTGAAATAAAAAATAAAAAAAAGATTCTGGCTTTGATCGTACTGGCGAGTTGGTAGAAGCACCAGAGGGCGGTGAGGGGTGGGGGGCGTCTATGGCTGGGTATTTCAGGGTATCAACGAGTATGGCTGGGTATCTCTGAGTATGGCTGGGTATGGCAATTTATGGCAGGGTATTACAGAGTATTGGCGGGGTATTGGCGGGGTACTACAGAGTAATAGCAGGGTACTGCAGAGTATTGGGGGGTACTACAGAGTAATGGCAGGGTACTGCAGAGTATTGGGGGTACTGCAGAGTAATGGCGGGTACTGCAGAGTATTGGGGGGTACTGCAGAGTAATGGGGGTTACTGCAGAGTAATGGGGGGTACTGCAGAGTAATGGCAGGGTACTGCAGAGTATTGGGGGTACTGCAGAGTAATGGCGGGTACTGCAGAGTAATGGCGGGTACTGCAGAGTATTGGGGGGTACTGCAGGTTAATGGGGGTTACTGCAGAGTAATGGCGGGTACTGCAGAGTAATGGCGGGTACTGCAGAGTATTGGGGGTACTGCAGAGTATTGGGGGTACTGCAGAGTAATGGCGGGTACTGCAGAGTATTGGGGGGTACTGCAGAGTAATGGGGGTTACTGCAGAGTAATGGGGGTACTGCAGAGTAATGGCAGGGTACTGCACTGCAGAGTAATGGCAGGGTACTGCACTGCAGAGTAATGGCGGGGTACTGCAGAGTAATGGCAGGGTACTGCAGAGTATGCACTGGTATTGCAGAGTATTGGCAGGGAATTGAGGGGTTAAATTCGGTGAGCAGCGATGTGGGCACTGCAGATGCAGCCCACATCGCTGCTGACACCGATCTCTTTCCCCTCCGCTGTACCGATCGGTACAGAGAGGGGAGGGAGGAACAGGCGTCAAAACATGACGCCGGTTTGTTTCCAAGTGATCACTCCGTCATTTGACGGAGCAATCACGTGGTAAACGGTCGCTATGAGCGCCCGTTTACCGTGATCCGTGATGCGACCCGGCGGTCACGGATGCTCTCGAGTGCGCACACCTCGGGGCACGCGAGAGCAGAATTCTGGGAGGCCGTTAATTAACGGCCTCTCAGAGTTAAACAACCCCCCTGAAGCCGTTAATCGGCAATGGGCAGTTGTTAAGTGGTTAAAGCTAGATCACTAGCTATATAGGTGAGGTGAATATAGTGGTGTATACTGCAGTCAGGGCACAGACAACAACCACTACACAGCAGCAAGATAGGAAATCAGCCAAAAACGATTGGTGTGTACTGTGTTGAAGGTACACAGAACACCCACTGCTTCAGATGCTAAGTAACACACTACACAAAGCCGCCTCAAAGGCGGCCTTATATAGTGTGGGGCGTGCACTACACAGCCTGAGCTATGATTGGCCACAGGCAGGATGCCTGTGGCCAATCATGGCTCTCCTCGCTGCCGGCGCTGCGATTGGCCAAGCATGCGGGGTCACAGTGCATGCTTGGCCAATCATGGGGCAGCAATGCACTGCGCCACCGCAGTGCATTGTGGTCCGCGCGCGCGTCACTCGAATTTTGACGCGAACGGCCCAAACGTTCGGAATTCGCCGAACGGCCGAACAGGCAATGTTCGAGTCGAACGTACGTTCGACTCGAACACGAAGCTCATCCCTACTCCTGGTTATTAACTCTCCACTTTAGTTCAAAAATCCACTTGTGTTCACAAAATCCACATGCAAGCCACCATCATGGAGCAAGCTCCTAGAAGAGTTTGTATAACTACCTTTATACACCTGTGAACAATTAACCCCTCCCCTAAATTAGCAGAAAGAGAAAAAAATGCTGTTAAAAAGTGTCAGAAAAAAGGTCTTTTAAAAATGGTAAATATATCAAATAAAGGAGGGGAAAAAAAAAAAAAAAACACCCCCCAAAACAACAATTGCAAGCAGAAGCAGTCAAGGCACAACTCCTGGTAATTAACTCTCCACTTTAGTTCAAAAATCCACTTGTGTTCACAAAATCCACATGCAAGCCACCATCATGGAGCAAACCAAAGACCTTATGGAGCATAAAATTCTGTGTTAGCTTTTGGGAGGGGGGGGAAGCAAATTTTCTGGAAGGAGTTCTAATGCTACTGTCCACTGATTCTCATCTAGATCACCTACTGTATATCTGTCTACATTTAATCAAGGTTTTAGAACTGACTGCCCTCACTAAGGATTTATATAAGTCATCAACTAAACCATTTTTAGAATCAGACGGTGTCATCACAATAGAATGATTGTTAGAAAAAAATATATGGGATCCAAACCAGTCTGAGACTGTAATGCATGGCAAAGTTGTACTGGAAAAATATTTGACAGGTGGTACTGCTCTACAGTAAGATGAAAAGATAGTATAGTACGTAAATTATCTCCTTTCCTCCGAGCGTACGCAGATGTGTGTACTCAGCTTTCGGGGGTTATACCAGGATGATGCCTGCAGCTCCAGGCATCATCCTGGTACTGTTTTTTAGAGCCGGTGAATAGCTTTCCAGGGATAACAAGCGATGAGGCTAAAAGCCACTCGGCTGTTATCCCGGAGGAGCGGGAGGGGATGTCCCCCCTCTTGCCGCCTCCCGATGCTCTGAACGGGCCTCTCGTTCCACTGGGAGACCTGATTCATGAACCGCCACTTCCAGCGGTTAGCCACAGACTGGAACATAGCCAGAAATGGCTTTGTTCCAGTCTCCTGATTGTAAACACGCAAGTGACTTCCCAAACGTCGCTTCCTGTTTACTCGGCTGCCAATGGTGACGGTTTAAAAAAAATATATGGTATTCTGAATCGGCGAAAATTGCAATCTGAATACTTTGAAGTACAAAGGAGGGATTTGCTTGGTCTCCAAGGCTGCACTCTCCGTTGGTTCAAATCTTACCTATCTCATTGCACCTTCAGTGTCACCTACAACTCTACTTCCTCTTCTCCAACTCCCCTTTCCATTGGGGTCCCCCAAGGTTATGTCCTTGGACCTCTACTATTCTCGATCTACACGTCCTCCCTGGGTCAGCTGGTAGCCTCCCATGGCTTTCACTATCATTTATATGCCGATGATACCCGAATCTATCTCTCTGCCCCTCAGCTCACCTCATCAATCTCCTCACGCATCACTGATCTACTAACAGACATATCAGCCTGGATGTCAAACCATTTCCTCAGACTTAATCTATCTAAATAATATTTCCTTAGACTCTGAACTGTCCTTTCAGGCCCACATACAATCCCTATCCAAATCATGCCGCCTTAGCCTCCACAACATTTCCAAAATATGCCCCTTTTTATCTAATGACACCACCAAGCTTCTTATTCACTCCCTGGTCATCTCTTACCTCGACTAGTGCAACTCCCCCTCCTCATTGGAGGACCTTTACATAGACTATCCCCCCTTCAGTCCCTAATGAATGCTGCTGCCAGACTCATACACCTTAACAGCCATTCAGTGTCCTCCACACCTCTCTGCCAATCCCTCCACTGGCTTCCACTCACCCAATGAATAAAATTCAAAGTACTAACAATAATTTACAAAGCCATCCATAACTCTGCCCCCAGCTACATCACTAACCTATTCCCAAAATACCAACCAAGATGCTCTCTTCGGTCATCCCAAGACCTCCTGCTCTCTAGCTCCCTTGTCACCTCCACCCATGCTCGCCTCCAGGATTTCTCCAGAGCTTCTCCGATCCTTTGGAACTCCCTACCCCAATCTGTCCAACTGTCCCCTAATCTATCCATCTTTAGGCGATCCCTGAAAACCCTTCTCTTCAAAGAAGCCTATCCTGCTTCTAACTAACACTGTTTTACTTTCTCCATCAGCTCATCTCCCCACAGCTATTACCTTTTGTATCAATTGACCCTTCCTTTTTAGATTGTAAGCTCTAACGAGCAGGGCCCTCTGATTCCCCTTGTACCAAATTGTAATGTAGCTGTAATGTCTGCCCTCATGTTGCAAAGCGCTGCTCAAACTGTTGGCGCTATATAAAACCTGCATAATAATAATAATAATAATAATTTACGGTCTTTTAGACCCCCGATCCCTCCATAAAGAGTACCTGTCAACACCTATTACTGTAACAAGGGATGTTTACATTCCTTGTGACAGCAATAAAAGTGATAATTTTTTTTTTTTTTAAACACAATTTATTACTATAAAAATAAATAAAATAAATAAGAAATTTTTTTTTTAAAGCGCCCCCGTCCCCATGAGGTTGTGCAGCAAAGTAAACACATTCGGAAGTCATGGCCGCATATGTAAACGGTGATTAAACCACACATGTGAGGTATTGCCGCGATTGTCAGAGCGAGAGTAATAATTCTAGCACTAGACCTCCTCCGTAACTCTAACCTGGTAACCGTAAAAAAAATTTAAATCGACGCCTATGGAGATTTTTAGGTACCATAGTTTGTCACCATTCCACGAGTGTGTGCAATTATAAAGCGTGACATGTTTGGTAACATCATATTTCACATTATACAAAAAAATGGGCTAACTTTATTGTTTCTTTTTTTAATATTCATGAAAGTGTCCCTTTTCCCAAAAAGTTGCGTTTAAAACACCGCTGCACAAATAACGTGTGACATAAAATATTGCAACAATCTCCATTTTATTCTCTAGATTCTCTGCTAATATATATATATATATATATATATATATATATATATATATATATATATATATGTTTGGGGGTTCTAAGTAATTTTCTAGCAAAAAATATGGATTTTAACTTGTAAACACCAAATGTCATAAATGGGCTTAGTCATGAACGAGTTAAACAATTGATGATGATACACAAGACCATACTGCTTCCAATGTTCAAAACCAATATGATTATTCACTTCTGGAAGATTAAAATTATTCCAGATAGGCATATACTCAGTGTAGCCTGTATGACTGATAGAACGCTTATAGTATGAACAAAAACTGTTGGGGAGCAAAGGTGCATCCAGAAATGTCCTGCCTCTAACAAGGAAACAAGGGGGTCCTTAGACAAAGAGGAAAGAAGAGCTCTCTGGATTGGATCATGAAGGTCCATTTCTACCCACCCTGCCATCTGTTGTATCTGAGATGCCTAGAAATATGATCCAGCATTGGGAACTGCCAACCCACCACCATCTTTAGAAAGCTGTAAAGCACTTAGATGAATCCTGCCCTTCCCATATTTCCATATGAGTTCTCAAAATAATGTACCTATTTGTCTAACTATGCATCGGGGTATCTTATCTTGAGAATTAAGTAGTATAAACAGAAGCCGGGGGGCATCCCCGCCATTTATCAAGTTGACCCTTCTCGCACTGACGATTGTAAATTGCACCAAGCAACGATGACTTTCCCAGTGTTCCAATTAATAGAAAACCCAGAGAATCTCCTAAAAGTAGTAATTCAGGGCTTTACTGCATTAAGGGAATGTTTGGTATCACCCAAAAAAAGGAGAATATTGTACAAATACAGCACTATCTTACCCTCCCCATAAGCCTCGCACGTGACATCAAGGTGTTTCCTTCATGTTGATGTGATTATACAGCTCCGTATCTGCCTTTTTTCTGTGTAAGTACATTTCCTAGTTTTTAATACAATTGTGGTATGTGATTCACACTATGTGGACATGTGTCTCCTTTTATGCTTTTTTTGGTTGTGTGTCCTACAGGGGCCTTACACCCATGCAATTTATGACCTTTCTATTAATTTAATTTTAATTTAATTTCTATTATTTTTTTCAGTGAAAAATAGAATCATCACATGGACTTTGAGTTAGAAATGGACATTCTTTTCACTTTTATATGTTTTGTATTTTTTAATAGCTTTTTTGGTATTTCACTAATGTTTGCAGTATAATTACTTTGTTTAGCACAGCACAGTATTTTTAGTTAGCAGTGGTCCTATGATCTATATTATCTATTATTTCCCCTATATAACTTGAAGGTCTTTGGGTTCTTGCAGTTGTCATTAGAAGGCAGCCCATACATTCTCCCTACTCAAAATAAAGTTGTTGCAAAAAAATGTTTCTGCTCTGTCTTTTTCATACCAATAGAGCCATATAATTTCTGTTGCTCTAACCATGTCACCTGATTATCATTAGGGATGAGCTCGGTGTTCGAGTCGAATGTAGGTTTGACTCCAACATCAGGTTCGACATCGAACAGCGAACATTTTGTGGTGTTCGCAGCAAATTCGAAAGCCACGGAAAACAGTTAAAGTTTACAGGACAGTAACATGAAACACCAAAAGTGCTCATTCTAAAGGCTTATATGCAATTTATTGCCATAAAAAGTGTTTGAAGACCCGGGTCCTGCCCCAGGGGACATGTATCAATGCAAAAAAAATTTTTTTTTAAACTGCCATTTTGTTGGGAGCAGTGATTTTAATAATGTTTAAAGTGAAACAATAAAAATGGAATATTCATTTAAATATCGTACCTGGTGGTGTCTGTGTGCCTGTAGGTGCAGTTTTCCCATGCTTAGAACAATACCACAGCAAAATGTAATTTTTAAAGGAAAAAAAAGTCATTTAAAACTGATCGCAGCTGTAATGAATTGTTGGGTCTCGCAATATAAATAAAACTCATTGAAAAAAATGGCATGGGATCCCCCCAGTCCATTACCAGGCCCTTTGGGTCTGGTATGAATATTAAGTGAAACCCAAACCAAAAATAAAAAAAGGTGTAGGGGTCCCCCCAAGATCCAAACCAGGCCCTTCAGGTCTGGTTTGGATTTTAAGGGGAACCCTGTGCCAAAGTTTAGAAAAAAAGTGTGGGGGCCCCCCAAAAACCATACCAGACCCTTATCCGAGCAACCTGGCAGGCTGCAGGAAAAGAGGAGTGGACGAGAGAGCACCCCCCTCCTGAACCGTACCAGGTCACATGCCTTCAACATGGGGAGGGTGCTTTGGAGTAGCCCCTAAAGGACCTTGTCCCCATGTAGATGGGGACAAGGGCCTCATCCCCACAACCCTTACCCATTGGTTGTGGGGGTCTGTGGGCTGGGGGCTTATCGGAATCTGGAAGCCCCCTTTAATAAGGGAACCCCCAGATCCCCGCCTCCCCCCTATGGGAATTGGTAATGAGAACATTGTTTCTCCTAACATTTCACAAAAAAAGTGTAAAAAATAGTAAAATAAGACAGGAGACACTTTGCGACAAGTCCTTTATTAAAAGATAAAAAATAAAAATGTCCCATGATGTAAATCTCACCCCGCCTGACAAACCGAAAAAAGTTAAAAAAGCTGCAACAGCTCCACATCCATGGGAGGCTCCTGCCAAGTGACGCTTCTTCTTGAAGATAGCTGTTATATAGCTGAGGGTGGGGTCACCCGGTGACGTAAACGGGTGACCCTGCCCCCCTCTGACACCACATGACATAAAAGGAAGGACATTTTTATTTTTTTATCTTTTAATAAAGAACTTGGCCCAAAGTGTTTCCTGTCCTTTTTACTATTTTTTACACTTTTTTGTGAAATGGTAAGGGTACAATGTACCCATTACCAATTTACATAGGGGGAGGTCGGGATCTGGGGGTACCCTTGTTAAAAGGGGCTTCCAGATTCTGATAAGCCCCCCACCCACAGAACCCCACAACCACCGGGCAAGGGTTGTGGGGATGAGGCCCTTGTCCCCATCAACATGTGGACAAGGTGTTTTGGGGGGCTACTCCAAAGCACCCTCCCCTTTTTGAGGGCATGTGGCCTGGTACGTTTCAGGTACCCCCCCTTTTCCTGTGGCCTGCCGGATTGCGTTCTCTGATAAGGGTCTGGTATGGATTTTGGGGAGGACCCCTACACCATTTTTTTTTAATTTGGCACAGGGTTTCCGTCTGGTATGAATTTTGCAGGGGCTTCCACACAATTTTTTTTCAATGAGTTTTATCTATATTGCCGAGACCCGACAATACATTACAGTCGCGATCAGTTTTAAATTACTTTTTTCCTTTAGAAATTTCAAAGGCATGATATTTAAAGCCAGAAGAAAGAAACTGTGCTACGGTAAATAAATGCACTGAAAATGCAAAAACTGCTGAAAAATAGACTTTCTATAAAGACCTATTGGAAGATACAACTCTGCTGCATAACATAACTACAGTAAGAAAAGATTGGTAAATAAAAGAGTTGCGCTAAACCAGTGACACAAAATAATTGAATTATGTGTAAATAACCAAAAACACACTGACCATATACAAAGGAAACAGTGCGATTTTACATGACACCAAATATGTGAGTATATTAAACACAAACCTGTACATATATATATACTCTGCAAATCATAAAATAAAATAAATTATAAGTGAAAAAAACTTCAAACAGTGACATTAGAGTCCCAAATTAGTGACCATTAAAAATAAATGGGATCACATTAATAACAAACACCCGTGCAAAACTAAAACTGTAGACTTGAACATTGATGTAGTTTATCCATAAATTAATCAGATCTTCAAATTTTGAGCCATGTCCAATCCAACACCAATGTGTAAAGATTTACTTCTTACCAGAAGTCTATGACCCCCGTTACAGAGGGTCACAGAGAGCTTGTAATGGAAGTGTATCACTCCTGGATCATCAGACAATCCTGCAGATCTCTTTAGTACACAGCCTCCAAAGCGTAAATGAAAATACCCAGTGCTCTTCAATCCACTTCTTAACCACTTGCTTACTGGGCACTTAAACCCCCCTCAGTCCCAGACCAATTTTCAGCTTTCAGTGCTCTCACATTTTGAATGACAATTATTCAGTCATGCAACACTGTAACCAAATTATTTTTTTGTCCCTTTCTTCATACCAATAGAGCTTTCTTTTGGTGGTATTTGATCACCTCTCGGTTTTTTATTTTCTGCGCTATAAATGAAAAAAGACCGAAATTTTTGAAAAAAAAATAATTTTTCTTCGTTTCTGTGACAAAATTTAGCAAATTAGCAATTTTTCTTCATAAATTTTGGCCACAATTTATACTACTACACATCTTTGGTAAAAATAACCCAAATTTTTGCATATTATATGATCTGTGTGAAATTTATAGAGTCTACAAGCTATGGTGCAAATCATAAAGATTTGCAAAAAAAGATCACATCTGATGTACTAAGGCCTATCTCCATTCTTGAGACCCTAACAAGCCAGGAAAGTACAAATGCCCCCCCAAATGACCCCTTTTTGGAAAGTAGACATTCCAATGTATTTAGTAAGAGGCATGGTTAGTTATATTAAGTTGTCATTTTTTCCCACAATTCTTTGCAAAATTACGATTTTTTTTTTCCACAAAATTTTCATTGTAATAGCTTATTTCTCCCACACGGAATGTGCATACCACAAATAACACCCCAAAATCCTGAGTATAACGATACCACATGTGTGAGACTTTCGCACAGCCTGACCACATACAGAGGCCTCATTTTGAAGTAGCACCTTCAGGCATTCTAGGAGCATAAATTACACATTTAATTTCTCAACCACCTATTACAGTTTTGAAGGCCCTGGAACACCAGGGCAATGGAAACGTCCAGAAAATTACCCCATTTTGGAAAGCTAACACCCCAACGTATAATCTATGAGGCATAATGAGTCTTTTCAATGGTTCATTTTTTTCCAGAAGTTTTCGGAAAATGTGGGAAAAAATGAAAACGCATTTTTTTTTTACACAAAGTTGTCAGTTTATAAGATATTTCCAACGCATAGCATTTACATAGCAAAAATAACACCCCAAAATACGTTCTACTACTCCTCCTGAGTATAACGATACCACATGTGTGAGACTTTTACACAGCCTGACCACATACAGAGGCCTAATTTTGAAGTAGCACCTTCAGGCATTCTAGGAGCATAAATTACACATTTCATTTCTCAACCACCTATTACAGTTTTGAAGGCCCTGGAACACCAGGGCAATGGAAACGTCCAGAAAATGACCCCATTTTGGAAAGCTAACACCCCAATGTATAATCTATGAGGCATAATGAGTCTTTTCAATGGTTCATTTTTTTCCAGAAGTTTTCGGAAAATGTGGAAAAAAATGAAAACGCATTTTTTTTTACACAAAGTTGTCCGTTTATAAGATATTTCCAACGCATAGCATTTACATAGCAAAAATAACACCCCAAAATACGTTCTACTACTCCTTCTGAGTATAACGATACCACATGTGTGAGACTTTTACACAGCCTGACCACATACAGAGGCCTAATTTTGAAGTAGCACCTTCAGGCATTCTAGGAGCATAAATTACACATTTCATTTCTCAACCACCTATTACAGTTTTGAAGGCCCTGGAACACCAGGGCAATGGAAACGTCCAGAAAATTACCCCATTTTGGAAAGCTAACACCCCAACGTATAATCTATGAGGCATAATGAGTCTTTTCAATGGTTCATTTTTTTCCAGAAGTTTTCGGAAAATGTGGAAAAAAATGAAAACGCATTTTTTTTTACACAAAGTTGTCCGTTTATAAGATATTTCCAACGCATAGCATTTACATAGCAAAAATAACACCCCAAAATACGTTCTACTACTCCTCCTGAGTATAACAATACCACATGTGTGAGACTTTTACACAGCCTGACCAAATACAGAGGCCTAATTTTGAAGTAGCACCTTCAGGCATTCTAGGAGCATAAATTACACATTTCATTTCTCAACCACCTATTACAGTTTTGAAGGCCCTGGAACACCAGAGCAATGGAAACGTCCAGAAAATGACCCCATTTTGGAAAGCTAACACCCCAACGTATAATCTATGAGGCATAATGAGTCTTTTCAATGGTTCATTTTTTTCCAGAAGTTTTTGGAAAATGTGGAAAAAAATGAAAACGCATTTTTTTTTACACAAAGTTGTCCGTTTATAAGATATTTCCAACACATAGCATTTACATAGCAAAAATAACACCCCAAAATACATTCTACTACTCCTCCTGAGTATAACGATACCACATGTGTGAGACGTTTATACAGCCTGGCCACATACAGAGGCGCAACATGCAAGAAACACCGTCGGCGTTCCAGGGACACATAGCCTGCACATACCAAGAATTACACCCCCAAATACATTATGCTGAGCAAAGGGTAAAGAAAAGATTACCTGTGGTTTTAGAAGCGCAGTTGTCCACAGGAGGATATCACTGGTCCAGGCAGCAGGCAGGGACTTGGTCAGCAACAGCGAACACAGTTTTTTAGGCAGCAGGCAGGGATACTGTCCATATTACAGTCCAGGGTTAGTGCAGAGATGTCAGCAGTGCCAAAAATATTGGTCCTGGTAGTAGGCAGGTCCTTGTGGTGTGGTCAGTGCGGCATGATGGCAGTAAGTCCTACAGGCAGCAGACAGAAGTAGAGCCTCGTTCAGGACAGAATGGGGATAGGGGTAGAGGCTTCTCCCTCCCAAATCTCTTTGAAGCCTCTGAGTCTCCAGACCCTAATCTAGGAATAAGAAAACAAAGAAAATTGTTTTCTTCTTCCAGAAAAACTATACTGGAGCCCCTCACATATGTGAGACCCCGTGTTGAATCCCACTAGTCCAGTTGCAGAATACAAGATCAGTCCAAGAGGCAGGCAAATATCGTGGTCAAACAGTCCAAGGTCAGTTCCAGATCAGGCAGAGATATGTACAGAATCATTAGACAGAAGCATGGTCGAATAACAGTCCAGGGTCAGTTCCAGATCAGGCAGAGGTATGTACAGAATCGTTAGGCAGAAGCATGGTCGAATAACAGTCCAGGGTCAGTTCCAGATCAGGCAGCGGTATGTACAGAATCAGCAGGCATAAGAGTGGTCAAATAACAAGCCAGGGTCAGTTACAGAGCAGGCAGTGGCATAAGGGGTGTGAAGGTGTATGAAGGCAGGAACTGAGGATTATGTTTACCATACTTCACTAAAAATTTACTGAAGTATGGTAACGCCGAAAACAGTCGCCTACACAGAGGCCTGGTTGGGAAGGACATTGTGCACAATAATAAGATGTGTCTCTTCTGACTCCTGCTTTGGTACACACCTTACATATTTTTTGGCGTCTTTTGCCTGTTGGTGTGGGGGGAATTTTATCCGGAAAGTGGCGCTCGGAGAGTCGACTAACAACGTCTGATCTGATATTTTCTGGTGGGCCGTTTGGGAAAATAAGGGCTGTGAAAACTTCCTCCTGGTAGCCAAAGAAACGTTTGGGGTTTTGGGTGGCGTTGCGGTAAATGACATATGAATTATAAATGGCCAATTGAAAAAAATAAATTGCTACTTTTTTGTACCAATGGTATGTCCGTCTTGTGACCAGATATGGTTCCATCATTTGGTCGTTGAAGTCGACTCCTCCCATGAACAAATTATATTCGGAAATGCATTCGGGTTTCTTTACGGGGCCATTCCTTCTGGGGATTTCCACGAAGGTATCGTTGTGGATAGAAGATAACATGTACACATCCCTTCTGTCCCTCCAGTTCACTGCCAGAACCTCCTTGTTTCTTAGACTTGTGGTTTCTCCTTTCCGCAGCTTCTTGTTCACCAGACTTTGAGGAAAGCCCTTCCGATTCTTTTTTACAGTGCCACATGCTGGCGTCTTCTTCCGGTGAAGGTTGTGGAACAGGGGCAGAGATGTGTAGAAGTTATCTACATAGAGGTGGTAGCCTTTATCCAGTAGGGGGTATATGAGGTCCCAAACAATTTTTCCGCTGGATCCCAAGTAGTCCGGACAATTAGGGGGCTGTAGCTGGGTGTCCTTCCCTTCGTACACCTTGAAGGAATATGTGTACCCTGTGGCTCGGTCACATAATTTGTAGACCTTCACCCCATAGCGGGCCCTTTTGCTGGGCATAAATTGCTTCATTCTAAGCCTGCCACTAAATTTAATAAGGGACTCATCCACACATATGTGTTGGTCCGGGGTAAACAATTTGGGGAATATTTCTGAAAAATAATTTAGTATTGGTCAAATTTTGTAAAGGCGGTCATAATTTGGATCATTTCGTGGAAGGCACTGGGAATTGTCACTGAAATGTAAGAACCTCAGGATCATCTGATATCTGGTTCTGGGCATTACCGCGGAGAAGAGCGGTGAGTGGTGGAGGGGGTGGGTTGACCAGTAGGTACGTAATTGATTTTTTTTGTTGAGTCCCATATTAAATGTGAGGCCTAAAAAAAGCTTGAACTCCTCCACCGTTAGGTCTCTCCATTCGTAGGGACGGGCATAATAGGAGGTCGGATTTTAAAAAATAAATTGTTGTGCATACAGGTTGCACTGGGCCACAATTGACGCCAACATGTCCTCCGTAAAAATTAAATTAAAAAAATCTATAGGCGTAAAATTCTCCGCGTCCACCTGGACTCCTGGCTGGGCGGTGAAAGGGGGAACATTGGCCTCTCCTGAATTAGGAGGAAGCCACAAGGGGTTCTGAAGGGCATAGGGAAGGCCAGCATGGCTCCTAACTCTTTGGGGCTGAGATGACACCCCACTGGTACTTGGCCTTTCTTGCTGGGGCACTGCGGTGCTGGTGGACGGCATTGCGGTGCTGGTGGACAGCACTGCGGTGCTGGTGGACGGCACTGCCTCGCTAGAACGCCTTCGCTTTATGGGCCGGATATCTTCCTCCTCGGATTCATCAGTCAGTGTTTCACTGCTGAGGACTGGCTCATAATTTACGTCGGCTTCAGAATCCGAATCCGAAAAGGAATCTGAAGAGGAGAGCTCCCCGTTGCTCTCGTCGGCCGCGGAAATAATTTGGTACGCCTCCTCAGCGGAAAAGACACGTTTAGCCATGGTAGCACTGATGGGCACTGATGAGGTGGCACAGATGGGCGCTTTTGAGGTGGCACAGATGGGCGCTTTTGAGGTGGCACAAATGGGCACTGATGGGTCGGCACAGATGTGCACTGATTTATTGCACAGATGTGCAGATTTATTGTACAGATGTGCACTGATGAGGCGGCAGATGGGCACTGCTGAGGCGGCAGATGGGCACTGCTGAGGCGGCAGATGGGCACTGCTGAGGCGGCACAGATGGGCACTGCTGAGGCGGCACAGATGGGCACTGCTGAGGCGGCAGATGGGCACTGATGGGTCGGCACAGATGTGCACTGATTTATTGCACGGATGTGCACTGCTGAGGCGGCAGATGGGCACTGCTGAGGCGGCAGATGGGCACTGCTGAGTCGGCACAGATGGGCACTGCTGAGTCGGCACAGATGGGCACTGCTGAGTCGGCAGATGGGCACTGATAGGTCGGCACAGATGTGCACTGATTTATTGCACGGATGTGCACTGATAAGGCAGCAGATGGGCACAGATGGGCACTGCTGAGTCGGCACAGATGGGCACTGCTGAGGCGGCACAGATGGGCACTGCTGAGGCGGCACAGATGGGCACTGCTTAGGCGGCACAGATGGGCACTGCTGAGGCACAGATGGGCACCGATTGGTACAGATGGGCACCGATTGGCACTGGCGGGCACTGGCGGGCACTGGCGGTGCACAGATGGGCACTGGCGGGCACTGGTGGTGCACTGCGGGCACTGGTGGGCACTGGTGGTGCACAGATGGAGCACTGGCGGTGCACAGGTGGGCACTGGCGGTGCACAGGTGGGCACAGGTGGCCACAGGTGGGCACAGGTGGGCACAGGTGGGGTAGATTTGGACGCAGGTGGGGTAGATCTGGGCACAGGTGGGGTAGATCTGGGCACTGGCAGGGTTTTTAATAGGTTTATACTGGCACTGGCACTTTTAGATTGCTGGCAAAAAACTCACTATCTCCTTCGCTCTCCTCACACGCTATCGCTGTGTGAGGAGACACGTTCGGCAATGGGTGATGATCTCATTTGTTTACATTTGAGATCATCACCCATTGGAGGCGGCGATCGCGCTGTAAACGGCCGCTGTGATTGGCCGTTTACAGCGATCTGTGATTGGCTGTGTCCAGGGGACACGGCTAAAACACAGATTTTCCCTGATGCTCGCTCCCGGGAGCGCGCGGGGAGCTCTTAAAGGGGACGACGTCAATAGACATAGTCCCGGAAATTGAGATCCGCGCTGTAGCCGTCATTTGACTATAGCACGGATCTCAAGTGGTTAAACTCAAGACTCATCGGTATATAACGATGGCATGAAAGAGATAAGAGGCTCCAATAGTGTAAAACTCACAGTTTATTACAAATAGCAATTGCACTTACAACAAGTGAAGATTTACAGAGCCTTAAGTCTGGTGCACCAGCCAGCCACACATGGACATACACGTCCTTTCTGGAATTTCAATCGCAACCACGAGGTGATGTCAGTGCGTCACTCCGCCCTACGCGTTTCATAATAAAGTACATCATCTAGGGGCACGGGCGGTGCACTGCATCACCTCCCTTTATGCGGTTGCCACCTGACCAAGCCTCTCTCCGAACTGCCAATCACAGTTTTGCCTGCCCAACCCATATCTAGCTCGCGAGATCTGCCGATGTCAACTGCCGCAATTACGTCAGTGCTGGCTACCCACATATAAAAAATAAATCCAAAACTGCACCGCTGCATTAATAAAAGTACTTATTATTAAAAAAAATGATTTTGATAAAACTTATAATAAACTGGGAATCCATCAAGCATCCGAACCAACCAGGTCACGATGCAAGAAAGAGATATGGACTCACAGTGCAACCCGCTCTGCTGTTCAACCAGCAGAAGTGGATAGAATAAGATTCAGGGGACACTGCCATACAATGGACCATATCCTTTCCAATCATAATGCATATACGGAAACCGAAGGTGCACGATGCCACAGCGAAACCACATACACACCAGACCCCCCAACCACATAAATGACTGCGGAATCCGGCATGCACACACGGCCCCAGCCCGACGCCACACCCACCGGTCCACCATACACACAGCATGACCGGGCCCAAATCAAGATTAATAATCAATGGTAAACACAAATCAATCTTAATTAAAATTTCAAAATGACAATCCAAATTAAAATCTTATATCCCAATTTAAGGGCATGTAACCGTATTCACCCATAACTATGGGGATACCACACACACAAACCTGGGGGCCTAAGTATTAAAAATAGATACTTCCCAAAATTACACTAGTTCCCCAGATGCTCCAACCCAATATAGGACTAAGATGTCCCTATATAAGCCACATAAATTGAGATCCATCCATTCTTCTGATGCCACTTACGTCAGAGTGGAATTAAAAATATGAAAAGCGCCATCTAGTAACCAATTACAAAAGGCGCATAATAAATACAAATTAATTATAAAAATAACTTATAAAATCACTATTCAAAGAAATGTAATGAAATGCACTAAAATTAAGCAGCATGGCCATATTGTCATAGATCCATGCTCATATATATTAAACACCCCAAGAGCTCAGATCGGTAGGTCAGGCGGTCACCGTCATTATCATAACATATAATCACATTATGTCAACACAACAGTTGCATACCCCACATCAATCTGACATATGTTTGTTAACACAATTCAAATGCTAATGTGTACCCCCACCGATGTCACAACTGTGGTAGTACTCACATACTCACACACCCCAAGGGCCATCTACTCACTCACAATAGACTCAAGACCACCTGCACCCCCACATGTACTATACATACAATGTGAACGCGATCATGAATTATTAATGAAGGCGTTCCCATCAGTATCTACATTAAGGCCGAAAGGTACATAGGTCTTGAGTCTATGTATCCAAGCCATTTCTAAGTTTGAAATTTCTCTAACTAGTGACCCACCTCTCCAGTATTTGTCTATACCCATATACAATGTATCTGATGGGTCCCTATTATGCATCTGATCATAGTGCCTTGAAATCAGATGTTTATCAAAACCTCTCCTGATGTTACTGATGTGTTCGTTTAGTCTGACACGAAGAGCCCTCTTGGTCCTCCCTACATACTGTAGGCCACACGGGCACTGTATGAGGTAGACCCCTCCCTCAGAGGAGCATGTAATAAAGGACTCAGCTTCATAAGATTTTGAGGTACTGGTGGACACAAAATTGCAGATCTTTCTTTCTTTGTACCTATTCAGGGTACATACATGACAATTTTTTGCACCTACAGTACCCCGTAAGGTCCTGGAAGAAACACCTGTTGGCCTTAGGGGGATCTTGTACATTGGGTGCAATCCTACTACTTAGAGAGGAAGCCCCTTTAAAGATGACCCGTGGCTTCTTGGGTAGTACCGCCCCAAGTACCCGATCACTGGTTAACAAATGCCAGTGTTTCTGTATCAGGCCCTTAATACAGCGATGCTGAATCAAGAACGTGGTGATAAATGGTAGAGTAATTGGAGCAACTACCCTGTCAGGTTGTCTATCCAACAGCAATCCTGACCTATGACCATGATATTTAAAGGAATGTTTAATTTTTATTGTTTCACTTGAAGCATTCTTTTTTTTAAACTTTTTTTGCATTGATACATGTCCCCTGGGGCAGGACCCGGGTCCCCAAACATTTTTTATGACAATATCTTGCATATAAGCCTTTAAAATTAGCCCTTTTAATTTTTAATGTTCGTGTCCCATAGGCTTTAACGGTGTTCATCCAAAGTTTTTTGCCTGTTCGTATTTTCTGGCGCGAACCGAATCGGGGGGTGTTGAGCTCATCCTTAATTATCATGAGTGGGACTAGTAATATATCTGGCCTCTGCCTGGTTGACATCCTTAATAATATTAGTTTCCCATGTCTTAGATCCTGTTTTTATCTTTGATTTGAAATTTTAGCTATAAGTATGCCCCTTAAATATGCCTTCAATTAGTCCCACACTACAAATATATGTGCAGAGGGCTTATTAATTAGTAGAAACTCCTGTAAAGTTTTAGATATACTATCCAGAGGGTCTAAGATAGCCAATCAATAAGACTTCATGTACACAGGTCATTTGAAAACAGCTCCCAAATGCTGGAACTTAACCACTTGCCGACCGCCGCCTGTACATTTACGTTGACAGAATGGCATGGCTGCACAAATGGGCGTACCTGTACATCCCTTTGAATTTGCCGCTGTGCCATCGTGTGCATGCCGCTGGCTAGATGCTAATGTAAACAAGCATTTCCCCGTTCTGCCTAGTGACACTGTCACTGATCACCGCTCCCTGTAATCGGGAGCGGTGATCAGTGATGTGTCGCTCGTAGCCATGTCCCCTAACAGTTAGAATCAATCCCTAGGACACACTTAACCCCTTCCTAGCCAGCTAGTGGTTAACCCCTTCATTGCCAATGCCATTTTTACAGTAATAAGTGCAATTTTATAGCACTGATCGCTGTAAAAATGACAATGGTCCCAAAAATGTGTCAAAATTGTCCAATGTGTCTGCCATAATGTTTTAGTCATGATAAAAATCACAGATCACTGCCATTACCAGTAAAAAAAAAAAAAGATTAATAAAAATGCAATAAAACTAACCCCTATTTTGTAGATGCTATAACTTTTGCGCAAACAAATCAATAAAAGCTTAGTGCAATTTTTTTTTACCAAAAATATGTAGAAGAATATGTATCGACCTAAACTGAGGGAATAAAATGTTTTTTTTATATTTTTTGGGAGGATATTTATTATAGCAAGAGTTTTTTTTTTCAAAATTGGCATTTCTTTTGTTTATAGCGCAAAAAATAAAAACTGCAGAGGTGATCAAATACCACCAAAAGAAAGCTCTATTTGTGGGAAAAAAAAAGATGTCACATTTGTTTTTGAACCATGTCACACGACTGCGCAATTGTCAGTTAAAGCAAAGCAGTGCCAAGTCGCAAAAAAAGTGCTCTGGTCTTTAGCCAGCCAAATGGTCCGGGGCTTAAGTGGTTAATAGCTAGTAATCGACATTTGAAAACTTCAGTTTTGTGGCGTTCATGAGCGTTTGTGTGTTTAGAAGCATTTTTGACAGATAACAGATTGTACAGATCAGTGGACCCTACCAGTTGCCTTCAATGCAGGAAAAAGTCTCTCTCTCTCTCCCTCTCCCTCTCTCTCTCTCTCTCTCTCTTGTTTACACGCGTTTACATGCTATTACAAGCATTTCGTGTTTCAAACACACCTGAACTACAGTCCTGAATGCATTTTTTTTATGCAAAAAACCTCAACTGTCTGGAAACAACTATGAACAACTCTGTGTACATGTACTGATAGGATACCATAGAGGAGTGTTAAGGGGCTGCTGAAAACATCCTTTTATCAGCTGCAGTATACATGAGACCTTAGGGTTAACATTCAAATGTCGATGTCAAATTCATAAACAGGAGCTGTAATCTCTATGTATTTCATAGGACAATGCCCACTTCCTCAGGAGACAACCCCGGTTGGTTTGTGTGTGCATTTAAAAGTTAGATAGGGTGAAGTCACCACATGGTGGAGATTGAACAGAGTGACATCCAGATCATAGATGCTGCCAGACCACAGCAGAGTTTTCCCCAGAACTGAGGGTTTATAGGTAATCAGGAGGCAGGGCTAAGTGGCGGAACCCCCACTGCAGGACGCCTTGTTGCAATAAGACAGTGAACTAGCCCAAAAAGCATGGAAAGCTGCTGCACAACTCCAGATGGTCAAAGGTATATCTTTTTTTATATATACATTTGTTGTACTACTCTACTTCTAAGCACCACTCAAAAAGTCTCTTGGGCAAATTGCTGTGCTTGCTGTTCTTGAATAGTTGGGACTGAGTTATGCTTTGGTCTGAGCAGGGGATGTGGTCAAGGTTTTTGGCAGGAAATTTACAAGGAAGTTGAAAAAAATTAAATAGGCAGTGGAGAATGGATTCCATTGGCCAGCAATTGAGGTGCTGGCTGAGAAGAGGAGCATCAGTGCTGTTTCCTATTGCCTGGTAATCCAGACGCAAGCCACTGCTGGAAAAAGAGACACTGGGGGTGTTCATACCTTAATTGGTGCGATGGAAAAGTCATTAACCAAACGTATGAAACGGCGCACTTTGAAGCTCAAAATGATAATAAATATGTAAACTGCTATTGTTGCTAGAGTAATTGCGGTTTTCTCATTTATAATAGAGCATGCCCAATACAATTGGTTAATGTCATCTCATTTGATGTGTCCTGTTAAGTCATTAGTAGGTGTTCTTAGTTAATTAATCCTTTTGATGCTAGAGATTAGATTCCTATTAATATATCTTTGAAATGTGTTTTTTTCTATTTTTACCCAAATCTTTCACTACATTACAAAGAACAGAGAAGTGTTTCTAAACCCAATACATTTATATTTTCAGATCTTTATTCTTAAAGGTAACCATACACTGCAATCAGTTAGATCTTAAAAAAATAGATTTAGTGCAAGAGCCTGTTTAATTTTCTATCATTTGAATTAATAGTTCAAATGTGTCTTCCTATTACCTATTTTGCCAAAATATCGAGTGATACAGAGATTGGCCAAGCATAGTGCATGGCCATCTTAAGTGCCAAATTTGGAATGTAAATGTGCCATGACCCACTTGTGTTTTCCTAATGATATTTGTTAGGCATTATACAAGGCACATGAGAAACCACCTTTTTTTAAGATATGCTAGAGCGATCAGGAATCTTCAAACTACGGCTCTCCAGCGGTTGCAGAACTACACATCCCATGAGGCATTGTAAAACTCACAGACATTCACAGACATGACTAGGCATGGTGGGAATTGTAGTTCCTGAACAACTTGAAGACCCTTGTGCTAGACCATTATAATGCCTCCAGAATTGGGAGTGTGGCATCTACCAAACGTCTCTCTGCTAGTGGACATAAGAACCTACATCTATAGATATATATTTGGGCAGCACAATGGTGTAGTGGTTAGCATTTTTACCTAGCAGCAAAAAGGGTCGCTGGTTCGTATTCCGCCCACGACACCATCTGCCTGGAGTTTGCATGTTCTCCCTGTGCCTGCGTTGGTTTTGTCCAATGCATATGCTACCATGAAGGCACTAGGAAAGTAATTTTTTGACAAATCACACCTTTTTTTTGTTTTGCCATGCCAATCAGCCTAGTTGAGGTGCAGCTGGAAAATCTGTTGCATGAAAATTAACCAAACACATAAAACATAAAAATTAGCTACAAATTTTATTGGTCAACAAAACAGGACTTGGAAAAGAGCAAGGAAAGCAAAAAACACATGTATGTTAATTTGAGACACTAACAGAATATGGTTTTGAAGTCTGATCATTTTGAAGAGGAAATTAACAGCAGTGCACCCACAAATGGACATCTATTAAGGATTTAAACATTTATCACAACATCATGAGGAAAATTTTACAAAATAATGCAGCACAGACAATTAAATCAAAATGAAACAACCTACAAATGACACATTGACAACATCAAAAATATTTCAGGGAAAATACCCCTGAGAAAGTAGATGTGTTACAAACTCTATAAGGACACCCAAATGTACTCTCTTGCCAGCCCACAGGCACACACAATCTTGCCGCTTTTCAGGGCAAGGTAAAGAATGCTATCTACAAGCTTAATATAACATAGGTCTGCATGCTAATAAGGCAATTGAAAACACATGCACAGTCCATGAAACACACAAAAATGCAAGTTCACTTAATGTAGAGACAGAAATTCAAAGTGGGTACACCTGTTAAGGATGTCCTTAAGGCTGGGTTCACACTGCAGCGATGCGGGAACGCCACAAATCCGCGGCGGGTTCCCGCATCGCATACCTCCCGGCGGCTGTTCACACTGCCCTATGCGAACTGCTGGGCGTGTCAGTGAAACGTTAATGACACCCCCAGATCAGTTCACATATCGCAGTGCGATCTGCAAACTCGGACAGGAATCGGATCACATGGTGTGAACACCCATGCGATCCGATTCTGCTGCGGACCAAAAAAAGGGTCCTGTGCGAGTTTGGGGCGGGTGCGATGCGAATTCAGCTATACTATCTGTATCTGTACGGTATCGCACAGAGATAGGATGTGATTTGCACTGCAGTGCGGTGCAAATCACATCCGGTTCTCGTAGCCGCAGCAGTGTGAACCCAGCCTAAATTACTAATCCAAAGAAAACAATCTCTCTGAGCACAGTGCTATTCACACACAAAAAGAAGAAAAAAAAGCAAACTCCCTGAGCATGCCCAGACCATCCCAAATGCAGCTAGCACAAAATAAACCACCCCCTGTCCAAAATTAAGCACATCATCAAGCATGCTACAAAATTTCAAATGGGACAAACTCCCCCCAGGTCGAGGGGGCAAACAAAGAGCCTAACATGGGCAAAAGTTATGCAACAAATACCATTGCAGTCTATGGGAACAGACTGTTAATTTTTCTCCCCACTTGGCTGGCTTATCTTTTAGTTATTAAATGTAAGAAAAAAGAGAAAGTGCATGGAAATAAAATAACGAACACCCCTAAATATTTTAAAAATAATGAAAGGACAGGTTCCCCTTGGGGTTTTCAGGCAGCGACAAGAAGCAGAAATAAATTTGTAAAAATATATTTATTTTATTAGCTCAAAGGCTTAATCACCGTCATAAATTTAAAATATGGACTCTGGTATATGTTATTACAGCATATCGATGGGTAAAAGATATATGCAACATTTGGTACAGAGATAGTTACAGGAACAATTTACAAATACATCAATATTTCAAAAGCTACAAATAGCACCCATGCTGCCCCAATGCATTTCGACCTTCAGGGAGTCAGGGTCTTCTTCAGGGGGGGGACAAAACCCAAGCAGAAGCGGTGATTATATCGTATATTCTGCAAATAGTCAAAAGAAAAAAGACTTTCAATAGAAAAGTTTTTGCCTAAAAATTAGCTAATTATTATACCTTATTTCTGTAATATTTACCAGTTCCACCAAACCGTTACTGTTCAACCAGAGACTTTTATTAAAATCTGAAAAAGAAATGAGTGCCTTCTCTCAAAGGATCTTTTAGTTATTGGCCTTAATATGGGTATGGGGACCCAGGGCCCATCCTAAGGGACATATATCAATGTCACCAATTTGGACAATGCCAAAAATGAAACAAGGAGAAGTTCCTTTAAAAATGCTAAATTACTGAAAAGCTAGTAACTTGGGGGAGGGGGCTTACTCTGCCAGTAAAGTGATGCATCTGAAGCATGTATCCAAAATGCTGCTTCAAAGATGTGCGGCTTTAAAGAAAAGTTACAAATCTACATTTCTGCTGCAAGATTTTAACACCCAAAAAAATAGCCTGCCCCCAATACATACAAGGTCATTTGGGTCTGTTAAGGCTTAAAATGAGAACCCCCACGTGAAAACTCCCACCCCAAATGTAAACAAAAATTGGGCCCTTCCCAAACACCAACAAAGCGATAGCCAAACACACAGCGAGCCAGCCCATGAAAGGGGATGGATGTTTTGGGGCAGAGGGGCTCGGGTACCCCAAAAGTCAACCACCTTGTTCCCATATTCAGGGGGACAAGGGCCTCTTCCACACAACTCTAGGCTGGGGTTGTGGGGGGCTACAGACAGGTGGCTTTATGGAATGTGGAAAGCACCTTTAAACTAGTGGGTACATGGTGCTTTGTGGTTGGTATTGGGCTGAGCCTAACATCCCCCAAAGGCAGCCACCTATGTTGAGTGCATGTGGCCTTGTATGGTTCATAAGGGGGTTGGGCTCCTCTCACCCCTTTCCTAGCTGGCCCTGTTGTATGCTCAGAAAAAAGATGTGGTTTGGATTGGTGAAGGCAGCTCACAGCCTTTGGAGAATGGAGTGGAGTGTGGAGCTCCCCTTTAAAAGCAAAAGTTAACTCATGGAAATCTAAGGGGTTAGAGGGGGAGACAAGAGCGTTGGAGAATGGAGTGTCGACTTCCTCTTTAAAAGCAAAAGCTAGCCCAAAGAAATCATATGCATTAGAGGGGAAGGCTAAATGCCCTTTTAGGAGGAGCTAGAGGAGCGAGAGTCTGTTTACATAATTTTAACAAGGTTCATGTCACATGTTGGCAAAGCAACATGCTAACATGACTTGTTTGCAAATCTCCTTAAAAAAATCCATACCAGCGTAAAAAGTTTAGAGGTGCGCCCGTTCAACCCAAACAATTGCATATACGTTGCTTGACATTTACTAACATTTTGGCCGTGCAGTGAACAAACGCATTTGAATAAGTGCAAGAGCTGCTTTTGCATGAACAGTACTTACATTGATCTTGCGCAGTTCTAAACATACTTGCAGGCACAGCAGGCATGCTCTGAAAAAGTTACTTGCTCATTCTATTTTGGACATATTTGTTACTTGGGCAGTTACTAAACTTCCTCACATCTCCCCACATCACCCCATAATATTGGCACCTCCATCATCTGTAAATATTGAATTAAAGATTCTGTGCGCCATGTCCATAGTGGCACATAGATTGCATTCTCACATGCACCGAGATCACTATAGTAAATGGGAGATTCGTGTTCTGTTTCTGGCGCACCGCTTCGTAAAAATATGAAAATGTGCTTCGCACCTCGCCATGCCCCTCTACTGATGGCACATGGCTTTCGTAAATCAGCCCCACTGTATTGCAGTACTTAGGAATTAGGATGCAAGCCACCTCTGGGAGTCAGAAGCCGACAGTTGCCAGCAGACAGGTAAGTATGGGGACTGTCTGATTATGAGTGCCCTCAGTGTACAGGTCAGTATGAAGGCTGCCGGATAGCAGTGGAAAGGGACCACTATGAAGATGAGTATGAGTGGGTCAGCTTGGATGGCCTGAATTGGCATGATGACAGAAGTCCCCATTTCCCAGGACTGTATTACAATATAAAGCCTAAAGTGTTTTTGTCTTTTTTGAGTTTTGAGAAGAATAGGGAATGGTTTGAAATTCTAGAACTTAGAATTGTTTTAAAGGTGTTTCTTATGCCGCGTACACATGACCGGACTTTCCGGCAGAAAAGGTCTGACGGTCTTCCCGACGGACTTTCAACGGAGTTACGACGGACTTCCGAACGAACGGACTTGCCCACACATGAATGGACTAAAGTCCGTTCGAAAGTCCATTAGTTTTGAACGTGATGACGTAAGACAGGACTAGAAAAGGAAGTTCAATAGCCAGTAGCCAATAGCTGCTCTTGCGTTGTATTTGGTCCGTCGGACCAGCATACAAACAAACGGTTTTCCAGATAGGAATTGAGTCCGTCGGACAGATTTGAAACATGTTTTATTTCTAGGTCTGTGTGATTTTTTTTAAAGAAAAACGATCGGATTATCCCACACACGATCGTAATATCCGACGGAATGATTCCATCGGACCTAATCTGCAGGAAAGTCTGGTTGTGTGTATGCAGCATTATTGAAATTGAGACTATGTCTTTTAGTCTCTGTCCTAATTACACAAAATGAGCTATTCTAAAGGGAAATCTCCTTCCTTTTGCTGCTATCACTAAAACAGGATGTGAGAGGAAATCTTCCATTGATGACACCTGTCAATGGAACAGGTGTCCATATTTTCCCTGACCATACCAGACCTGAAGGGCCTGGTATGGATTTTGGGGGGACCCCTACGCATTGTTTTAAAAAAGAATTGGCGTGGGGTTCCCCTTAATATTCATATCAGACCCAAAGTGCCAGGTAACGGACTGGGGGGGGGGACCCATGCCATTTTCTTCAATTATTTTTTTCTATATTGCCCGGATCTGACAATACATTACTGCTGCAATCAGCTTTAAATTCAATTTTTTCCTTTAGAAATGTCATTTTGCTGTGGTATCATTCTAAATACAGCAAAAAAATGTATTTTACAGGCATACTAAGCCCCCCCCCCCCCCCGGCATGATATTTAAAGGAATATTTCATTTTTATTGTTTCACTTTAAGCATTATTACAATCACTGATCCTCAAAAAATTGCCAGTTTTAAAAACTTTTTTTGCATTGATACATGTCCCCTGGGGCAGGACCCAGGTCCCCATGCCATTTTTTAAATGATTTTTATCTATATTGCCTGGAACCGACTATAAATTACAGCCGCGATCAGTTTTAAATATTTTTTTTTCCTTTAGAAATGTCATTTTGCTGTGGTACTGTTTTAAACACAGGAAAAATGTGCTACTTTACAGGCATACTAAGGACAACCCCCAAGCACAATATTGTAATAATATTTATTTCATTTTTATTGTTTCACTTTAAGCATTATTAAAACCACTGCTCCTGAAAAAACATCAGTTTTAATAACTTTTTTTTGCATTGATACATGTCCCCTGGGGCAGGACCTGGGTCCCCAAACACATTTTATGGCAATAATTTTCATATAAGCCTTTAAAATTAGCACTTTTGATTTTTCATGTTTGTGACCCATAGACTTTAACGGTGTTCACTAGTTCGTACACATTTTTTGCCTGTTCGCATGGTCTGGTGTGAACCAAACCAGGGGGGTGTAATGCTCATCCCTAAAGATGTGCAACCACCGCCTTCTACCCCCCTCCCAGGCCTCATCGGTTCCATCCACGACCCCTGTGAGAGGAAGAGGAACAAAGTCTTACTCCACTCCCCAATGTTCCTCAATGTCCCAGGCAACCTGCCTGATCATCTGTGAGTCATCTCTTGAGATTACTTTCCTTGTCCTTGTCGCCCCTTACACGGGTTTGGTTCACTTTTCACCTCGCACTCAAGTATGGAGGGCTTGTTTTTCCAACCTCCCATTGAGGTACACTGTTTTTTCTGTTATTTGTTACTCTATAAGGTTTAAGGAGACTTTTGTTCGCTAACACTCTCAATGGAGCAGCGAGGCAGAATACCTTGTCTCCTTGGAAGCCACTTTGCTCCCCCACATGTCCTATTGCCATAGTCATGGACTCCTGAGACGCCATTGCCTCTTAGGCCAACAATTGTTGTTAGTGTTTTGTCTTTTTAGGTCAGTTTGGCCTTTTTGTTATGATGCAACAAAACTTTTTTTGTCCTCCTTTTTTCCTTTTTTTTTTTATTATTATTGTCATTTATTTTTATTTTCTCATGTTACACTATGTTATGCAATCTGATATATGGTCATCAATCTCTACATACACCATTGTGGTGTTCCCCATTGCACTAAGCTCTCATTGACATATTCCCAGAGCCCTACTATGGCTCTGAAAATATTGTCTTACAATGTCAAAGGTTTGAATTCCATCAAAAAATGTTGGTTGGCTTTGAAGGCATTCAGGGCCTCTGGGGCAGATGTGATTTTAATTCAGGAACTCACTTTTGTGCTGGAGGTTCTTTTAAATTTTCCTCCAAATTCTTCCCGGTCTCTTATAGGGCATCTGACTCATCTGGTAAGGCTGGCGTTGCAGTATTGATCGGACGCTCCTGTCCTCTCCAGATCAAATCATCTCATCTAGACCCACATGGTCGATATATAGTATTAAAATGTGATTTCATGTCTAGTCCTATTACACTTATGAATGTCTATGCAACTAACTCGGGTCAGATTAAATTCTTAACAGAGGCATTTAAAATGTTACAGTGATTTTCCCAGCCCTTTACGGTGGTAAGAGGAGATTTCAATATTGCTCTCTCCCCCACATGGTACAGGAGATCAGTATTTCAAACTAAATTGCCTCTCCCAATACATTATCTGGCTACCTCCTTTCATAAATTGGCATATGCCCATCATCTGTTTGACATACAGAGGATTAAACATTCCCCTAGCAGACAGTTTTCGTTATATTCCCCCCCCCCATAACATCTTCTCCAGACTGGACTTTTTTTTGTGATCCCCCGCTCCTGCCAAACACAGTGTCATCTGACCTGGGTACAATGACCTGGTTGAATCATGCTTCTTTAACCTTTCCCTCTCAAATGTATTCCCTAAGAAATGGCACTGGAGACTCAATGAGACATTTCTCAATTACCCAGAGACCAAAAATAAACTTCTGCACACGCTAACTGAATTTTTTTAACTCAATATAGGTTCTGTGTCCAACCTGTCCACTTTGTGGGAAGCCCATAAGACGTATTTCCAAGGGCAGTGTATCTCTGTAGGCTCTCACAGAAAGAAGGATGTAGCTTCTTTGAAATTGTCTCTGCTAGCTAAGCTACATTCTGCTGAGCGCTGTTTGGTTCAACCCCCCACGGTGGTCCGGTTGCAGACAGTAACCTCTCTCCAAAACCAGCTTAAATCTTTGGAGATGTTGGGTATAGCTAAATCCCCCCTTTGGGTGAAACAAAAACTCTGTGAGTTCTCCAAAAAAACACATAGGATGTTATTCTCCAGACTCAACCCTAGACTCTTTCACTCTTTCCCTGATCACCTTAAACAGGTAGATGGCACGCCTACCCACTGCCCACGGACCATGACCCAGGACTTTGGTGAATTTTACAATAAACTCTACAACTACTTAACTCCTGCTCTTCATCCCCCATTTGATCACAAGGCGTTTGGGACTTTCCTGGCAGATATAAAGCTACCTAAATTGGCTAAGACAGATTTACCAATATTAAACACCCCCATGACTTTATAAGAATTAGCCAACTCTATTAAACATCTACCCTCACACAAAACCCCAGGCCTAATGGTCTCCCCTATTCTTATTACAAGGTGTTCCTACCAATTCTATCGCCCCACTTGCTGTCCCTATACAATTCTCTCCTGCAGGCAAAATCCCACATCAGTCGTTTATGCACTCCTATATCTCAGTCATATCTAAATCAGATAATTACAGACAGATTGCACTTAACTCAGACTACCAACTCTTTACAAAAATCCTGGCTAATTGTCTATCCCACTTTTTGACAAAACTGATCGATAGGGACCAAGTGGACTTTGTCCCTACTAAATATGGAGGAGACAACACTATACATACCATTTATACCATCAATATTTTGAATACAGTTCGTAGGCCTGCTTTAATTCTAAACCTTGATGCCCAAAATGTGTTTGACAGGTTAAGATGGCCATACATGTTTGCCAACCTTACTAAATTTGGCTTCTAAGGTGCCTTTGTATCTGCCTCAAAAGCTCTCTATTCGAATCCTTCATCCCAGGTCCAAATGTCCTCTTTTTTGTCCCAGACCTTCCCAATCTCAAATGGTACCAGACAGGGCTGTCCACTCTCGCCACTACTTTTCATTCTGTGCCTAGAACCCCTAGCAGAGGCAATTTATTCCCACCCGGACATTTGAGGGGCTCCCATGCTTCATAGGGAATATAAACGTTCCCTATTTGCGGATGATATATTACTGACTCTCACCAATCCACACATATCCCTTCCATCTCTTCATGCCCTCTTATCCCAGTTCAGTTCTTTATCTGGGTACAAAATCAATACCTCTAAGATGGAAGCTTTGCCCCTTCATATCCCCCCTCTGACGATCTAACATCTCTACAAAACTCATACCCTTATTGGTGTACCTCCTCACTTAAATACCTTGGCATACAAATTACCCCCTCCTACACATCTCTTTATTCAGCTAACTACTCTCCATTACTCAGGGACAATAGTGGCATGTTGAAGTGTTGGAACCCTTTTCCAATTTCTTAGCTGGGAAAAATCAATGTGTTGAAAATGTCTATTATGCCTAAATAGTTTTTTTTTAGACTCTACCAGTTCCTGTTCCCATGCCTCAACTAAAGCTAATCCAACGCTGTTTCCTTCATTTTATTTGGAGTAACAAGGCCCATAGAGTAGCTGGCTCTGTTATCTTTTATTCTAGAGGCCGGGGTGGCCTAGGTGCCCCGAGCATTTATAAATATTAGTTTTACATCTCACCTCCATGCAGTGGTTTCTTGGTCCAGCCTCTCAGCACCAAATAGGTGGATGGAGATTGAGACAGGTTCTTTGTTTCCTGCTTATCCCTGCTCTTTTATCTAGTTGCCCACCCTATATCAAGACCCCAAGCACTATACGTTATGTCTAGGCCCTATGTTGTTTACTTTAAACATTTGGCATACCTGTGCCGCCAAGTTCTCTCTCTCTTCGCTATGTCCCCCTATCTAATCTGCTCTTCAATCCTCTAATCCCAGATGGCCTTTCTCACCCTTGAATGCTCCCTTGGGTCCAAGCTGGCCTGTTTAAAATTCGTAATTTTGCTCACCCAGTCACTTGTATTATTCTTGTTTTATTCTTACCTTCAAAAAAATCATTATTTAAAGAGAAAGTAAACCCTGATGGGTTTACTTCCTCTTTCATTCCCTGCAAAGGTAAAGCATAATGGTCTACTATGCATCGCATAGTAGTCCATTATGTGTCACTTACCTGACACAGGAGCCAGCGAAGTCACCACTGTCCCCTGTAGTCTGGCGCATCCATCTTCTCGGTGGGTCTCGCTGCTCCACCGCTGCCGCAATGACGTCACTCCCGTGCATGCGCACGGGAGCCACCACTCGCCGTTGACCGCGGAACGCTCAGTGCGCCTGCGTGTCGCTGTCTACGGTGCATGTGCCGTAGACAACAGTGCCTGTCTTTCAGCAAATATCTCCTAAACCGTGTAGGTTTAGGAGATATTTCTTGGACCTACAGGTAAGCCTTAATCTAGGCTTTCCTGTAGGTCAAAGTGTGTTGTAAGGGTTTACAACCACTTTAACAACCCTATCCCGGTCCCTTATCTTACCCAAACCAACGGCTTTTGAACTCATTTGTTCCCAAGGCCCTCATCAATTGCTTTTAATTTCTGTTATATATCAGTTGCTTCACGAGTCCCTCACACTCTCTGAAGAAATTCGCACCTACATGTGGAAATGGTCCCATATCATAAAACAGCCAATTTCTCTCCCACAATGGGGCAAGATTTGGTCCTCAACTTCCAAAGTGTCCAGATGTGTGGCACAGAGAGATACAGCATTTAAGGTATTACTATTCAGGTATAGGACACCAGAGGTGCTACACCGCCGTGAGCCTTCACTACCCTCCTTGTGTTGGAGATGTGGTAAAATTAGAGGCACCCATTACCACATCTTCTGGCAAAGTGAGTTAATTATACCCTTTTGGTCTATGGTGATGTCACTGCTCCAACGAATATTTGAGTTTTCTCTCCGGTTGGATCTGTTGCATTTCCTCCTAGGCCTCCTTTTTCCTGAAATTTGGAAATTTTCAAACAAACTGGCTTTATATATTCTACTTGCTGCTAAGAGAGTTATTCTTATGTGCTGGTTATCTCCTACCCCCCCCCCCCCCTCTCAGGACCAATTTTTGAAGGCTATTGTTGAAATTCACAAAATGAAGCATATGACGGCCTTAGTAGAGAATGCTGTGGCCAGGTTTGGCAAAGATACTTTTTCGGCACCACAATACCCCGCCTCTAAATACCCTAATTTCTCCATTGCAGATTCAGTCTAAATATACAGCTTAACAATCTTTAGCCCCATGGTGTATATTCTCTTGTACAATTATACCGTTATAATGTGTCACTTTAACTGACAATTGCGCGGTCGTGCGATGTGGCTCACAAACAAAATTGACGTCCTTTTTTTCCCACAAATAGAGCTTTCTTTTGGTGGTATTTGATCACCCCTGCGGTTTTTCTTTTTTGCGCTATAAACAAAAATAGAGCGTAAATTTTGAAAAAAACGCATTATTTTTTACTTTTTGTTATAATAAATATCCCCCAAAAATATATAAAAAAAAGTTTTTTCCCTCAGTTTAGGCCGATACGTATTCTTCTACATATTTTTGGTAAAAAAAATCGCAATAAGCGATTATTGATTGGTTTGCGCAAAAGTTATAGCGTTTACAAAATAGGGATAGTTTTATGGCATTTTTATTAATAATTTTTTAATTATTTTTTTTACTAGTAATTAGCGGCGATCAGTGATTTTTATTGTGACTGCGACATTGCGGTGGACACATCGGACATTTTTAACACATTTTTGGGACCATTGTCATTTATACAGTAATCACTGCTATATAAATGCAGTGATTCCTGTGTAAATGACACTGGCAGTGAAGGGGTTAACCAGTGGGTGGCAGTGTAGGGGTTAAGTGTTCCTAGGGGCGTTTTACTAACTGTGGGGGGTTGGGCTTTCATTTAGTGAACACTGATCTCTGCTCCAATCACATGGAGCAGAGATCAGCGTCACTAGTTGCTAGGCAGAATGGGGAAATGCTGTTTACACAGCATTTCCTCCAGTCAGCCGTCCCGTGAGACGATCGCGGGTATGCCCGCGGCGATCGAGTCCGCGGGACCCGCGACTGGACTCACAGGGGTCCTGACCAGCACGCGAGCGCGCCGCCGCCGGCACGCGAGCAAAGGCAGGGTGGTATTGAAGATTGGACGTACCTGTACGCCAATATGCCTGCCCATGCCATTCTGCCGACGTACATCAGCGTGCGCTGGTCGGGAACCGGTTAATTTATGATTTTACTATACAACATACACTATGTATGTAAATCAAAAACTTTAATAAAAATTACAATAAAAAAAAAAAGAAACTATGAATAGCTAGTTGTTAAGGAGCCAATAGGGAAGCCAGCTGCCGCACCCTTAACAACCGATGAGTTATCGGTTGTTGACAGCTGATGACTCATCGGTTGTTAAGGGCACAGCGGCCGGCTTCCCTATCGGCTCCTTAACAACTAGCTATTCACAGTTTCTTTGTTTTAAAAATTGTAATTTTTATTAGAGTTTTTGATTTACAAACATAGCGTATGTTGTACAGTAAAAGCATTAATGAATTTTACAGAAATGTAACGAATCCAAGTAGAATGTAAACAAGTGAAGTTCAAGGTTGTAATCTGACAGCCGAATGTAAAAAAATAATTGCTGACAATATAAAAATTGGGGGAATCCTGTTGACAGCTGATGACTCATCAATTGTTAAGGATGCCATGGTCGGCTTCCCTGACCACTCCTTAACAAGCAGCTATCCACAGTTTGTTATGGACTTTGCTTTGTGCACTGGTCCAATTCATTTGGTGGAGGGGGGACTATGGTGTGGGGCCCTTTTTCAGGGGTTGGGCCTGGCCCCTTATTTTCAGTGGAGGGAACTCTTAGGACATCAGCATACAAGACATTTTGGAAAATGTTATGCTCCCAACTTTGTGGGAACAGTTTGGGGATGGCCCCTTCCTGTTCCAACATAAATGCACACCAGTGCACAAAGCAAGGTCTATAAAGACATGGATGAATGAGTTTGTGGTGGAAGAACTTGACTGACCTGCACAGAGCCCTGACCTCAATCTGATAGAACACCTTTGGGATGAATTAGAGTGGAGACTGCGAGCCAGGCCTTCTCATCCCCATCAGTGCCTGACCTCACAAATGCGCTTCTGGAAGAATAGTGAAACATTCCCATAGACACACTCCTAAACTTTGTGGACAGCCTTCTCAGAAGAGTTAAAGCTGTTATACCTGCAAAGGGTAGGCCAACTCAATATTGAACCCCATGGACTAAGAATGGGATGCCAATAAAGTTAATGTGCATGTAAAGGCAGGCATCCCAATGCTTTTGGTAATATAGTGTAGGTGTGAACCTAATGTAAGTCAGAGTTTACAAAATAATCCTTACAGTTCTCATTTTAGAGTGCTGTTGATGGGAAAATTGTGTAATTGCTTTATTTTTTCTTTTGTAAAAACAATCTTTATTTGTAATGTTTCAGAATTGTCATGCTCACCAAACCCATGTGCAAGGCCTGGCACTGCTGGTCGACTGTCATGGACCTATTCCCATTCACCATTGCTGCATGATCTTTTTTGATTCAAACATTTCACTAATCCAATATTTTTAAATTGTAATACAAAAATACTCAACTGATCATTGTACCATGGGATCCATGCATAATAGATACATTTTCAGGAGGAAGAACATAGTATGGAAAAAAAAAACAGAGGTCAAGCAATATTAGGCTTAGCTTACTGTTTTGTCAAGCCCTGTTTTTTGCACAACTTTTATTGTATGTATATTTGTTTATGTGGTTTGGAAAAGTCCTGGGCTAGTCAGGCAAGGGTCTTATGTCAATCTATGGAGTTTAGTTTATACTCGTCATATTGATGTCTGTACATATGTTTGTATATGTATACTGTTAAATATACGTGGCTCGAATTGCCAGTTAGGCCACCTTTTAGTTTTGAGTTACTAGCTTGGCAGTAAGTAAATTTTTTGTGCTGCAACCTCTGCTATGCTTCAAATGTGTAATAGTCACCTACAGTCTCCGAAGAATGCAACCTTCACATATCTTCAAATTAAAAATTCCTTTACCAATAAGCTAATATTTTCTTGTCAGCAAATTCACTTAAAATATACATGTGCCTACTGTGCTACTGTGTTCGAAAAAGAGTATAATAGCATGTCTAATTAACCATTGGGTATTAATGTGCATAGCCAGTGGTTAAATTGTGAATAAAAGGGGTGTTTTATGTGCTAAGGCAAAAACAATCTTTTTTTACAGAACACAAAGCATTCAACACAATTAAGTCAAGGGGAGCTTCCAAACTGTTATAATGTTTTTGTTTTTTTTTCATCTTTTTTTTTTCTATATGAAAGTTTTTGTTAAAACATTCATCACATCATTAAAAAGAAACATTATTGCAGCAGGCAGGCATATTTATACAAGTATACATTTACGATTTCTACTGGGAATGTCTTAAAAACAAACAAGCTGTCGGTTTGAGAACAGAGATATCAAAAATAAATAGAGGCTTTAAACTGGAGCACTTGTGGCGTTAAAGTGGTGCAACATTTACTAAAACTTCAATAATCCCTACATAAGAGACTTTCAAGGACTGTCATTATATGTGTGTAGAATTAAAATTAATTCATACATTCATTCTTTAAAATGAGAAGCAGTTGCTTGTAGTATGGCATACGTTAAGACGTTCCTTAACACTTAAACTGCTGGGATGCCTAATTTAAAGTACAATGTCATACACTAAACCTACAGAACGATGCTACTAATAACTTTTGGATTGTAGTCTTAATTCCTTGGGAATATTACTTATGTTTGCTTTTTAGTAATGGAAAACTTAAATTGAAGAAAGAAACACTGAAATCTTAAGCCGCTAAAAAAGGCTTAAAAACATGATTAAACCATATGTCTTCTACAATCATCTCTTAAGTACTATAAATCTTTACAGATGTACAGCACCTACTTTTTTTCATTTGGCAACACAAATGAATCCCATTGCCATAGTCATATCTGAATATTTTTTTCCGGACAATCAAATTGAAAACAGATTCTATTTTTAGAACTACACTGTTTTTGAGTACTACAAAATGATTTATGTCTGCTAGATTTCTGTAAACGCGCTTGTAAACTTTCATGTTTGTCATTTGTCTCAAAGGTATTCAGAACATCCAAAACTCATGTTTGTATAAATGTTTTAACCACTTAATCATAATTGTTTCGACAGTGCATTTTCTTTTAACATGGATACAATTAATGTTCATGGGAAGTTAAAAACAAAATACATTATTCTGTTTCTAGAAGAAAAAGTGAAGAAAGTCTAGCTAACTGCCCTGAGATCAAGATGAAGAAATAAAATGTAAAAGTAATACACATCATTAGACATTAGACACCTAATGACCCATACTTACAATATGGACACATGAGCAATATTCAAACTATCTGTAAATGCAAAGATAAATTAAGGCAAAATGGGGCCCTAGCCATGGTAGCAGCTTTTCCACTCTCACCTCAACCGAACCCTTCAATTGACAATGATAAGGATTGCATTAGGGAGAAATAAGCTGCCCTATCTGCCTTGTCTGTACTGGGATGACCCAATCAGACAATAGCTTACAAGTGCATCCTCTATTGAGAAATATCAGGCTGGTGTAAGGCTATGACCAATTGCACAATCCCCCTTGTTTACTGTAAGAGAATGAGGGAACCGCTAGACTCCCTGGACATCCAACAGGCCATAAGGTTTTGCTCAGGTTAGTTTGTGGATAATCTGGCTCTATGTGGGCAGCAGAAAATCAACAGAGACCCTTAATGCATCAGTGTTTAATAAAAGTAGAATTGCATGGAATTCTTATACCTGTTTAGCTCCCTAAATCAGTTTTGGTGGAAAAATAACAATATGCATTACTGGTGATTACCAAAAACAGAAAACCAGAATGTGTTGTATTGGTCTGCAGATGCCATGTTATACAGCACAGTGCTTGTGCTGTGTCATTTGGCCCCTTGTACCACCTGAAATACCTGGCTGATCCTGACAGTTTTTTTCCCTCCCTCCTGTAAACTGACCAGCATAGATTCTGAGCCTGGTCAGTTTACATGCCTCCGTCAGCTGCAGCTCTCCTGTCCCCCTATGTGCTCCGGTGTCCTCCTCCCCCTCCCCTCCTGCCTGTCTTCTCCTGTGTCAGTACCTATCCCCGCAACTCCTCATGCTCTCATAACTGTTTAAAGTTTATATAATCCTGCTGGTTCCCCAACGCCAGCTGCTCCTGTCTCTGTGCTTTAGTAAAATGCCTAATTTACTGGGTTTCAGAGCAGCTCCTGGGATCACATGATCGGCTGGAGACAGCCGGCCGTGGAAGTGATTGCAAGGAGCCACTCTGAAACCTGGTAAATTAGGCATTTTTTTAAAATAAAACACACAGACAGGAGCAGCTGGCATTGGGGAACCAGCAGGATTATTAAAAGTGGTATAAGTGGGTTAACAACCACTTTAAGAAGACATTCAGCCATTCAATGAAATTGGAGGTGAGGTGGTTTAACTCTAAACTACGTAGGGGGTTCTTTACTGTCAGAGAGATAAGGATGTGGAACTCCCTTCCACAATCGCAGGTGTTAGCAGGAAGTGTTGATAGTTTCAAAAGATTCTTATATGTGAATTTTAGCGAAAGCAGTATACATGGATATGGAAATGGTGTTGACACAAACACAAACACCCACACCCACACCCACACAGGTTGAACTGGGCGGACTGGTTTCTTTTTTCAGCCTTACCAACCACATCATGTCAAAACAGCTTTAGTAGTAAGCCTTATATTGCTTTTTCTGTTATACATGTTGATTGCTGCTAAAAGGGTACACTGTGTAAAAGAGAGTCTTGCTATCCAAAAGCATCAGCAATTATGACAGCTCAAGGTTATCAAAACTAAATTGTGAAATAATTACAACCATTATTTTGCAGCAGCTGGAAGATGTAGAAGGGCAAGCATCAGCTTGTGTAATGCAACCAGCAAACTTGTACTTGTCTTGGTATGAAATGTATAAAAAATAAAATGCTTTAAATGGTCAGTAAAGTTTTTTATAACATGGAAATACATCTACATATCAGTATTATGAGTGCTTCTGTAAAGCTAACTGCTTACCATTTATAGAAAGCATGTTGAAAAAAGGAAATAAAACCTAAAATACACCAAGTGTTTTATTGTGCATGGTATCATGGAAGAGTTTCATTGATATACTGTACTATATCTGTAGTACCGCTTGCTAGTCACAGTTAAATCATTACACATTAAATCAGAGAGGCAGGTGGCTAAAGTATATCAGAAGACAGTGTAAAAAAAAAATACATACAGGTGTCCATATATAAGCAAACTGAAAAGAGCAAAACATGCCAGCCATGATGATAGATAAAAGAGCCCCAAGTAGTAAAAAGGTGTCACATTTTAGCCTATTAATCCATATGATAAAGTTTCGCTTTCGGTCATATCTGAACAGCAGTCACTGAGAAGAATGTTTCTCTGCAGCAGGTGAAGTGTGATTAGGTCATTCCTGCCATGTCTCAATATTTACACGACTTATTCTGTTCAGTCAAGATATTGTCCTCAGCAGCAGCATGCATGAATTGGCAACTCTTGTAAAATCATTAATTTTAAAGCATTTTATTTATTTAATGTCACTTTTTAACAAATTTTGTGACATATATACAGATGTGTAGGATAATATAAAAAAAATGACTACATTGTGGTTTCATTTGTGTTTATTTAAATCAAATAAAAAAAATTCTCCTTTGTGGAGCAAAAATGTATCTGATAACAAACAAAGGCATAAAGTTAAAAAAGTAAAAATAAACCTGTAATACTAAAATACAAAAAAATAGACAAATTATATTAACAAAAAAGTGCAAATAAAAGTCTGCAGTAATCTGTTGTAACTGATCAGGTTTCTGCAATTAATTTTCTGTGCATCTAAAATAATCAATACTTGTGATCTATACTGTGTAGCAAATATGAGAAAATAGGAAATAGTGCAACAGTCCAAACAACTAAAGCTGCATGCACAGTGAATTTATTTTTGTGAAACTGTTAAAACAATGTGCTGCTCTGAAAGCAGAAACTGCAATTGTGTGAAACGATATCACTGTCATGGTAACATCATTATCAGTGTTCCATAAACCATAAAGTTGAAAAATTACATTACATATATCTACAATTTATCTATATACAGTATAATATATATATATATATATATATATATATATATATATATATATATATATATATATATATATATATATATGTATATATGTATATATATATATATATATATATATATATATATATATATTTATATATATTAAAAAAAAGTGTTAAAAAATAAGCAATTAACCACCGGGAATTATTTTTTTTACATAAGTGTACACAATGTAAGATGTCCCAAATCAAGACCATTCCCAAAGTAGTGCAAAAATTCACACTTCCTCTATGGTTAGACCTGCTTCAAGTTAAAAACCTCAACTATCCTTAAAAGGGAAAATTCTCACCTCCAATATTGATTCTCACTACAAAGGTCAAACAAGAATATTGTTAGGCAGCAGGAACCATGGGACACTTGGATATGATGTCAGGAAAGATTCACAATAGCTGCTTACATAATCCCATCATAACAGTATTCTAAAGAACTATTAAAAGACAGGTAATCAAAATATACCAATAATAATTATAAGCAAAAGTCATTAAAAGTCATTAAAACAACTGTTTTATTGTGTCATATTGAATGTGTTACCAAACAGCAATTTTACAAAAATAAAATTTTCTATATAACCTCTTTGAACAGGAGGAGTGTTGTCCTACTGCTTTATTGGGCTGAAGCCCATGAGCAGCATTGCAGTTTGATTGTTAGATACAGATTTCACCAGCAGATTGTAATGAAAGTTGAGTCAGAAATACCCGCTTGCAGTTCTTACAAAAACAGGAAACCTGCAGCAAAGGTGAATACTCTGTGTTACTATAAACAATAGTAAAAAAAACCTGTTAGAACTGATTTATGGTTAGAATGTATTCATCAGTGAAGATGGAAAATACTTCACTGAGCTGTTGTCTGCACTCCGGAGGTTCAAGCAATGCATTGTGGGATGTTCGGCATGAGCAATTCCCATTGAATGCCTTCAAAGTGCGGATCTTATCCAAACAGTCAAAACGGCAAATGTTAGATCTGAACTTATGTTCAACTCATTGCTACTGCAGTACTGTAAGCCCAGACAGGTGTGATGATGAAGAGGGTTAAATGATGTTGGCCAGGTGAATGAGCCTTATCTCATTACTGCATAGATACCATTAAGGTTCTATTGATGTTCTAAGCAAAAAAAAGTAACGTTTTTTGGGCTGTTAAAATTGCCTATTTAACAAAAAGTAGATTGGACATCCCCTTTAAGAATGCCCCCATAGGGTATTACTGTTGAAAAAGTTAAAACAAAAGTGAAAGCAATAATTAACCTGCTAACTCTATTCAACATATACTTCAGACATGCTATCATTAAAAGGTTGTCTTATCTCATTTATGTGTAACTTTTCTTTAATCTTCTTCAATTTCATGCAGTCTTTTTAAATTGCATATTAAATATTCTTTACATATAGGGATTGATTTACTAAAACTGGAGAGTACAAAATCTGGTGCAGCTGCGCATGGTAGCCAATCAGCTTCTAACTTGTTCAATTAAGCTTTGACAAAAAAAAAAAACTTGATTTGTTTCTATGCAGAGCTGCACCAGATTTTTCACACTTCAATTTTAGTAAATCAACCCTTTAACATCCTGTTTGACTCACTCACTTTCTTTTGTCACATTTAAACTTCCAAGGCAAGTTTTAGTCTGATTGGTAGCTTGGCAGATCTGTCTGATGGACTCAACTCCTATCGGGAAAACCGTTCATCTGTATGCTGGACTGATGGACCAAAAACAACACAAGGGAAGCTATTGGCTACTGGCTATTGAACTTCCTTTTTTAGTCCCGTCTTATGTCATCTCGTTCAAAACAAACTGACTTTTGAATGGACTTAGTCCGTTCCTGTGTGGCCAAGTCCTTTAGTTCGGAAATCCGTTAGAACCCCGCCGAAAAGTCAGTCGGGAAGACCGTCGGACCTAGTCTGCCGGAAAGTCTGGTCATGTGTATGCGGCATAACAGGCCAGGTTTGCAAGATAACTGAAATACATTACAGATTATACCATTTGCTGCTCAGTGATTGCAGTATTCTAGTCTGCATCTCCCCAAGGAAATACTTAAAATCTGGCCTGTTAGTGGGTCCCGAGGACAGGAGTTGTGAACCACTGAAGACAGTGGGCATGTTTGGGAATAGCTCACATTTATCACACACAGGGTATTTCTATTTTTTGTCAAAAGGCAGTGGGGTACAATCTCTGATTGAAAAACTGAAGTTCTGAGTAGACTAATTATTACATTTTCAGATTTAAATGGAGTGTCCCTTTAATAAAAGATTGTTCATTTTATACCCTCATTCCATTTTGCACAAGACAAATGTAAAGATTTGAGTTAACTGTTTTCACAAGATGAGTTAGGTAAGTTAGTCTCCCCATAACCACAGGGATTCTGAGAAGACAATCTATATTTGGGTTTTTGAACAGGGTCGTTATTTGTTTGCATTTATAGAAACAAATCTCAACATGGCATCATGCAAAACAGATGCTACATGAGAGCCTGTGGCTGCTTCTCACTGCCTGCTTCTTCTTCAGATATCCTACTGCTACTGCAGCTGCTCAATGGGAAGATGTTGCATTCAGATCATTTGTCATTGAACCAGAGTCTTAAAGCCAGCTGGCAGCTTGAGGCTGCTTCTTGTGGGCATCCAATGCGGAAATAAGGAAAATGACTTTTAACTATAGTAGTAAAACATATTTTGTTGTTCAGATATGAATAAAAAAAAAAATTGATAACAGTTTGATATCATTCATTATGGAACGGTAAGATTTATGTGCATAACTTGGAACAAAAAACTAGCAAAATATGGCATTAGTCAAAAATAAAAGCTCTTCATATTGTATGGAGGTAATGAAAATTATACATGCACAATTGGAGAGCTCCCTATTGAAGATACGCTGTTAACTTATGTCAGCACTTGCCCATTCAAAGTCAAGAGCTCATTTAAAATCCTAAAATAATCTTTAGTTTATTCTTCAGTTTATTGTTAAGTTAAAGATGTATAAACAAATGTGGTAAATAAAATGTACAGCATTTTGTTTTAAATTTCTTTATGAAAAACATTTTGCAAGTGCTTGAAAATTAATAACTTAGAGATGGCGCAGCTTAAAATTATAATCATATAGTTTTTAATGGCAATTGTTTCTATTTTAACGGCTACAGTTTTGGTAGTGACGAAAAGTAAGACACAATATTTTTCATAGTCTCAAGTCAGACTGTGCTTATCAATGTTTTACCAACTAGATAGTGAAATATGGCTTCCTTTTTTCTATTAGCCAGCTCAGACACCTGTCACATGCAGATGTCATGGTTGTAGCTACTGGGACCTACTGTCAGTTTAACAGCTACACTGTACATATAGCCATTACGCTGTATAAATTTGTATTCCCCTTATATACAACCACCAGTGACAAATGTGACTTTTAGTGCTCCTTCCCTCACCCCATCCCTCCTTTATGACTAATTACAATGCTTGGGATTTGCAAATACTGTATATATATATGTATATATATATATATATATATATATATATATATATATATATATATATATATATATATATATGTCCTCTCTTTCACAACTGCAGCTTGCTTATTTTTGTATGTATGTCTTATGCCTCCACCGTCAGTGCACTTGTCCATTGCAAAGCTTTTTATTTTGCAACAAGATGCATTTTCTGCTGACCATTCATTGCTGAGCTGCTTTTTGTTTGCAGCACAACTTTGCATTGTTTGAAAAAGAAAAAAAATGGAACATGCATGAAATGTCAAGTAGGACCCTGTTTATCCCTTTGGGTACTGGCTATAAACAGGTACTGATATTACATTAAACAGTAATGAGTAAAATTGAAGAAATTAGAGGTAAAGGATTACATGATACAATTTTCACTCACTGGTACAATGTTGGTTTACAAGTCACAAATTGCAAGTCAGTTCCTTATTACTTATTTTTCTATAACTAATATGGATGTTATCATTTATTTTTTGTACTATTGAAAACTCAATAAAAAATGTTTATAAAGTAAAAAAATAAAAATAAATTGCAAACAAAAAACACAAGATGTAAAAAAATGTAAAACAGAAAGAATTGACATCATTACTTCCATCCCCACACTGCCCTGTCCCCATAGTAACATTTTAAAATAGGGATATCAATTAATTGTATACCCAAAATGGCAGGAAGGCCTAAAGGTAGAGGCAGTAGTTCTGCAGTTTGAGGTAGTATGGATTAACTTTGCAAGCAAGTGTTGCCTGCCAAAGTGGTGGAAGGGCTTCAACCTGCATAACTTGGCCAGAGTGGCTGACCAATCCAGCCACAAAACTCAGAGGAGGTAACTGACTAGCTCACAATCATATTCATATCCCCCCCCCCCAAGGCATAAAGCAGCCAATATTTATCCACCAGTGTTGATATGCCCTCTTCCTTCTCCTCTGCTAATAAAGTTATAAACCCCTTAAACTGGCTACAAAGAGTCAATTGAATCGCTCAAGCACTCCATTTTCATTTTGCTGCAGGTGGAGTGAGAAAAAGATTCTAGCAACCTGCAAGTATAATTTATTTTTCAGGAAAAGGACTGGCAGGGGCAAAAGGAGGAATAGAGCAGGTTGAGCAGATGGGAAAGTGGACACATTAGCAGTATTACAGTAACAGTAACACTTTCTGTCAATTTAGCTCCAGCGACAGTGATGTGCCAGACTGCACTTGGGTGCCATGGAGGAGAAGGCAGGTCAGCTATGAGGGGGAAGTTGGATAGTAGTGATAAGGGAGAAGGGGAACTTTGCAGCAGACAGCAAGGGGCAACCATAAAAAGTAATCTGTCAGCACAGGCACAGCAGTGGACCTTTGATACCTTTAAGGTGGGTCTACAAAGCTCAACAGTGTAGGCTTTTTTCAGTGTCTCCACTTCCAAAAGTGCCGTTATCTGCTGTGTCTTCTGCAGTGGATAAGTCATAAATGCGTCAAAGATCACTTGGGCATGACCTGCATGTTAAGCCACAAAAAAGATTTGTGTGAGCAACACCTAAGTGAGAGAACTCAACACTAACAGTCCCCCCTCCTTCTTCTTGTTCTTCTTCAATTGTTGCAATCCCCAGGCCCCCATTCCCCATCAGATCCCAGTGTAAGGGAAGCAAGATGTGCTAGGGGATTCAATGTCCTTTTCTACCAGCATCAGTGAATAGTTTAAGGCGGTCAGGCAGAAGACCATGAAGCAAAAACTGGAACCTTTTCCAATATCGCTAACATCTGCAGTCTAGTTACTACAAGAAAAAATCCAAACCTGGTGTATTTTGTCAAAATCCAGACACTGTAAATCCTCCCATACTAGAAAGAGGTGGAATCAGGTCCCTTTGCTATTTTATGACCCATGTGGTCCCACAGTGGCAGATACCCAACCCCTGTTAATTCTCTTAGATGGAAGTAACTGTCCTTCACAATGATTTTGACTAGAACATGTCAGTGGTAGGGTACACTGTACCATTCACACTTAGTCAAACAAGTGTCACACATCACCACCAGCACATGATATATGCAATATTGTTCACTGCGCACTAGGTCAACCTTTTGGCTACTAGAAAGAATTCAGAAAATGATACACCAAACAACTTTGAGGTGTTGCCTCATTTTTTGGGAGATGCTGCCAGTTATGTCACCGCTACCCCCCTCCTCATTATTCTCATTCTATTAGTCCTTCCTCAAGGATACTCCCTCTATATCATCACAACCAGGCCCTCCCAGGTACCCTAGGGTCTATGGCTCCTCTCAAACTAAACACTGTACAGTGCTTTAGCTTAATTGCCCAAGGAACAGGAGCCATATTTGCTCTGATTTGTTATAGACTATGGCCTATTTGATAAGTCTAATTGAAGTTGATTTATATTTTTTATCTTGCATTGTTATGGATAACAACCTTCTCTACCTGAGGCTTGCCTCTTCAGGTATATCTAGCATTGTTATGCAAGCCTGAAGGTTGTAATATGCTAGTTGTTTTACACATTGGGGGCTATTTACTAAAGGAAAATCCACTTTGCACTGCAAGTGCACTTGAAAGTGCACAAAAAAAATGCACTTGGAAGTAAAGTCGCTGTAGATCTGAGGGGGACATGCAAGGAAAATAAAAAACAGCATTTTAGCTTGCACATGATTGGATGATAAAATCAACAGAGCTTCCACTCATTTCAGATCTACCCCTTAGATTTAGAGCGACTGCACTTCCAAGTGCACTTTCAAGTGCACTTGCAGTGCAAAGTGGATTTGCCTTTCGTAAATACCCCAATTATGTTGCATGTAGACAGTTTTTTTATCCATCTCTTTTTGCAATAGATATTGAAATTGAATTTGAACTGTAATTTTCCTATTTCAATAAAAATTTTAACTAGAGAGGGCACAGGAGCCACAGCAGTAGAGGGGACTTCCGGGGGTAGGAGTAGGGCAAGCTCTCTCTGTGTCTATTGGTGTAACCCCTGGACCATAGAGGCAACATGAGGCTAAGAAATATAATTGGGGTCCGCAGAGGAAAAGAAGGAGGAAAGCGTACAGTTTTGTTGGAGAATGTTTAATCATTACAAACCCTGCCCATTATACCTGAGTAGGGGAAGAGGTCAAATAACCATGTTGTGCTGAATAAAACAGAGGCGGGGTCCTATACTGTAAAGAGTTTGTGGCATATTGGGTCCTTCTTGAAGTAGTGTCTACAGAAGGATCCTTGCATATGTACCATCATATGTGTCATCAAAAATAATGATTATTATTAGTTAGCCACCCCCTTGGAGCCATGTTATAAATTCAAATTTCAGATAACTTCCTGCCATCCTGAGGGAGTGCAAACTGCAGCACTTCAAAGAGCTTGATTTCTGATGGTGGCTTTGATACCACTGCTTCCTATCTCACGGTACTAAAGCAAAAGTGACTTTTAGAATGAAAAAAACATTTGCAGCTAAATTACATTTTCAGGTTGCATTATTATGTTTGAAAAATGGTCAGGGATTCACCTTGACATCCATACCAGACCACTATCAGACTTGATGTTATTTTAAGGGGAACCCCACACAAAAAAGAATAAAAAAATACAATTAAAACATTGTGTGGGGTACCCAGAAAATCTATACCAGGACATTATTCTTGATGAGGGTCTGGTATGGAGTTTAAGAGGGAATCCCTTCCAAAAAATGTGCCCCCCCCAAATCCATACCGGACCCCTATTTGAGTATTTGATATAATGTCAATCACATTGCCCAGTGATGTAGATCAATTGTGAAACACATTGAGTGACACCACAATAACTCACCAGCACAAACTCAATGACCCACACCAGCAATCTCCTTGAACCAAGACTGTGGCTGAAAATTGCTACAGTTGAATATAAACAAAGGTGCTCCCCTTGCTGCCCCCCCCCCACAATACTTGGGTATCCCCAGGTATACTGATTCAGATCCTCATATGTAATGTCACTAAAAGCCAAATGCTTCGCCGTATCAGATAGTTGTCGGAATTTAAACCAACCTCAATCATCTAGGGACCTCTGACATCCCAAAACGAAACAACAAAAAACAAAAAAAAAAAACAAGATATACTTCCTGACCTATGAAGACAAACATGAATGTTATGCTTTGAAATGTATACCTTGAGACATCAATTTGTGCATTGATATGTCTACATGTGCATGTTTTCGAAAGCGGCTGCATCCGCATTCACATATCTCCAGTTCTGTTTCTGCTATTGTTGTTTATTTCTTCAATAAAAACTTTATGGAAAAAATAAATAAATAAATAAACAAAGGTGCTGGGGATGCTGGCTGACATCATTGACTGATAAGATCATGATGACTATATTTGGTCAATGACGTCAAGCACCCTGGCTGGTTTTAGCAACCGGGATTCTTTTGTGGTGAGTGTTTTGGTGCCAGAGGATCATCATGGGACATTTTTGTCATGAGACATTGTGGGGCTTTTTAGGGGACATCATGGAACTTCTTTTTTCAAAATTTATTAGACAACATTTTGTGTACATCATCAGGCATTATTTTTTTTTTTTAAAGAACTTCATGTAGAGAATGGAGTATACAAATAACATATTCACACAAAAGGTATTTAAAAAATAATCACATACACTGGAGTGAATGTTTCAGAATCCATGCATGTGTAACAAATAATTCCCATATGTTTGTAATCTGTTCCTAATACAAATAGCTATAAGAACATTCGACCATGATAGTTAACGTTCACCAATAGAGAAAAAAGGCTAACACTATATAGGCTAAGAATAATCAACCAGGAGGAGAAATAATGAAGGAGACTTCTGAACAGTGTACAGTCCATGGGGATTCATGTGCAAACAGAACAAATGAACCTCCAGATGCAGTGTGAAGCAAAACAGTTAGCAGTGGTATTATTATGGATTCCCAACTCACAGGTGAATGTAAAGAAACTGTGAGGTCCTTTAGGTTTAGTATAGATTTTAAGAAGGAACCCATAAAAGAAAAGCAGGTAAAAAGTAGGAGCTCCCCTCTTAAAATCCATAACAAACCTTTATCTGAACTTGCATCATTGGTTGCCAGGTAAGGGGGAGAAGAGTATGTGACCACTCTCCCTGAACTATAGTGGGCCACATGTCCTCAACATGGAGGGAGTACCTTGTCCCATGTTGATGAGGGTTTGTTCCCTACAACCGTGGCCCAGGGGTTGTGGAGGTTTGGGGATTAGGAGGTTTATCAGAATCTGGAGGGTCCCTGTAAAACAAGGGGACCCCCAGATACCTGCCCTCTCCTATGTGAATGAGTAAGCGGTAGATAGTACCTCTACTTATTCACAAAAAAAAAAGAAGTCAATGGTGTAATAAACACACACGCTTTTTGTCAAATCCTTTTAATAAAATAAAAAAGTCCCATGATGTAAATCCACCATCGGTCATGTAGTCCACCAATTATCTACATCAATCACAAAGCCTGCTGACCTTAGGGGCTTAGTATGAAATTTGGGGGGGGGGGGGGGGGGGCTTCATACTATTTTTCTTTACACTATCTCCGCTGTTCTTTTATATTCCCCTATCAGTTGAAAATCTCCAGCTGACAGTTGAATGTTGTTGATGGAGATGAGTCACCTGTTGTGAGGATGCTGGCAGGTGCTGCCTCCCTTACAACCAGAAGGAAGCCATCATGTTTAGCAATGGTAATACCACCACTGCTAAATGTTTTGCTTCACACTACAGTTGGAAGTTCATTCAGCTAAACACCCATTAGTTGCCATTGATACAAAATTCTCTATAGACTGAACATACTGCAGACATCTCCCTCCTTATTTCCTCTGCTAGTTGAATGTTCTTAGCCTATGTAGTATTAGACTAATGTAACAATGAAAAAGGAAACCATTGCACATATTACAAACATTCCAGGGATTATTTGTTATGTCTGAATGATTGTTGAGACATTTGCAAAGCACATTCTTTATAAGTAGACCTCTGTGTGCATGCTTATCTACTATGTAACTTTTTTGTTAATGTATGATTTTCCCAATTTTCTGTCGCTGTGATGCTTGGGCAAGAAATGGGAGAACAGTTGTCTGCAAAAATTAGGGTCCAATCATGTTCCGGCTTATCCATATGGGAAGAAAATGTTATGGGCTTTAAATGTATTTTCTAATATGTATCCTTGTATAATAAACTTTGCTATACCTAAAACATGAGAACCAAATCAGGAGTTAGACATGCTACATATCCAGATGTCCACGGTGGCTTATCTGCTCTCAAACCATTGTTATATTTTATTGTATCCAAGCTTCAACATATTACAGAATGGAGTTTTAAGGGTATTTATATTCAAGCCTATAACACCCTGTTACTGTATGTATGATAACAAGAGACTGTTTTTCACTTTAGAAATGAAGGCATATGTTAAGGCACACCCTTCCTTCCTCACTGTTTCATTGCTTTTATCTTCAGCTTGTTGAATAAAGCATTGGAAATAAAACCTAGAAGCTGATTGGTTACTATGCACAGCTGCATCAGATTCTGAGTGCACTAGTTTTAGTAAATCTCCTCCATGTGTATTTAGTAAATATATTCCCGCACCATCTTTCAAAGGTTCTACCGTATCCTAGAATTTTTATGTAAAATAGGTCCTGGAGATAATTCCTACTGTACATAGTGTGGCTCCCACCACTGCTGCATCGTCTTTGGTAGTGGCCAAAAATATTAGGAAACTGGGAAATATTTATATCAATTAACAATAGGGTCTTCAAATTCTCATTCACTGATAGTCTGTTCACCTTTGGGGTCCTTTGGCTCTTGCTCGGCTATATTGGACTCATATATCATTGCTTTTCTGTCTAGTGCAATCTTTTCCGCACATAGGATGATGGTCATTAAATGGATTTCCAACAACCGACCTTCTGTAGGGGTATATTGCTTTTGAAAAATAACTTATCACCTCATAAACAATCCATGCTCTGGACCCACTGCTAGATTTTCAATCTGTCCTGATGCCTTCTACCTCCATTGGACCTCCTCTTCCATTCTTCTTTACCAATGACAAGATGTAAGGGTGAGTTGCTGCAAGTTACATTTGGTGGTTATGGTGAGCTAATTTAGTTTGCTTTGCATGATGTTTCCTGAAGCTGATGACTACTCTGATTCTGTTAACCACATGCCTTGCTACACTATTTTTAACTCTATCTGCCATGTAATATAATGTTACTATTGGGTTAATTTGATAGTTGTACTGACATAATTTCCAGATTTGCCTGTTTTCTTGTGTATGTTGCTGATACTCCTAAAGTCTGTGGAGTTGACTTACTAAAGGCAAATAGACTGTGCACTTTGCAAAGTGCAGTTGCACACTGCAAGAGCAGTTGCTCCAGAGTTTAGTAAATGAGCAGAGGCTCTGCTGACTTCCATTATCCAATCACATGCAAGCAAAAATGCTGTTTTTTAAACTTTCCTTGCTTTACTTTACCTCATTTAGACCCCTTCCACACTGGGACATTTTTCAGGCTCTTTAGTGCTAAAAATAGAGCCTGTAAAGGTGCTGTGAGTGCTTTCACACTGGGGCAGTGCGCTTGCAGGATGTTAGAAAAAGTATACACCGCTCCTAAACCACCCCTGCCCATTGGAATGCATGGGGAGCCCTGCCGGAGCACCTACAAAGTGCTTTGGCAGCAGCAGTACTCAGGTGCTTTTAACCCCTTTTTAACCCCTTCTGTGTGAAAGTTCCACAGACTGCCCGCCTCTGATGTGGGACTGTTATGTTTCCTGTGTTCATGCTCAGCTTTGAGTGAAGCTTTTAAGGATGATGTCATCAGAGGGTGACCATCCCTTCTTATGAGCAAAGTTTGAACATAGTGGATTCTTTGAAGCCTGCAATCAAGTTCCTGTGGGTGACATGAGCAGTGGCATTTTATTGCTTTGCTTTGAGAGTTGTTGGAGACTGGGGACATGCTTCAGGAAAGAGTCACTGACTGAAGACACTATATACAGTGGGAAAAATAATTATTTGACCCCCTGCAGATTTTGCAAGTTTGCCCACTTACAAAGAAATGAAGGGTCTATAATCTTTTATCATAGGTGTATTTTAAATGATAGAGACAGAATATCAACCAAAAATCCAGAAAAAAAACACAAATTCTATAAATTAGGTTGCAGTTGAGTGAGTAAAATAAGTATTTGATGCCAAAGCAAAACATGACTTAGTACTTGGTGGAGAAACCCTTGTTGGTAAGCACAGAGATAAGACATTTATTGTATTTGGTGACCTGGTTTGCACACATCTCTGGAGGGATTTTGGTCCACTCTTCTTTACAAATCTTCTCTAAATCCTTAAAGTATTTGTTAACCCCAAAAAAATACTGATCCTGCTCCCTTAAAGCATGCTATACAGCACAGTGTTTGTGCTGTGTCATTTGGACTCCCATATCACCTGAAATAACTTGCTGATCCTGCCTAGCTATGCCCTCCCCTCTGCAAACAGACTACAATAATCATGGCTGCTGAGCCCCTGATACCATGGTCTACTTGCGTGAATCCATCAGCCACAGCCTGTTCTTCTGTGTCTGTCTCCTGTGTCCTTCTCCCCCACCTCCTCCCTCCCTTCTCTGCTCATACAATGTGCCCCCCCCCCTCACTTCTGCTGCTCTATGTGTATACTCTCTGCACCATTATCAGAAGTTTCCCTGTGCCTGTCTTCTGTAAAAATACTAAGTACGCGGCTTGGCGCTGTGTGTCTCCTCTCTCCACCTTCGCCCCCTGCTGATGTCAGCGGGAGGGCTCGACCCCGCCCACTGAAGCTATGAGCCAGAGACAGAACAGTGGAGAGGAATCAGCTGAGCGTCCAGAGTGGAGCTCATACAGGTAGAATTGTGCAGTTTTTTTTTTACAGAACATAGGTACAGGGAAACTTCTGATAATGGTGCAGAGAGGATGGGACGATGTAATAGACGTGGTTAACAACCACTTTAAGGTTTCTTGGCTGTCTCTTGGCAACTTGAAGTTTCAGTTCCCTCCTAAATTTTCTATAGGATTAAGGTCTGAGCCACTCCATGACCTTAATGTGCTACTTCTTGGGCCACTCCTTTGTTGCGTTGGCTGTATGTTTTGGGTCATTGACATGCTGGAAGACCCATCCACGATCCATCTTAAGTTTTCTGGTTAAGGGAAGAAGGTTCTCATTAAAGATGTTTCAATACATGGCCCCATCCATTGCCCCCTCAATGTAGCAAAGTCAGCCTGTACCTTTAGCAGAGAAACAGCCCCAAAGCATAATGTTTCCACGTGCTTGACTGTAGGGAAGGTGTTCTTAAGGCACATAGTCAGCATTTTTCTTCCTCCAAACAGTATAGCGTCAAAAGCCCCCCTAAGTAAAATGCATATGCTCAGTTTGAGCTTTACCATTCCACTACAATACATAAAGTCACACTAATGTGATATTATTTTAATCAATAGACCTTATTGATTCTATGTTGGGGTACATTTATGAAGGTGTGCAAATTGCATAAACATTGTTTGGGAAAAATGACAGAAAAAATGCAATTTTTTTTTTTTTTTTGCTATTTATTAAGTAAACTCAAGGAAATAAAAATGTATGTATCCAAATTTGCTACCAAATTAAAACCCTATCTGTCCTGAAAAAGGATGTATAATGCCCTGTACACATGGTCGGACATTCCGACCACAAAATCCATTGGATTTTTTCCGACGGATTTTGTCTGAAACTGGTGTTGCATACACACGGTCGGACAAAGTTGTCAGAAAATCTGATTGTTCGGAATGATGTGACATTCATTGCGTACAACGAGACTACGTAGAGACTACGTAGTAGCCAATAGCTTTGGTCTCGTAATTTGATCTGAGCATGCGTGGCACTTTGTCCCATCGGAATTATCTACAAACTATCAGAAAAAGTCAGATTGGATTTTTTTGTCTGAAAATTTTAGATCCTGCTCTCAAATGTTTTCTGTCAGAATTTCCGACGGAAAAGTCTGATAGAGCCCACACACAATCGGATTTTCTGACAATATTATCCGATCTGACATTTTCTGTTGGAATTTCCAACCGTATGTACAGGACATTATACATTAGGGCAGACATTGCTGAAGTGGAAAAGTGTTCTGGGACTAAAGGTAATTTAAATTCACTTTGTCATTCTGCTTTGCTACATAATAGTCACAATGATGTGATATTATTTTAATAAGCAGACTTTGTTGATTACGGTATATTTTGGGGTAAATTTAATTTAATCCTTAATAGTCCTTTAGTCCTTAATATTCATACCAGACCTGAAGGGCCTGGTAATTGAATTTGGGGGGAACCTCGCGCTTTTTTTTTTTTATCAATGACTTTCAATGACTGTTCTCTGTATTATGGGGAGCTGACAATTCATTATAGCAGAGAGTTCTTTTAAATTACTTTTTTCCTGCAGAAATGACACTTTGTGCAGGGACAGTTCTAAGCATGGGAAACATGCGCCCCTTTACAGGCATACTATACACACCCCCCAGGTATGAAATTTAAAGGAATATTACACTTTTATTGTTTCACTTTAAGCATTATTAAAATCACTGCTCCTGAAAAAACTTTTTTTTGCATTGATACATGTGCCCTGGGGCAGGACCCAGGTCCCCAAACACTTTTTATGACAATAACTTGCATATAAGCCTTTAAAATTAGCACTTTAGATTTCTCCCATAGACTTTTACAGGGTGTTCCGTGGCTTTTTGAATTTGCTGTGAACACCCCAAATTGTTCGCTGTTAGGCGAATGGGCGAACAGCTAATGTTTGAGTCGAACATGAGTTCGACTTGAAATCTAAGCTCATCCCTAGCAATTCTGACTCTGCACTCATCATCTGAATGTCTCATATGAAAATGTATTCTGTCCCTTCAAAGGTATGTCTTGCTGATACAACTCCACCCTAAAAAATAAAACAGTGCTATCTGCTTTTGCTTATGTCTGTTTAATAATGCTGGTATGTCTTGCTGATACAACTCCACCCGAAAACTGAAACACTGCTATCTGCTTTTGCTTATGTCGGTTTAATAATGCTTGTATGTTATTTTCGCTTAACCATCTGTAGGCCTGTCCACATTACAATGCTTTATTCTCTCCCTTGTTTTATCCAAAATTATGGCCTATTAAAGTGGATGTAAACCCGATTCATGAAATTTGAGCTGGGCACATATATCTATCTTCAAGGCATGTCCTGTAGCTCCTTTCTTCTGTTATCAGCCTGATAACTCCTGACAAGTTCTTTGTCACATATGATAAAAGCAGCCTGAGTTTTGTGTTATAGGATACTATAAATAGATTAGCAGAGCCCTGGACTATTCAATGATCAGCTCTGAAAGTCTCTATGAGGAGAGGAGGTGTGTGCTTTTCCTCCAATCAGCTGTCTTGGCTGTATATTCAGACTTCACTGCAGTGTTGAACAGGAAGAAAAAAATTCCTAACATGATCTGAACTTTCTAACAGTATATAAAGCAGAAGACAGCAGATATACATGTAAAACTTATATAGGAAGATTTGTTTCATACCTGTGTATCATCTGAGGCTGTTCACTTCACTGGGTATATGTGAGGGTTTACATCCCCTTTAACTTTAGTGCCCTCTTGCTAGTCTGTTTCTGAAGTGAGAATTTTACTTTGTTTAGCCAGCAAACCTTTATTACTTCCTGATTAGATAATTGGAATGCACCCACCCCTATTCATAACAGTGTATAACTAAAGCATTTCTTGGGGAAGGCACGTTTGTCAAGGGGGGCACATTGAGTGCGGGGGCTCTTTATCAAAGTGGGGGTATTTCTATCATTTGAGACACTTCTGACTTTGCACTTCAGCAAATGCACACAGCAAGAAGATACTTGGGAAAGCACCACACTGACTACAGGTGACCTTGTTTACCCCTTCAGCTCTTTCTCCTTGTAACATATACTCTCTACCACGCCTTCTGATAGCTGTGTCCACTATTCTTAACGATTACCCGACCAGCTGCCGCAGTTATACTGCGGCAGGTTGTCACTGCTTTGCAAATCCCTGTAGGTGTACATGGCTCCTTTAAGCTGTCAGAACAGGCGCGGATGCACCTGCCGTGTGTCCCCGAGGCCAATGCTGGACACCCGGGATTACACATGACAGAGAGAGAATGGGGATGTGTGTGTGTAAACACAAATCCTGGTTCTCTCAGGGGAGAGGAGACAGATCGTGTGTTCATACTAAGTATAAACACAGATCAGTCTCCTCCCATAGTCAGTCTCATCCCCCTTACAGTTAGAACACGCTGAGGGAACACAGTTAACCCCTTGATCGCCCTCTAGTGTTAACCCCTTCCCTGGCAGTGACATTTATACAGTAATCTGTGGCTATTTTTAGCTCTGATCGCTGTATAAATGTCAATGGTCAAAAGTGCCCGTCTGTCCTAATAAAAATCACAGATCGCCGGCATTACTAGTAAACAAAAATAATAACAATAACATAAAGCTATCCCCTATTTTGTAGACATTATAAACCAATCAATATGCGCTTATTGCAATTTTTTTTACAAAAAATATGTAGAAGAATATATATTGGCCTAAACTGATGAAGAATTTTTTTTTTTTAGGGCTATTTATTATAGCAAAAAGTTGTCAGTTTTTTTGTTTTTAGCGCAAAAAATAAAAACCGCAGAGGTGATTAAATACTATCAAAAGAAAGCTCTATTTGTGGGGAAAAAAGGACGTACATTTTGTTTGGGTAAAACGTCGCACAACCGCACAATTGTCAGTTAAAGTGACGCAGTGCCCTATCGCAAACAATAGCCTGGTCACTAAGGAGACAAACTCTTCCAGGGCTGAAGTGGTTAAACTAACTTTCCTTCACCACTCTGCTCAACCCCACAGATTATATATATCACCCTCACTTCTTTGCTCTCCTTATTAGTTACTGCACTCACCAACTCCTGCTAATTCTAAATCCACATGCAGGAAAAAAACTCCAGAACGCTGGGGCATGTCCCTTCATATACATCGCACTCCCACATTACCTCCCTCACCCTCCTGCTTCCTCTAACCTCTGGAGATATATCCCCCAAATCCTGGGCCTCCATTTAACTGTACTCAATGTCATTACCCTGCACTCTCTGGCTGTAGCTGCAATCCACACAATTTAGTTCCCCTTTTTCTTCTTCCCAAGATCAGGCTCCCTTTATCTTACACCCTTTGGAATGCCTGCTCTGTCTGTAACAAACTCACCTCTCTCCATGACCTTTTTATTGCTAACTTATTTAATCAACTTGCAATTAAGGAAACCTGGTTTTATGAATCCGACACAGCGTCTTCTGCTGCCCTATCTCATGGTGGTCTTTTCTGGACTCACTTCCGCAGATCCAGTGGATGTAAGTGAGGGGATGTCAGAATCCTTCTAGCCCAACATAGCACCTTTCAAGTACTTAATTAACCTCCCTCTTTGTCACGCTCCTCATTTGAGGCACACTGCAATCATCTTTTCTCTCTGGTTTCAGTAAGGATAGCTGTGATCTACTGGCCCCCTGGATCAGTATCAACCTTTCTTGATGACCTCTCTGCCTGGCTATCCTACTTTCTCTCTTCTGAAATCCCCACAATCATTCTCAGTGACTTCAACATCTCTATTAAAACTAAAACTCCTGCTACTTCCAAATTTCTCAGTCTAACTTCCTCCTTTGACCTGAAGCAATGGATACATGCTTCTACTCACTCTAAAGGCAATACCCTTGATCTTGCTTTCTCCCCCCTTTGTACTCCGTGCAACCTCTCCAATTATCTATTCTCTCTCTCTGATCACTACCTTATTATTTTCACTCTTTCCCTCTCCTCCACTTCTTCTCCCTCCAGCCACCTAACAGTTATGCCCTGTACACACAGGTGGACATTCCACCGACAAAATCTGTCTGATTTTTTCAGACAGATTTTGGCTAACACTTGTCTTGCATACACGCGGTCACACAAAGTTGTCGGAAAATCCGATCGTTCAGAACACGGTGACGTAGAACATGTACGATGGGACTATAAAGAGGGCAGTAGCCAATAGCTTTCGTCTCATAATTTATTCTGAGCATGCGTGGCACTTTGTCCGTCAGAATTGTCTACACAGGATCGGAATTTAAACAATCGGATTTTGTTGTCGGAAAATTTTAGATCCTGCTCTCAAACTTTGTGTGTCGGAAATTCCGACAGAAAAAGTCAGATGGAGCCCACATTTTCCAATCATCCGATCGCACATTTTCTGTCGGAAAGTCCGACTGTGTGGACAGGGCATTACTCGTAGAAACCTACACCATCTCAACCCTTCTCTTCTCTACTCTTCTACTGACCACCTCTTTGACAAAATCTCACCCCTATCCTGCACCAACCTAGCCACTTCTGTCTGCAACACTTCACTTCTAGCCTCACTGGACACACTGGCTCCCCTCACTACACACAGAATCAGACCCCAACCCCTACAACCTTGACAAACAGATGACACTAGAAGTTTGAAAAAACATAGCTGTGCTCATGAGCGCCTGTGGCATAAGACTAAGTCTCAGGAAGGTTTCAACCAATATACTGTAAATCTGCCCTCCAAAAATACAATTCCAGTCTCTTCACTGCCAAGCAGACCTATTTAATCACTCCCATTAACAACTTATCATCCCATCTCTGTCAATTCCCTGTCACCTCGTCTCTACCTTCAACTCTCTACTTTGTCCTCCACTGCCTCCACCCTATAACTCACTCACTGCCCAGGAGATCGCCAATAACTTCAAACAGAAGCTTGATACAATTCGCAAGGAGATATCTCCTGTTCAGATACCCTCCACACTTTACACTTCATGCCCACAGGTACAATCATTACTTTCCTCTTTCAGCCCCACCACTATAAATGAGGTTGCTCAACTACTTGCTAATGTCCAGCTATCTACCTGTCCTCTAGATCCTGTTCCCTCAAAAATGCTATGTTCACCCTCTGGCTCTATTCTACACTCTCTAACCCACATCTTCAATCTCTCCCTCTGTTCTGGCATCTTCTCCAACTCCATACTTAAAAAGCCCTCACTGGACCCAACCAATCTTAACAACCCATGCCCCATCTACTTGCTTCCCTTTTTATCCAAACTCCTTGAATGACTGGTCTACAACAGACGGAGCGACCACCTTACTGAGAATAACATTCTTGATTCCCTTCAGTCTGGATTTCATCCCCAACACTTCACAGAAACTGCTCTTCTAAAACTAACAAGCGATCTACTAATGCCCAAAACCAATGGACACTATTCTGTACACCTACTCCTGGACCTTTCTGCTGCCTTTGATATGGTTGACCAACCCCTCCTCCACAAAAAAAACTCCACGCATTTGGTCTCCGTGACTGTACTCTTCACTGGTTCTCTTCCTACTTATCCAAACGTACCTTTAGCATTACTAACAATTCTACTCCCTCCTCTCCTCCTTTCTCTTTTGGGGTCCCCCAAGGTTTTGTTCTTGGACCTCTATTATTTTCAATAAATACCTACTCCCTAGGTCAACTGATAGCCTCCCATGGCTTCCAATACCATCTCTAAGCTGACAACACCCAAATGTATTTCTCTACCCCTCAGCTCTCTCCCTCCGTTGCCTCACGTATCACTAATTTACTAACAGATATAGCAGTCTGGATGTCACACCACTTCCTCAAACTTAATCTATCCAAAACAGAACTTTTAATTTTTCCTCCCCCACATGCCCCTTCACCTGATCTCTCTGTCAAAATCGATGGCACAACTATAAGCCTTAAACCGCATGCCAAGGTTCTAGGTGTAATCCATGGACTCTAGACTCTCCTTTAAGCCCCATGTCCAATCATTGTCCAAATCTTGCCTCCTCAACCTCCACAACATCTCCAAAACATGCCCCTTTCTAACCAATGACACAACAAAACTTTGGAATCACTCCCTGGACATCTCTTGCCTCAACTACTGCAACTCCCTTCTCATTGGCTTAAATCTACATAGTCTATCCCCCTTCAATCCATCATGAATGCTGCTTACAGGCTCATCCGCCTCACCAACTGCTCAGTGTCTGCTACTCTACTCTGCCAATCCCTCCATTGGATTAAGTTCAAAATACTAACAACAACTTACAAAGCCATCCACAACCTAGCCCCCGGCTCAATTTCTAGCTTTGTCTCAAAATACCAACCTAATCGTTCTCTTCATTCCTCTCAAGACCTGCTCTCTAGCTCCCTCGTCACCTCCATCTAAGTTTTTCCAGAGCCTCTCCAATCCTATGGAACTCCTTACCCCAATCTGTCCGATTATCTCCTACTCTATTAGCTTTTAGATGACCCCTGAAAACTCTCCTCTTCAGGGAAGCCTATCCTACCCACACCTAACAACTATATGTCTATTTTCTCCATCAGCTCACCCCCCTTATTGCTTTTATTTCACATGACCATCCCTTTTAGATTGTAAGCTCTAATGAGCAGTGCCCTCTGATTCTTCCTGTATTGAACTGTACTGTCTGCCCTCGTATTGCAAAGCACTGCGCAAACTGTTGGCACTATATAAATCCTGATAATGTTACCGCTTGCTGACCAGCCGCCGTCATTTTAATGCGGCAGGTCGGCACAGCAAGCCATCGTAGCTATTCGTCGGCTTGCAGATCAGGATAGCAGGCGCGCGCCCACTGCACAGAGGGGATGCCGATGCTCTTGACTGATGAAACTAGTGATCACGGGCATGAGAGGCAGAACAGGGACGAGTGTGTGTAAGCACACAAATCCCTGTTCTGTTCTGGGAAGTGTGACAGATCGTGGCTTGCTATTAGCTAGGAACCACGATCCATCACTTCCTCTAGGTCAGTTCCCTCCCCCTACAGTTAGCAACACAAACAGTTAACCCCTTGATCGCCCCCTAGTGTTAACCCCTTCTCTTCCAGTGACATTTCTACAGTAAACAGTGCATTTTTATAGCACTGATCGCTGTATAATTGCCAATGGTCCCAAAAATTTGTCAAAAGTGTCCGATGTGTCCACCATAATGTTTCAGTCTGAATAAAAATCGCAAATCACCACCATTACTAGTAAAAAAAATAATAATAAAACTATAAACCTATTACCTATTTTGTAGACGCTATAACTTTTGTGCAAACCAATCAATGTATGCTTATTGCGATTTTTTTTACCAAAAATATGTAAAAGAATACATATCAGCCTAAACTGAGAAAAAAATAGCTTTTTTGAAAAAAATTGGGATATTTATTATAGCAAAAAGTACAATTTATTGCATTTTTTTCAAAATAAATTTGTTTATAGTGTCAAAATTTAAAACCACAGAGGTGATAAAATACCACCAAAAGAAAGCTTTATTTTTGGGATCGTGCAATTGTCAGTTAAAGCGAC